>NW_023600993.1:13330713-13638213 GCF_014898055.3 Talpa occidentalis
ATGCTTTTCTCTTTCTCTTCTCCTATTGAGACCCCCGTGATATGGCTGTTATTTCTTTGAAGTCCCAACGAGCTCTTAGACTACTTTATTTTGTAATTTTTTGGTCTATATTGTTCTAATCTTGTGTCCTCCTGCACTGTTTTTGAGCCTGTTAATTCTCTCCATTGCACTTGTGTTTATCTGCTGAGGCCCTCAATTGTATTTTAAATCAGTTCTAGTGTTTTCTTAACTCCATTATTTCTAATTATAGCTGCCTCCTATTTTTTCTTTATTCTGTTTTTAATAATTGGCCCCAAATGTTACATTTCACCTTTAGGGGGGAAAAACATGGGAGGCCATACTTTATTTGAGCCACTGATAATGCTGTAGGGGCAGGATGGGATGGAGCTGGATTTCTATGATCGAGCAGACCACATAAAGGAGAGTCCTGGAGCCCTCGGTGGCTTTCTCGGGCTTTTATTGAGCTTTTACATGTAGTGCAGCAGCCAGGTGGGGCGGGGGTGTCATCCAAGCCCCCAGCAAGTCTTCACTCTGGGCTCTCTGGCGTTCCGTCTCCACTTCTCTCCTGCTTCTGCTTCTCCTGGCGAATATATCAATACTGCAGCCATGGCCTACAGAAGTAAACAACACAACTTATAACAATGTACAAAATGCAGGTGCCCCATCAGGCAGGGCAATCCTAATGGCAGGCGGGCAGAAAAGCCTGAAAACCATTTACCCTACAATGCCATATAAATAGACTAGTAGATGGTACATTGATAGAAAAAATATTTTTTCAACCAACTTCAAGTAATAGAAACATATGCACATGACTAAAATTTAGAAATGTATGAATGTGCTGGTACAGTATTTAGAAGTCACTGGAGACATAAACAATTTGTTTCTAAAAGAAAACCTCACTTCTTATTCCTCATTATTACTGGCCTGACTTCTATTTTTGAACTGATTGTTTTCACAGCAGGAACTCTTGTCACTAAGCAGCAGCAGTGACACAGTCAAGGACCTGCTTCTCCCCAGTGCCTGGAACACAGCCGCTAAGTGCATTGTTCTATAAGGACATCAGAACTCTGCGGACTTCAATTTCTAGTTTAGAAACTTCTGAATATTGATTTTACATAAGGTCATCACAAAAGAAATGTTTTCAGCATCAGTACTATTCTGATGATTCTGGTGTGTAGGTTTTTCTTACCTCTGATTTGATGAAAAATATTTGATTTAGAAGTGGAGAATCCCCATACTTTGCCCCCCATGTGTCACAGATGAAGACATGGAGGTGCCACAGAAAGCCTTCGTCCCTCAGCGCCTCTACGAGGGGTCTGCGCTCACCACTGAGGGAAGGATCGCAATGTCTCCTCCTGACTTGCTGAAGGAAGCAGCTGTGCGTAGTTCTCCTGAAGCCTCTAAACCAAACGTTAAAGGCTCCTTTTAACAAGCCACTCTAAGGGCCTCCCTGGTTTGGCCTAGGGGGTTAAGCTCAGCGCTTTGGCACAGCGCTACCGCTGCGGCCTGAGTTCGATTCCCCAGCCAGGGAGCTAACCCGCACACGGCGCAGCAGGAGACCTCTCCTCTCGCACCTGCTGCTCCACCTTGCAGTGTACTACTTCAAATTGACTCGCTCCACCCCCTCCCCCCATTCCCACAGCCCCGGGGAGGGGGGAAGAGGGGGAGCCATATTAAGGCTACCTCTAGAAATTAGTCTATACAGTATGGTCATTGACAAGGAAAAATTGTGACCCACTATATAGAGTCCTTATAAGGCAGTTAGAACTAACCCTTTGGGCATTCTTAGTCTGTTTTATGTTCTGAAAATTATCAGTATTTGTTGTACAAAAATTCTGACTGTACAGTTTTGATTTTAAAAAAGCAATATACATATCCTCACATATCCTATCTTCTTTCCCTACTTGCTACTATACTAATGCCTGTTTTTTTTCTTTAACTTAGCCATTTTATTCCAGAACATTACAAAGTTCCCTTACCACTCCCCCATTGCCCCCTCCTGTGTTTCTAGAAATCTGTAATGTTTTAAAGAATTCTCAGCATGCGCATGGTGTGTGATCAATAAATGTTACTGGCTGACCAATTATTCAAGCATCAAAAATTTTATTAAGTTTTCCATCTCAGTATTATGGATACTTACTGTTAAAAAAATTAGTTTAGATAATAAATTTTACCTGTTCAAGCAAATATATTTCTGATTGTTTCATGTTAAGTCTCTTAATATATCCAGGTGATAATGGTTTACAGCACTTAGTTTCAGATATATAACTTCACACCCGAACAGTTGTATGTCCGCCCCTCCCTCATCCCAGCCAGCCTCTGGTAGCCCCATTCTGTTGTCAGAGTTGAAGGGTTTTTGTTTGCTTGCTTGTTTCTGAGGTCAATGTACATGTGGAATATAATGTCCATCTTTGTTTTTAAAGTTTGTCTGCTAGGAGTAGAGCTGTATCTGCTTTCTTCTCAAATCTACTTGATGGAATAGTTTTTTCCATCCCTTCGCTTTTCATCTCTGGAAGGGCTTATTTCCCGCAGTGCAGGGGCTGCAGGAACTCATCCCTGCTGGAGCCCGGAGTTGGGGTGGAAGGCACTGGGCACAGCCACTCCCCAGAGAATCTGCACCTTGCTGACACCCTGCCGTAGGGTTTCTTCCTTGGCAGGGACACATCACTGTCACCCCTGTCCATCCAGGGACTGCCTTTTCACCTATCTTTTGTAGCAGTAGTGCTATTCATTCAAATTTTGGGTCTACTTCTAGGTAAATTAATCCATATTTAGTTGAATTAATAATTTGTAGGTGTTCTGAAATGCACCTCTGACACCTACCGGAGATGACTTCAGTCCCATCTCATCCTCCTAGTCCACCTCACAGTGGTCCCGGGCCCTCTTCCATGGAAAGCTTCTGGGATACTTGCTAAAAATCTCTCTCTGGGTCCACCCTGAACTTCTGAATCAATCTCAGGGGTGATGCAGAGAATCTGCATTTTAAACACGCCCCTCTGCATTGTACACTGAGTTTTGAGGTCTACTCCCTGGGTGAGACAGCCCCACCATCCTCTTACAGAAGCCTTCCCAGGTCCACTACCATGTTGCCTTTCCTCCAGGCGCTAATGACCAAGGCCACGGTGCTCTTCGGGACACTGGAACGGTCTCCTAACTGGCCCCACTGCCTTCTCCTGCCTGGTCACCTGCAGGCACAGAATGCAGCTCTGGCCTCCCAGCACTGGTAGCACCTGTACTTACCTGGCAGCAGGAGCTCACCCTCTTCCCTGTCTAGCTACTAGCCTGACCACCTTCCAAGTGTGATTAGTTCAATTTTAAAACAACACGGATCTTTTTATGGGGAGATGGAGGGGAGATGGTGACTTACTCTCAAAACTTTTACTTACCTCATTTTCACCAACTCTTTAAAACTCACAATGTTCCTTAAGCAGAGTAGTATGACTTACAGAAGGTATGACTTATGGAAGGAAGAGAGAGAAACTTAAAAGCAGTAATAAGATAAGGACTTTTTCATTGGGTTCGTGTTTCTTTGCTGGAAATAATTTGAAATAGTAAGAAAACTACTTAACATCTAACCCAAACAAGTAAGAACCCTTTATACTCACTGTTGATGTAAACAGAAAAGACCTGGACTTATTAGGTCTTCTGGTAATTTACTATCAAAGATCCACTGCGAGCCATACATGAGCCCTACATATAACTGCATTTCTGTGTTCTCTGTGGACTGCCCCAGTTCAAAGACGGAGCCTTTTGCTCCATATTCCCTCACGCCTTGGTCTGTGCCTGGCCGGCCACCCTTGCATGTCCACCTCACAGCAGCAGTAGACACAGAAGCATAGCATGAGTTGTCGAACAAAACTGCCACCTGCTCGTGCTCATTTAGTCTCTTGTGTGCTTAGTTGAGCACATGCAGTGAAACAGTTAGACTGAGGGGGTCCAGCCCACTGTGTGAGCCAGGTCACAGCAATGGGTTGCAGGGATGTAATCAGATTGGGGTGTTCTCTGGTGCCACTGTTGGCAAAAGAAGAGTGGTAAGTGTGGCAGTTTCCTAGACAATGTAATGACTTTTGCTACTGTTCTGTCTTGAAGCCAGTGAAGTTCTTACACCTTAGCAGCATGACAGGAGCTAGGAACATAATTCCTGTAAGGTGGGAGAAAAGAAAAAAGAATTGGTGGCTTATCACATGTGTCAGCTCTTGCTTACTCTTTAAACACAGGAGCAAGAGTGCTGTCAATCACTATAGCAAGAGATGCTTTGAAGTGGTGCTAAAGTTAGGAATTACAAGTATTCCACATTATCTGTAATAGTTAAAAATGCGATATAACCTGATGTTCACGAGTAGGGCACTGGTTAAACATCCTGGTCATCCACATGGTGAGGCCTGTGTCCCTGTTAGAGTGAGCACGGTCTCTCAACACTGTCCAGGAGTGATCTCCATTAGCAGTTACTCGAGGAGAAAACTAAACCAAGGTACAGTACCATGCACCATAATGTGCCACCTTTTTACAAAAAAGGGAGGGTTCTGGGTGGATGTACACATTGCTTAAGTTTTCACCGAGAAACCATGCGATTAATGAAACATTGTTAAAAATTAATAAAAGGAGGTATCAAGGTAAGGAAGCAAGACTTACCTGAATACACCTTGATATATAGTTTGACTCTGGAATCAAGTGAAGGTTTGACATAACCTCAAGACAAATTACATCCACAAAAGCTCTCTCCTCGCCACAAAAAATCTTTTATATAAAAACCTTGTTACACTTATATTTGAATTCAGAATATTAACCAGCTCTTATTTTTTTTTTAATGGAAGAATGTGTCCTACACTTGTCCCGTGAAAAGGCCTAGAAAACAATGAAAACTCAGCAGCAAGGAGCACTCCTTTTGCGCAGAGCATAGTCTTTCCATATCATTCCCCACTGCAAGAATCCAGCGGTCCCTGGAGAAATACCTGGTTCTAGGTGTGAGATGAGAAATGTAGTAAGTCTAGAACATTTTGTGGCAGAGAGCAAGGACGGACTCAAAAGCTAACTGGTCACTTCAAAGGGAAGTAGTACCAGTCTGAAGAATTCGCAGTAGCCAGAGATGGGATAATTGACTACGGATCATTAAATATGTAAAAAGTCCCTGAGTCGTAATGGTAATTAAACCAGTAAAATTACCGTCACACTTACTCCTCCATTATTTCAGAGTTGCTGCTTGAAGAGCTTCTGAGAGGCGATTTGGATGACAGTATACTCTTTCCATTCTGTAAATTGTGGGGAAGAATTATAAGATAGACGCCAAGCAGGGTTCTTGATGTTTTCCTCATCCTCTCCTTTAGGCTTGCTTGGATCTGACCTCAGGTTGATTTTAATGTGACAGGAAAAACATTAGTTGGCATCATTCCATTGTGACAGTGGAGCTGAAGGAGTCCCCCAAGATCCCAAACACCTGGGCTCCAGTCCCAGCCCCTCCTCCACAACCTCAGTCTCCTACCTCACTGAGCCTCAGAATACTCAGGTCTAAACATGTGCCTTCCAAATCCACAGGGAACTGTCATGGCCCCAAGAGGCCTGCATCTGTGGGTGCTGTGAATTTTTCAGTGTCTTCCCCATTATTTATTCTTCTAAATATAGATGCATTTATGCATTGGAGGCTGGAATCATTTTAGCTAGGCGCAGAAAAGTAAGTATTGTTTGCTTATTACCATGAATTAGAAGGGGAAGTAACACACGCTTTCTTTCTTTCAGCCATGGAATTCCATGAACACTTGCACAGCATAGGCACCAAGGAAGGCTTGAAGGAAAGAAAACTACAAAAAGCAGTGGAGAGCTTTACCTGGAATATCACCATCTTAAAGGTATCTAGCCAGTGGGTTCTGGTGGTCTTGATTATCTTTTCTACCAGCTTCTTCCTTTCAGGGCCACACTTCCTGCGGGGTGCGCCACCAGCCACTGGCGAAAGCACAGCTCTGAGTCCAGTGAGAGCTCCGCCCGCAGGGGCATGTGCAGGGCACAGCTGGGCCCTGTGGCTTCGGGGAACGTGGCAACTTGAACAGTTGGCTCATTGTGGGTTCTAGAGAAGGGAGAGGACCTGGCCTTTTGTCCTTGACACCCTGTCAAGTTTATCAATGCCAGTTGCTGCCTGTGAAGTGGAAAATATTGATTACAGAGGAATGCTTGGGAACTTAAAGATGTCAGTTACTTGGACATAATTAAAGTATGCTTAATATTTAAAGTATAGCCTTAATATTAATAGAATCCCAAGAGAAAATAAGAATATGAATTTTCCTTCAAGGGAGAAGACATCTATTTCTGTCTCTTCCTTGCTGTCTTAGCATGCCCATTTAAAAAGTAAAATATTTGCAAGGTCAGATGTGGGTCTGCTAATCCTAAGCAGCCTGTTCAGTCACCATTTTTGTTATCTGCAGTTCTGCATTCCTATACAAGGTCAGAACTGTCCATTCAATCAGTTATAGGAGCCTTATGTTACAAGGTGCCCTTCAAATCAATCAACAGCAGAAAGCTTGATCACCCTGAGAAGGGTATGCATCATGAGGTATGATTGGGAACACCCAGGGAGCTGTTGATTGATGTATAACCCCAGAAGCTGATCAGTGGAAAGCCTTGTTGATAAGATTGGAACCATGGCTGGGGGCCTGGGGTACGGTTTCAGCTACAACACTTGGTCATCACACAGATAAGAATTATCTGGTCAGCAGCCTCATGTCCCCCTGAAGCCCTAGATAATCTAAGCACATTTTCAGTTTCACCCTCTTTGACCTCCTACTCCATGTAACTGATGCTGCATGACTATCCTATCAATAAAAAGGCCAGGATCTTGCTCGTTCAGCAGCATCCTTCATTGTGCAGCCTGCTCCACAACTCCATTTATCGGCATTGTGTTGCCGATGCAATAGCTGGAAATATCACAGTAGCAATAAGCAAAGGTAAACCTCGTCCTGCCACAGACTCTCCTCTAAATCACAGACAGGACTTTTTTCCTATAGTCCTGTGTATATACCTTGAAACTTTTCTGAGTTTTCTCTCACTGGTCTTTGCTTTTCTTCTTGGTGGTTGCGAGCTTGACATATTTCACTCTGGATCTTGGACAGCTCAATGTAAAATTACTCTCTGGTATTCACCCTCCAAAGTTTCTGCTCGGTTGAATTCAAAACTGTAAAGACATTATCACAGCTGCCTCTTTTAATTTCCTTGTTCCCCTTCAAGTGAAAAGATCCATCCCCGAGGCCTGACAACGGTTTTCTGACTTAATAAAAAATCGCCCTTCCAAAGCTAGCCAACTTGCATTTTCTCACGTTAAAGCCTGACTCCATTTTATAATTAAAATCATTTTCTTGACTTCTTCAAACATTCCCCTTCCTACCCACGTTTTTTATCTTTAGATCTTCTGCTTAGAATTTAACTCTGATAATTTGCAGCTCAGTAAACAACAGCTATAGGAATTTGGCTCTATAACTTGCTGACTTATTCCCCTCCCCACCAGAGGCGGAGGTGAGCTACAGATTTCCTGCAACCCTCAGTGGAAAAGAACACAGCAGTTTAACACATATGATAGGGACAAATGCTTATTTTGTTTTTATTTCTTTATAGGAAAAAATAGACTTAGGGACCAAACTTTCACCAGTCAGCTACTTGTTGTGGTCCAGGAACCAGCAGCCTGGGCATCACCAGGGGGCTGGTAGGAACGCAGACTCTCAGCCTCACCCCAGGCCTGCACAGTCAGACTCTCTCTCGTCACAGGATCCCAGGAGATTCTCATGCCCATTAAGTTTGAGAAGCTCTGGGCGAAAAGCCACCAAAAATGGGGATCTGGTGTACATCCTAATGAAAAACAGCTGACATAAAGTCATAGACCAAATTTTAGAAATCAGTAACTAAACCAAATAACTATACTATGAAAACCTATTTTATTTTGAATTAGGCCAAGGAGAGAATTAGCACCTGAGCCTTATGCTCATGGAAATAAATGTTTTAAGACAGGATCATAGATCTTTTGAAGACCTCCAGGGTTATATTTGCTACAGTAGACATGAGTGTGGTAGAACCTAAGCTGGGAATGGGCAAGAGCTGGGGAGATCTGTGTGTGGTTTCTGCATGATGGAAGGAATTTTTTTTCATTCCTGTGTATTTCACAGGTTTAAAATTTCCTGAGGAGAATCAATGTGGGTCTGACTTGAACTCCCAGCCCTTTCCTGGCAGGGAGAACTAGATCCCTCGCGTTCTTCTCACCACTTGTTTGTGGAGAGCTGGGTGAGACGTATCCTCATGGCCATCTGTGGTGTGCTGTGGACAGGGGCGCCCTCCTGAGGGGCACAGGCTGAGGGGAAGTTTCAGACGATGCTGAGGATGCCCCAGAACTCTGAGACCAGGCATGGAATTACCTGAGGTGCTTATGCTCACTCTGTGCCCTCTGGTAGACATGCTGGAACAGTCTCCAGAGAGGGAGAGCAGTAATCTGCTTGCTCAAGTTTCTTGGGATGCTGAGGCACCCTCAAAATTATACCCCACTGCCATAGAACGAGATCCACTGTGTCCTTCCTTGTGCATCATGTCACTCATCTGAACAATGGAGGAGGCAGGGCGGCCAGTCACCCCAGGGAGGACGCCGGTGTGAAGACCAGGAGTGACCGCGCCCTACGAGGCCTCCAGGGGAAGCTCCTGTATCTAAGGATGTCCGTCCTGAATTTTTTTAAAACTTTTTTTTTTTTTTAAGATTTACTTATTCATGCATACAAAAACCAGGGTACAGGCCAGATGCGCAGTAGGGTGAGGGATTCACCAGAGACAGAGCGGGGAACGAAACAGGCAGACTGATGAAATACACTGCTGAGGGGAGCAGCAAGCGAGACAGGAGAGGTCTGGTGAGACAGGAGAGGTCTGCTGCACCATGTGGGTTGCTCCCTGGCTGGCCGTGATCGAACATGTGCTACAGAGGCTTTGGACAGCTTCACAGCGCTGCGCTCAACCCGCTGTGCCACTGGGGAGCCCCCATCCTGAGTTTTTACAAATACTTGCTTGTGTTATTTGTTCATTTCAAAATTAAAACACTAAGGAAGACATGTCACCCATGATTACCATGCCCATGCCCACAAGGATCCACTATGGACATCTTGGTAATTTGTTTCCAGGCGTTTTTCTCTTGGAATGAAAAGCACATTTTCCTAAATGTGCCTTCATTATAGTGAACTCTTTTAGTATAGAAAAAAGTTTCTAAATGACATCGGCACCTTCCTCTGAGGAATAATTATTAAACAGAGGCGAGCTTGTTGCAGGCACGTTGTTGCGTGCGTGTGTCTGGGGGTGGACGCGTGGCTGCTAGAGGCGCATCTCACTGATCGATGATGGGTCGTCTTTTTCCCACATTTTTGACATCTGTGAAATTGGTATGTATCTCCCTCATTACCCATAGCGTCTTTGCATCATATCCTAGTTCACTGGCAGTGATTGGTGGTCTATAAAAGCATGTTACAGCTCACGAGCACAGATATGAAATAAGGTGGATGGAATCTTAATTTTTTTTAAGCACTAAATTTAACAGAAGAAAAATGAGCCATGAAGAACCTAGATGAATTACTGAGCAGGGTTTACAGTAAGAGATACTTATTTCCTACAAAATCCCTTTGTGGCTAAGAGAGCTTACGGCGTGATGTCTACATTACTGTGACATGAGCCGCTTCTCTTGTCTCTCCCCATTCAATCTACGAGATACCCCTAACTCGACAAATGTTCTTCAGCTCATCACACCCAATACCAGAGAGAGCCACCTGGTCTATATCAGGTGATGGATTGGGACTCGGGGCACAACCAGGAGACCAGCAATGGCAGCATCCACAAACCCAACCTGGGTGCAGCCTTCCAAGACTAAACCAGGAAGAAACAGGTATCAGAAAGCCTCCCAAAAAGCAAAATTCCAGGACCAGATGGCTTCCCTGGTGAATTCTACCACTCAAAGAAAAACCAATACCTACCCTCAGATTCTTCCAGAAGAGCCACATGTACCTCTATGTTCACAGCCTGGAATGCACCATGGTGGTACAATCTGTAGATGAAGCAGCTTCCCCTAGGACTGAAAATGAAAGTTGAAAGTCATTCGTGACTTCTCTTTAGAAACATAAGATTTCTGCAAATAAGTAAAGTGGACCGTTTTCACACCTGGCTAAGACATTAAACTTGATTTCCTTTGTTTGTGCCTAAGATGCAGGGCGTACCTTGAAGGTCTAAAGACAAACACTGATTTCCTTTCAAGAATCACTACCGCGGGCCTCCCCGGTGGCGCAGCGGTTGAGCGCTGGGTTGCGAAGCTGCCCGCAGCCTCTGCGGCGCCGGTTCGATCCCCGGCTGCTCCCCGGCCACCAGAGGAGGGTCCCATATGGCGCGCAGACCTCTCCTGCAGCCCGCTGCTCCCCTCAGCAGTGTGCTTCGGTCCCTCTGCCTGCTCTGCTCCCCGCTCTGGCTCTGGTGAATTCTCTCACCCTCCCGCGCTTCTGACTGTACCCAGTGCATGTATAAAACAAACAAACAAACAAACAAATAAATAAATAAAAACAAAACAAAACAAAAAAGAATCACTACCGCACTCCAGGGCAGCTCCTCTTAGTCAATGCTGATCCCCTCTATTTATTTATTCCAGATGATTTATCTTGAGGCTTGTTTTCCTGAAAAGCTGTAATTGACTCAAAGCCTTTTGTCAGCATATGGAAACTCCTCATAATGGCTCAAAATCCAAACTACAATGGTATTTGTCTTCAGGCAGACTGTATTTTCTGATCCATGTAAAACCTCAAGATATTTGGGTCCCACTAATAGGAGTTTGTGAGGAGTCAGCAAACATTCAATTATGCAAAAGAAATGCTTAGAAGACACCCTTGTGAGGGCAGGGCTTCCGCCAGCAGCTTTTACTTGCATTTCCAGGCGCTTTCACCAGGGGTCCTGGCCTTGCTCACGCCCAGCAGCCCCTCACTTGCCAGGTCTCTGTGTGGACGGGCTCTGTCCCTCTGCGCCTGGAGTTCTCTCTTGACCCCCTGCTTTTAGTGCTTAGATCGTATGTAGCTCACCTCCCCGCACTGCCCCCGAGCCCTCACCGCCCTCTGCCACCTGAGCGCCCAGCTCTGCCAAGCAGCACCCTTCCCACCACAGCCGGCACTGATGGCAGGGGTGTTAGCCCTTCCTGTGTCTGCGGTGGGTGGGAGGGGCCACTGTGGGGGCCAAGCTCTGTCGTGAGAAGCCACGAAGCTCGGGATGTGGAAGGCCACACACTGCACCCACTGCCAGGGAGCCCCTGCACTCCATCTTGGTTGAGTGAAACATAAAACTGTTTAGAAAGGAATTCATTCTGAATTTAATTCTTATATTTAAATTTTTCAGCTGTTAACTTTCATACAAACCTTTGAGCAATCATTGCTAAACTGAGGAATAACTGCAAAAATGAGATGAGACAGCCGAAGGAGTAGACAAAGAGGGTGGGGGTGGGGAAGGGATGAGACTTGAGGATAATCCTCAGATCGACCCCCTGTCCTTGCATAAGATGTCCTTGCACCTTAGAGTTGAAAGGTCTCTTTGAATTAAGAGAAAAATCAAGGGGTAAGTGTTATTCTTTGCACCCTCACAGAGCCCGCATCCACCTTCCAGCACCCCTGAAACCTGGGGCTGGAAGTCAGGGGAGAGGGAAGGCGTCTTCCTGCTGCAGTGAGACAGGTTCATCTGCAGGTCACATTCTGCTCCTTTGAACTTGTGAATAAACACAAGGGAAAGCCAAAAGCACAAGGAAAAAAATAAAATTATAAATGAACCTAACATCCTACAGAGAAGCATGAGTCACCTTCCCTGTGGCTTGAGCTCTAGGTGACAGATGACCAACCATCTTTTTCAAGTGTGAGGCTTATTGAAATTTCAGTGGGAAGAGCAGGGAGGCTTCCTGCACGCTCATTAATGTGCCGTCATCTTGGCCTGCCACACGGGGCCACCCAGTGGGGGCTGTCGCAGCGTGAGCAGTGGCAATTCAGAATCAGTAGCTGAGATTCCTACAGCCCATTCATTTCTTCCTCACTCACTCTTCATTCAACAAATAGGAATTGGAAATCTGTATTTCTGTTCCCTGTAGTTAATCACAGGAAAAGAGTGAATTGCCCACACTATTGGTGATATGCTGAGTATATTAAAAACGAGGTGGGCGTTCCACTTCACTCACATTATAGCGTCCGTGGAACATGTGAGACTCGAACTCTATGTGGTTTGAGCCCCATGGTTTGGTTTATCGAAAAAACACAGAAAAAGCTGTGTGTTAAAGTGCAATTTGCTACTGCTTGAGGCAAGTCTCTAAACTTAATTTCCCTCATCTATAAAATGGGGATATAGCAGCCACCTCCTCTCTCAGAGAATCCAGAGATTCATGAAATAATCCTTGTAAAGAGCTTACCAGAGTGCCTCACACACAGTTGTCACTCAATAAATGGCAGCTGTTGTCTCTACAAGGCTGTGCTGGTGTACATCCCTACATATTGAGTTTTACACATATCATAGCGTCAGTGGTTTCACATCGAGAACGATAATGTCCGCCCTCTTTAGAGTCAGTAGGAATTGTGATAGGTTATAAGAAATACAGTAGTTTCCATAGCAACCTTAGAGGTCTGTGCATTGGCCATGATTTTGGAAACACGAAATATTAGATGGAAGTGAATTCAGTTTGTATAGGAATCTCACAGCACTCCAAACTATAACTAATCACAAAACATTTACTGAAACGCCATACTTAAAAGTACCATGCATGTAACCGCGTGCTATTAATATGCCACATAAATAACCATCGGGAAATTGTGACTTCCTGTCAACTTGATTTTTGTTTCCTGGTCACGCGATTGTGTTAGAGCTTTGCCGGTTCGGTTCTCAGGTTTGAACTGCAGAAGGCACTTGGGTGAGATGCAGCAGAGAAACCCTCAACGTGCACCTTTTTTTCTTAATTTATCTGTATTTGTTACCACCTTTGTAGGTAGAGTGTGAGTGAGAACTACATTTCCATTCACAAAACTTGCTCTGAGCTAATTTTCAAATGACTTTACAACACACTCAGGTAGACTTGTAATTGTGCTGCTGTGCATTGTAGTTACCTTTGAAAACAAGCCCTATGGGTAGTGTTCCCATCAAGTTGTTTCAGTTGAACATAGCGATTTCTAGAAGATCTAGAACATGCAAGTTGATCACTACAGGGGATAGAACATTTAAAAATAGGGCCTCCCCGGTGGCGCAGCGGTTGAGCGCTGGGTTGCGAAGCTGCCTGCAGCCTCTGCAGCGCCGGTTCGATCCCCGGCCACCGGGCAAGTGTCCTACATGTCGCGCGGACCTCTCCTGCCGCCCGCTGCTCCCCTCAGTAGTGTACTTCGTCAGTCTGTCTGTTCTGTTCCCCACTCTGGCTCTGGTGAATTCTCTCACCCTCCCATGCTTCTGACTATACTCAGTGCTTGTATAAATAAGTAAATAAATCTTTAAAAAAAATTAAAAAAATAAAAAAACAACTATTTTTCAAAAAAATATATAGATCCTGGAAGATGGGAGTTGATTGAACAAAAATAATTTTCTTTTAAAAGTCAAGATGTATTCATTGATAACAATAATTGGCCTACTAAGGAATCTGCTTGATAGCTAATCTTTAGACCACAAAGTTTGCGTTCAGTTACATAGACCTTTCAATAGGTTACCATGATCTACTGGAGTAAGTTAACATGTGAGAAAATATTTGCACATCATGCATCTGACAAGATCTACAAAGAACTCATCAACTCAGCAAAAAACAAAAAACCCAATCAAAAAATGGGCAGAAGGCCTAAATACACACTTTTCCAAAGCAGACACATAGATGGTCAAATAGGCATGTGAAAAATGCTCATCATCACTTATCAGGGAAATACAAATCAAAACCACAATGTGATACCATCTCACATCTTTTGAGAATGCCCCATATCAAAAAGTCCAGCAACAGTAAGTATCGGCAAGGATGTACCTTAATAAAAGCACTGCACATGGGAATACAGACTGGTCCAGCCACGATGGGAAACAATATGAAGCTTCCTAGAATGCTAAAAAAAGGTCTACCATATATTCAGCAATTCCACTCAGAGGTCCCTAGCCAAAGAACAGAGTAACACTAATTCAAAGGGATGTGTGCAGTCCTGTGTTCATTGCAGAACTTACTGACAATAGTCAAGTTATGGAAGCCACTAACTGCCCAAGGGCAGATGAGTGGACTAAGATGCGGTATAGCCATGCAATGGAATACTACTCAGCTATGAAAACAGATGAATTCTGTGCCATTTGCAACAACGTGGAACAGAAGGCAATTATGCTAAGCAAAATAAGCCAGAGGGAGAAAGACAAATACCAGATGGTTTCGCTCATATGGAATAGAGAGAAACTAGAGGCAGACAACACCAAACCCTAGGAATCTGACTAAAACTGATGCTTCCTAAAGACTGAGTGGGGGCCAGCGGACCACTGTAGAAGACTGGGGGGCCTTGGTGGCAGGTGTGGTGTGATAAAATGCACCTGAAGAGGTATTTCTCAATCTAGAGTGTTGTAAAGCAGTGTTACCTTAATAAAAATGAATTTAAAAATGCCAACGTGAAACTAAGAATAGCTAGCTGTGCCCTAATTCCTAAAGTATCCTACTTAGAAGTAGAAAGAATTTTAACGCGCAGATTTTCCCAGAGTCTAGTTATAGGCAGCTGATGCATGTCTCTCAGAGTGACAGAAAGGGCTCCTGAGGCCTCTTGGAGTCCTGCAGTGTGATGGAAAGACAAGACACAGCCCGTCGAATTGCTAAGCAGGGACCCGTGGGCTGGTGAGGATCTGGCTTCACGCTGGGCCTTAGTCTCTGCAGGCATCTTCCTCCACTTCTCTACCCAGAAATCAGTCACATTTCTTGGGGGAGGAGAGGCAGCATAAGGTATAAATGACGATACCTAAAGTCTGCCGTGTTCTCGAGTGGATGAAGAAGTCAGCCTACGACACACCCGTCCAGGTGAATCTTCTCCGGTTGGGGCTTTGGCCCCAGAACACCCCAGAAGTCAGCATGTATATTTTGGAAGAAAAGGCGCGGCCAGCCCCAGGGAGAGGCCGGTGGCCCTCTAGCTCTCAGCATGTGGCCAGCGCAAGGGTGAGGGACAGAGGCCAGGGGCAGCGGCCACATTGGATCACTACCTCGGAAATACGGCAACTCTGCTTTTCTCTAATAGATTACAAGAAAAATTTTTAAAGCTTTGGAAAAATTAACTGAAATATAGAGTCACTATTGCTTTAGCTCTAGGTTTAAATAAAAGCAGCGGTGGTTCATTTTGGTTTCAGAAAACCATGTAGCACTAACGCATGCCTTAAGGCATTTTTAATATATTACAAACTAGAACATCTTTTGTGGTCAGACAGAAGGTTTGGTGATTCATGAGTGCTGAGTATGGCCGGGCTCTGCTGAGTGTTGGCATCCGGCCGCACCCTGTCTGGGCCACGCCAGCCCCTGGTCCCGGCCCAGGGGGACCACGGCCGAGGGAGCGGATTATCCAGACTCTCCGCAGGCGCCGTGGGCATCCAGCCTGCCCTCCACCACATCTTTTAAAGATTATTTCCTGAGCCTAAGTAAAAGCCCTGAATATTTGACCCAAAGTTGTTATAAATATTTCAAGATGAAAATCAAATAGAATAGATTATAAAATTCAAAACGAAATGTGTGAATCCAAATAAGGTTTGAGTTTCTCAGCAGTGAACACTTCGCAAGGTCAGTGCCAAGGAGTCCTCAAAACCAGGCTCCGAGGTCCGTGAGCAGTAGCCGTGTCAACAGCCCTTGCTTCTCCCTCCTCCTGAGGCAAAGCGCTCGAGCTCTGAAACCTCTTTCAGGATTGTTCTTTGCTGTGCTAGATGCCACCGCTCAAGAGGCGTCAGGCATGTCATTTCAGGTTCACAGAACAAAGTGATGCGGACAGAGCTTGCAGCTCCCCAAGCCCAGGCTCATCACCTGTTTTTAAGTTCTTCCTGTCTCACATGGACAATGGATGAAGGCCTGGTGTAGTCAAGATGCCAGAGGCTTTGTCTGAGCTTTGGAAACAAAAGAATTAGCAGGAGAACAAGTTCTGTTATTACTACATTAATTATCCGGCACCATCTGGGGATTTTTGTTTTAAATTCCCTGTCACCGTATGGTAGATCTATATGCACTGATGTGGAGTGGTCACCAAGACATGATTCTTGTTGGAAAATAAAAGGAAACTGAATAATATAGTTCATTTAATTCCATGTATTTAAAAATAAAATACCTATTTGTAAGATTTATCGAAACAGAGAAGGTAGAACGCACCACACACCTACACCTACACACACCCACACACACACACACACGGAAGATATGAGGAAGAATCTGGATGAAATGGACCAATCCCTTGAAGGACACGATCTGCCAAGACTCAAACAAAAAGGAAAACACTATGAATGGATTCCTCTTACTTGAATCAATTATCAACAACCTTCTAAAACAGAAAGCACCAGCTCAGCTGTGTTCACTGGTGTAGTGTATGAAACGTGAAAGGAAGAAATGACACCAGTCCTCAACTATCTCTTCCAGATGAGGAAGCAGAGAAGTGGGTACTTCCTAATATTGATACATTGGCCATGGTCAGCATCACCCTAACACCAAAACCAGATGTCGTAAGAAAGAAAATAACAATATTTCTCATGAGCACAGATGCGAAAGTTTTCAACAAAATATTGAGTCTAACAATGTATAGAAAGAATGTTATATACACCATGATCAAGTAAGGTTTATATCAGGTATGAAAAGTGGTTTCAACAATCAAAAATCAGTGTAATAATCCATCACAAACATCTAAATATGGAAAAAGCATTTGCCACAATCTAATAGCCATTTTTGACAAAAACACTCAACTAACTAGGACTACAGACCTTTTTCAATCTCATAAACAACAACAGAAAACATACAACTCTCAATAGCATCATACTTAGTGGGGAGGAACTCAAAGCTTTGCAGCTAAGAGCTGGAATAAAGAGCTCAGGTCACCTGATATCAGTCCTGGCTGCTACAGTGAGACAAGCAACAGCATACAGATTAGGAAACAAGTAAAACTTTGTTTAACGATGGCATCATTTATGTAGAAATTCCAAGGAATCAGCCAGAAAAATCCTGCAACTATTAGGTGGTATGAGCAAGGTTGGCAGATACAAAGTTAAACACCTTATATGCCAGCATTGAACAAGTAGAATTTGAACTTAAAAACATGATACAACTTATATTAGTTCCCCCCCCCAAATAAAGTACCTAGGTATAAAACCTACAAGATCTATATGAAGAAAACTATAAGATTCTGATGAAAGATATCAAAGAAGAACTAAATAAATGACAGAGTACATGTTCATGGGTAGAAAGACTCAATATTTGCAAGACGTCATTTCTTTCCAACCTGATGTATAGATTCAGTCAAAACCCCAATAAGCTTTTTTGTAGATATTGACACCTTCATTCTGGAGTTTATTTTGTTACTGTTGCTTATTTCATAATCATAAGCTTCACTGTACAATCCAGCTGGATTCAGAAGGGGTAAAGAAAATACCTAATTGAAGAGCTCGAGGGAGAGCATAATGTTCCCAGCAAATGAACATGAAGGGGTCCTCTTCTGAGCTACAGAAGGGATGGGCTGGTGGTTAAGATAAAACATAAATTTAGTAGGTTTGTCCACAGTGACAATGGTGCCTTCTTGCTGGTCTCGCCAGTCCTGGACCAAAGTACCCCTGGCTGCCACAATGCTCATGCGCTCCTTCACCTCACCCAACACCCATGCTCACCCTCCAACCGTGCGTTCTTGGTGGTAAAGATGAAAACCTGGGAACTATCTGTGTTGGGCCCAGCACTTTCCAGGGACAAGATACCGGGACCTGTGTGCTTCAGGATGAAACGTTCATCACCAGATTTCTCCCCATAGACGGACTTGCATCCAGGGCCACTGTGGTGTGTGACATCACCACCCACCACATGAATCTCGGAATAATTCTGTGAAAGCAGGAACCTTTATACCCAATATTTTCTTAGATGGAACCAGAACAAACGGAGGGTCTGAGGGAAAAGGGGAAATGTGAGTAAGGAGAATAGAAAGAAGAAATGGTGATAGTTTAAGCAGAAAGGCCTGTTGGTGGACAATAATTGAAATATGGGGAGGCAAGATACAAAAGCAGCGTTTGCATTTACAGTGGAGCCGACACCATGTCCTTCCCCCGCCCAGTTGTCTAAATCACTGGCTGACACATGAGCTCAGTGGTTCTCAACCAGGGGCAGCTTCACCCCCAGGGGACATTTGGCGTTTGGGCTGTCACAACTGAGGGGGTGCTCTTGGTGTCTAGTGGGTAAAGGCCAGGGATGCTGCTAAATACCCTGAGAGGCACAAGACGGCGCCCCCATGCCTCACCAAAAGAATTCTCTTGCCAAAACATCAAATTGACAAGCTTCGTTGGCCGATTACCAGGCTATTCCGACTCTCAGTGGACATGCTTCAGGCCCTGCCAGGGTTTTCTGACCCATATATGTGCCAGGCTGCATGTGTGTCAAGCTGCTGGTCACATCAAGTAAATCAAAATCTGGCTAGGGAAGTTGGTGCAGAGTGGAGAAGTCTGTCCGTCGTTCCTCCTCTTAGCAAGTGTGAGGCGCAGGCCTGGCGAGACCACACACTCCCGCTGCCGAAGCAGATCTTGACGTCTGCGAGCAGAGGAGCCGCTGTCGGGGGAGTCAGGGCTTGGGGGTGAGGGCGGCGGCTGTGGGCGCAAAGTGAGCTGGAGCGAGGGACAGGCGGGCCGGGTCAGTGGGTTCTGTGCTGTGGCCACAAACATACAGGTTCTCTCGCTGCATCCTGCGCGTTCACACTGATTTCAGAATAAGAAGTCACTAAAAAGCATGACGGGGGGGCCTCTCTGGTGGCGCAGCGGTTGAGTGCTGGGTTGCAAAGCTGCCCGCAGCCTCTGCGGCGCCGGTTCGATCCCCGGCTGCTCCCCGGCCACCAGAGGAGGGTCCCGCATGGCGCGCAGACCTCTCCTGCCGCCCGCTGCTCCCCTCAGCCGTGTACTTCGGTCCTTCTGCCTGCTCTGCTCCCCGCTCTGGCTCTGGTGAATTCTCTCACCCTCCCGCGCTTCTGACTGTACCCAGTGCTTGTATAAATAAATAAATCTTTAAAAAAACAAAACAAAAGCATGACAGGGCGGGGGGGGAAAGGCTGGCTAAACCATTAGCAAAAGATACCATTTTAACCAGTATAAACAGTGGGGTCTACTCCGCATTAGGTTTATAAATGGAAGGGACTTTTGAAAAGTGAAAATCAAAAGGAGTTTAAACTTGGAGAACAGATTATTTTTTAATTAGAACTGACCTAGCGAGATGCAGTGTCATTAAGAAATGTGCCCTCGCGGCGGAATGAAAGTGTTTCATGGAAGACCTTTATTGTCCAAATGCAGGGGTGAGTCATGTCACATCTCATACTGTTTCACTGTTTGTTTTGTTACAGGGACAAGCAGATCTTTTGAAATATGCTAAAAATGAGACTCTGGAGAATCTGAAACAAATCCATTTTGCTGCTGTTTCGTGTGGGCTGAATAAGCCAGGTACAGAAAACACCGACGTTCCGAAGCCGCGCCGGAGCCTGGAAGCCATCCCTGAGAAAGCAAATGACGAAACTGGAGAATGAGAGAACTTTCTAGAAATCATTTTGGAGTTTATAACTCTAGGACCAATTGTAGTGAAATGGGACGTTTGCTTTGCACTCAATAATTAAAATAATATTTGGGGTTTTAAAGCACAACTGGAATAGCTAATTACTGTCTATTAAAACTGTGAATGTATGTAGCAAACTGGCGTGTGAAGGCAAATAAACTCTTTAACAAGAAATTATATTCCTGGCCAAAATACACTATATTTGTATACAAGGAAACTGTAGGTCAGATCAGTGTGAACCCCAGACTTTCCTCTCTAGTTCCATTGAGAAACAAATGTTTTCCTACGGGAAAACAACTTAAGCTGGAAATGGATCGCACTGTTGTCAAATTAGTATTTATTGGAGAAAAACGATATCTACGCAATTTACCTAAGCGTGAGTGTCAGAGTCTCCGGGTTGCAATGACTCTGCTGGCGTGCCTGCTGAGCCGTGATTACCAAGGAGGATGTGAGTGGACAGATTTCCTGTCTCCCCAAGGACCCTGGAGAACTGTGAAGTTCAAGGAGAGGAGCCTGAAGCTCCCCAGCCAAAGCTACACTCCGTGTCTCCACAAGAAAGGAAAGCAGTCCATGGAAGCAACACATTGTAAATAGGTTTTCATTGTATGAAGTAGTGTTCACATTAAAAATGTTTTATGATACTTCGTGATGACAGTGCATGCATTTAATGAAAGTTGACATTTTTCTAATTCAAAATATTCTGCTCTTAAGAGTAGCTACTGGTTTGTTGAACAGCTTGGAAAGAAAGGAATCTGGTGGACGTTTGTGCTTTGCGGAAGGCACCAACAGCTGGACAGCTGACTAGGCCAACGTAGATGCCTCTTTCCCTTCGCGCTCACGCTGCGCGAGGTTGTGCTGGTAGGGGGCGGGGGCCTTCAGAGGCAGCTCCGGGCCGGAGCCGATGTCCCCTTCCCTGGCCAGCAGGGTGTTGATTCCAAGCCTTTATTTTCCAAGCTTCATCCTATTTTTGAAACGACACTGCACACTGCAGCCTCATTACTGTTTCTCACAAACCAAAATTGCTTTCAGATTTTGGAAGCACTGTCTAAATCTTGAACAGTTCCTCTTTGATTGGTCTATTTTCTTTCCAGGGATCCGGGTATGTGAGCCAGGTAAGTACATGTCATCTCCAGCTGGGCGTCCCATGAGTGATTTCCTCACCGCTAGGGAGATGTGCAGGTGGGTATCATTCATTTCGGCCCAGACTCTTAAATATTTCCTTAAACAATCCCTTGGCTCTCTTCTTGTCATCTGCACTCGAGCAGTGCACTTCCATTAAGGCGGGCCTCCAGCCAGCTCTTCACTAGATGTCATTCCAGTTAGAAAATTAAACCTACCTGTTGTGTGAATAACAGTGTGACTCGCTGCACACACCAGCTAACAAGCTGCCTGTAGCTTAGGCTCTTAGCTCTGAAATGAACCCCATACAGGGGAAAAGAAAAAGAATAGAAAATAGCAAAGAATTAAAAGTAAATTTATAAGATGTGAAATAAAAGATGCCATTTAGTTGCTGTTAACAATCCTGGAACTTAGCTGCTGAGTAAATAGCAATACATACTCGACCTAAAATGAAAATCTAGAAATCATAAAAAATGACTTCAAATATAATGACGAAATCGGGAAATGACTCTTTGTAGTGCTGTGTGACTGGTGACTGGTATGACAGAGCCAGGCACCTGTAATTCGCTGCAGTTCTACAGGCTCAGGAGCAGCAACTTGAGAACCGAAGGCGTCTCAAGCTGCTCCACATTGCACCTTCTTTTCCAGATGTAGAAGCTGCCGACAAGAACAATGAAGTGTGGGCCTCAGTGCAACAAAGTCTGTTGGGGTTATGCTGGCATTCAAACCGGTCTGGGGTTTGCTCCAAGGCTCCTCAATAAAGATCATCAACCTCCTTTAGACCTGTCTCTTCCAAGGCATAAGCCAAGTGATGTGACTGGAGCTTTTCCCAAAGTCACAGAATTGCTCCTGTTTGTGTAGACCGGACCATCTCTACTGGGAGAAAGCGCCTCATCAGCCGAGTTTGCATTTGTGGCTGTGGGAGCTATTTGCTTGTCTTTCTCCTTCAAATGGAAGACATTTATCCAACAGGCTAGGGCCAAGGTTAGCACTTAGGACCTGTATAAACAATTTTGCAAAGGACTAGCTGACCAAGCTGCACTGAACTTGCGTCGGCCTTATTATAACCCCCGCTGGTCAAACAGGTGAGTTTCCTGCACCTGGATTTGTAAGTCGTGACAGCAGGTGACTTGGCTTCCTCCCATCAACTACATCCCTAAAATGTGGGGATGCCCTTGGAGGTGACTGATTATGAGTGCAAATAGTGCTGTGGATTTGACTAGTGAGTACAAGTCTCACTGTCCACACACCGAGTGTCACTCCTCACTAACGCACACTTTGATCAAAAGTGGTGCAAACCGGTGAAGCTCGGCCTGTGACACAGGAAGAGTTGCACAAAAATGCAGACTACAGCAGACACCTGGTCAGTTCAGTGAGAAGTGAAAAGACACGTTTGTACTAGGCCCACAAGCTGTTCTGGGAAGAGGGGTGCAGTGCATGAGAGTATAGCAGGGGCCGCACCCCTCCTGGGAAGTTGGGTCGAGTAGCTGCTGTTCCAAACACAACCTAAAGCCAGTCTTCCCCCGTGGTTCTGTGGGTTGGCTTACTTCAGTGGTTCTTGCTAAGAGGTACCTCAGGCAGTTGCAGGCAGATGTCTGCGGGTGCAAGGCAGCTTGTGTGGCTGCTGGCAGGAAGTTCGTGGAGTGGCCACTTGGGTGCCTGGACACCTCCTCTCCATGTGGCTAGGACTTCCCATCGTAGGCCCTGTGTTCCCAGAGGGGTCATCCCCAAACTGAGCATCAAAAAGACTCTGATGGAAGCTGCAAGTCCTTGAGGGGGCTTGAGGCCTGTTCTCTGAAGTCCCAGAATGCCACTTCGGCTGCTTTCTATTGTTCTGGCAAGTGGCTAAGCCTGCCCAGGCTCAAGGGGTGGAGAGAATCGACTCCTCTTAGAGAGGGAGTGGCAAAGTCACATTGCAGAAGAGGATATGGAAACTATAGCTGTCACTGATTTCCTGAGAAAGCACATTTGAGCCGAGACTGAGCGAGGTGGAAGCAATTGAGGCAGAGAAATGGCCTGTTGCACAGTGTTGGAAGCAAGGGTGGTGAGCTTGAGGGCCTCACGTGAGACTGGCATGCAGGCAACGACAGGTGGAAGAGGCCCCCTCCAGGAGAGCTTTGTAGGCCTTCATGTTCTAAGCCAAAGTATCTAAATCCTCTGGGAATGGACTGCAGTGCTGCTGAGATGCGGTGAGTATTCTGGACACAGAACAAAATATGAGACAGATAAGGGACTATTCAAAGCATAAGGAGGGAAACTAGAGAGAGTAAGGCCCTCCTTTCACCTCCCTCCTAGCCTCAGTGCCCTTTGCTGTGCTTCACCCTCCTGGGTTAGATTCTTCTGATAATTGTCTCCCAACCTCTAGGCCAGTGCGACTCAACAGAACTTTCTATGGGGATCGAAAGTTGTCAATGTGATAACCACCAGCCACATGTGGCTATAAATTTAAATTAATAAACCTGTAACAAAGTATAAAAAATTAAAAATCTCTTCCTTGGTCACAGCAGCTACATTTCACGAGAGCTTTTGTGGCCGGGGCCAGCAGCACCATGACGAACGTGCTGCTCTGCTTCTGCAGGTCGGCTTTAGCAAGCCCTGTGGCTTCACACCAGCCTGGCTGGTTCTGCTGCGTCTCTGTCGCCCTCCCTCCTCTCCCAAGCTCTGCTGGGGCATTTTTAACTTCAGGTCAGTGAACAGCTACAGCTTTTACACATATATTTAAGACTCTTTCTTCATTCCTCAAGTTGTTCACTGTGGCCCTCTGGCCCCCTGCAGTTTAGATCAGAGTGTCAGGGTCTCTGCCGCTGCCCTCCATGAAGTGTCCACCCTCAGGCCCCAGACACAGCACTACCTGCTGCACAGGCATGAGGTCTGGGGAGCATAAATATTCTGTTAGTAGCTCTCAGCTCGTCGGGCTTTGTCTAAGATGGTTCTACCATTAAAAGGTACTAAGCAGCCTTTATACTGTTGCGATTGCTAAGAATTAATTTGCTACAGGAACAGTCTGACTAAAAGGAGAATTTGTGATTCCACAAAGCCTGTGCCATTCAAAGGTGAATCAGCTAACTTCTACTCCCAGCCAAGCAGAATAATGGGAAACAGATGTGCCTTCCTGCATGAAGGAACCAAAACCATATATATGGACGTGACTGATGGAGGCTCTGGTCGCAGGCACGGAGAAGGAAAACAAATGAGGTGAGTTCTAGGATCGCCCCAGCTGGTTACCTTGAGAGTTTCCAGGCCTTGGTGCCAGAAGGAACAAGCCAGCCAAGCCTGAAAGACACTGAGCGAAGGAAATAGAGCTGGGAGTCCTGCAAGAGCAGGTGGCTGGAGTGCTCAGGACAGGCTGGGGCAGCACAGAAAACAGATCTGTGGGGAGGCTGCTCAGTGCGAGCGAAGCTGCCCGAGGCTCTCAAACTCATGAGTGCAATTCTCAACCTTCCAAAAACCATCAAGCCTAGGAAGTCATTTTAGACATTTTTTTTTTCATGATCACTCTCCATGCAATTTTAATATCACAGATATCCACGTATATCTGTATCACTATGTGTAGGTGTGCATTATATGTGTGTTGTGTGTATATGTGAAATATACATAAAAACAGGAAAAAGTCGTCTCCAAAAACTAAAGTTTTCCCCTTTGGGAGCAATAGTACCCTCACTGAAAATGCACAGAGAGGACAGGAAGGGACACCCAGTAAGGGCAGGGAACAGTGCTGAATGCCACCAGCCAGTCTCGAATCCACACAATTCACAAAACAAATACTAGCAGGGATCTCCCCTAAGTAGTGCCAAGTAATTAGCTCCAAACTATACACTACTCTGGCCCTGCCTGAAAATTTTAATTTCTAGGAAGTCCTAGAAAGATCAAACTTTTTTTTATAGTGATTGATATCAAAGATCTACAAAGAGCATACACAGCTCAACAAAAACAAAATAAAGAAGTCAGTCAAAAAGTAGGCGGAAGAGCTAAACAGTCACTTCTCTAAAGAGGAAATACAGATGGCGCACAGGCACATGAAAAAATGCTCAACATCACTTAAAATCAAGGAAATGCAAATCCAAACCACAAATGAGATATCACCTCACACCAGTAAGAATGGCCCATATTAAAAAAAAACAAAAAACTAACAACAACAAATGCTGGTGAGGATGTGGAGAAAAAGGAACTCTTTTACATTGCTGGTGGAAATGCAAATTGGTCCAACCACTATGGAAAGTTGTGTGGCGGACCCTCAAATTACTCAAAATGGATCTACCATATGACCCAGCAATTCCACTCCTAGGGATCTACCCAAAGGCCACAAAAACATTAATTCAAAAGAAAAACTTCACTCCTATGTACACTGCAGCACTATTTACAATAGGTAAGATATGGAAACAACCCAAATGCCCAAAAACAGATGACTGGATCAAGGAGATGTGGCATATATACACAATGGAATATTACTTAGCAATCAAAAAAGATAAACTCACGCCATTTGCAGCAACATGGATGGAGTGGAAGGTATTATGCTCAGTAAAATAAGTCAGAAGGAAAAAGAAAAATATTGAATGGTTTCACTTACAGCAAGAATATAGGGGAACCAAACAAGAGATCAAAAAAAAAAAAAGAAAGAAAACTAGCAGGCAAACTATAAATTGGACACATCTAGAGGGAAGGGAGAGTGATCAAAACGGGAGGGAAGAGCACAAGAGTCTATGGTGATGGTTCACGGGTGTCTTGGTGGCAGTAATTTTATGGGGACTACACCTGAGAGGAGAAATCAAACATTGTGCAAAAATGAACAATGATGTATAAAATATATGAATAAAATTTTTTAAATGCCGAAGATAAAAAAGAAACATCGATTTGCACAAGAATGAAGAGTCTTGGATGGTAAGTAGACTCATATATAAATATATAAGATTTTAAGTTATTATTTAAATCTCCTTAAGGAGATAACTGTTGCAGAAAGAGCAACGCAACAGCACAGGACTGACAGCCGAAGGTCAAATACATGACAACACTAGCACAAACCCTAGCAGAGAGGTGGAAGTAGGCTATTCTTGGGTTCTTCTGCTTCCTGGTGCTCTGCTGCAAGTTAATGATGTAGATTATAAGCCCTAAGAATCCACCAGAATAACAAAACAAAGATGTATAACTAATTCACTGACAAATGAGGTAAAGCAGAATAAAAATACTCAGAAGAAGACAGAAAGAAGAAAGGGGGAAGAGGGATAATTACAGAATCATGGCAGATGAAATACAAAAATTCAGTAAGGTATACATTTGTTCCTCAAAAGACACTGGTAAGGGGATTAAAAAACACCAATCTAGGATAAAATATCAGCTGATAAAATATCAGCAACACTATTTTTGGCAAAGGACTGGTTTCCAGAACATACAAAGAATTCTAACAATGCGTACATAGTTAAAAAACAAACAACAGGAGCCTCCCTGGTGGCTCAAGGGGTTAAGCACTGCACTATGAAGCTGTCCGCAGCAGCTGCAGCATGAGTTCGATCCCTGGCCAGCCAGCGAGATACCCACATGGTGCTGCAGACCTCTCCTGTCTCAATCGCTGCTCCCCTCAGCAGTGTATTTCGGTCCTTCTGCTTGTTCTGCTCCCTGCTCTGTCTCTGGTGGATCCTCTCACCCCCCACATCTCTGGCCTGCACCCCAGCTCCTGTATGCATAAATAAATAAATCTTTAAAAAACAACAACAAAAGGCATAATCAAGGATGACTGACCAAGGTGACTACAATGACTAACAAGCCCCGGAAAAGATGTCCAACATCACTAGTCATCAGGGAGATGCAAATCAGCACCTCAGTGGGCATCACCCTCACCAGCTAAAATGGCCAGAATGAAACAGACAGACAACACTAAAGACTAGTGAGAACACGGAGACACTCATTCTCTTACACTCACTGCCGGAGTTAAAATGGTGCCACCGCTTGGGAAAACAAGTGGCACTTTTTGATTTAGCTCAACAGACACCTAACCTACAATCTAGCAATTCCATTCCAAAATTTTTGGAAGAGAAATGAAGACGTACCCTCCATGAGGCCCTACACGCAGGCTGCGGCAGCTTTGTTCATGATACTCAAAAACCTTACACAAATGACCGTCCCTCACAAAATGGACAAGCACTTTTGTGTTACATTCATAAAATACCACACTCCTTAGCTATAAAAAGAACAGCTGGTCTCGCCAACAAACATGGATAGCTCTCAAAAACCTCAAGCCAAGTGAAAAACCCAGACTTTCCCCAATGCCTGCTGCATAGGACTCCCCAGACAAGCAATGCTGAGATGCAGGAATAAAAGTCATCCTCAGCGGGGCCTCCCCTGGTGGCGCAGCGGTTGAGCACTGGGCTGCAAAGCTGCCTGCAGCCTCTGCAGTGCTGGTTCGATCCCCGGCCGCAGACAAGGGTCACACATGGCACAAAGACCTTTCCTGCCACACCCACTGCTTCCCTCAGCAGTGTACTTCGTCAGTCTGCCTGTTCTGCTCCCCACTCTGGCTCCGGTGTATTCTCTCACCCTCCTGCGCTTCTGACTGTACCCAGTGCTTGTATAAATCAATCAATCAATCAATCTTTAAAAAAAAAAAAGTCATCCTTAGCGGTTGCCTGGGTGGGATGGGTGGTGGTGGGAGCTGACTGCAAAGAGAAATTTCTGAAGTGATGTAAGGAGATGTAAATCTATGCCTTCTCCTACTGGCTGTGGTTACGATGTACCAGACATTTGTTAAAACTCAGTGAATGGTTTATTTGAAACCTGTACACTTTTGTGTGTACATTACACTTTGATAAAGTCAATAATGTGTTTTTTAAAAGGAGAATATAACTGATAAACTAGGAGAAAGGCAGTTGGGAGTTACAGCAGGAAGAGGGAATATGATATATTATTACTATCTCATGCTTTTCCTGTATCAGTAAAATCTTTCCTGTTTCTTAATCATATAATTTGTTACAGATTCTTTTTTCAAAGATTATTCTTTTACTCCAAGCCCTCTGATTTCTTGTTTTTAATTTAGACTAATCATTTGCCAAGCCCTGCTGTGCAGATTTAATCCTGGGACTCATGTTATTTATAATAATGTGGCTTGATTTTAGCTTGTACTGTTTTTTCTTGGGTTCTATATTTTGGGGTTTTTGTTTTGTTTTGTTTTTGTATTTTTTGTTGCTGTTTTGGATAGATCTTAATTAAGAGAATATTAAAGGAAGGCAAATTCTAGTCTTGCTATATCGAAAATTCTTGGCTTTATTCTTGTATTTGGTGAAGGTCTGGGTCTCTAACTCTGGATGCTATTTTCTCTCAGCACAGTGAAATGTCACTAGGTTCTCCTAGTACCAGAGGGCTGACACCATTCCTATTCTTACCCCTTTGTAGGTAACCTGCTTCATTCTCCTGGGAAATTTAAATTTCTCCTTTTTTTTTTTTTGGTGTTCTAAAGTATTGTGAGGATACATATAACGATGTCCATTCATTCAGCAAGTAGGTATTAGAGGTACTGGGTCCATTTTGAAAATCCTAGGAGCCTCAAGAATTATTAGGAAGCAAGACAGCCACCCCAGCCCTCGGCAGCCATCCCCTGGCAGTGAGCACCATCCACACAGATAGGCCCCTCCTCGGGCAAAACAACAATGCACCAATGATGCAAAACTAAAGGCACCAATGATGGGGTTAAAGTTTTTAGTGAATTTTTAAAATTAAGTATGTACATTTCTTTTTTTTATTAAAGATTTATTTATTTTATACATGCACTGGGTACAGTCAGAAGCGCGGGAGGGTGAGAGAGTTCACCAGAGCCAGAGTGGGGAGCAGAGCAGGCAGAAGGACCAAAGTACACCGCTGAGGGGAGCAGCGGGCGGCAGGAGAGGTCTGCGCGCCATGTGGGACCCTCCTCCGGTGGCCGGGGAGCAGCCGGGGATCGAACTGGCGCTGCAGAGGCTGCGGGCAGCTTCGCAACCCAGCGCTCAACCGCTGTGCCACTGGGGAGGCCCTGTACATTTCTTTTAAGACATAATGCCATTGTACACTTAATAGACTACACTGTTGTGTGAACATAACTTTTGTATGTATTGGGAAACCAAAAAATGTGTGTGACATTTTATTGCAACATCTGCTTCATGCAGTGATCTGGAAATGAACTTACGGTATCTCCGAGGTGTTCTGTTCGCTGAATTGAAAAGTACATCAGATACCAGCTTATCTGTCAGGACCTGCCTATGGTCGCCAGTAAACCCTGCACCCTCAGGTCAGCCCCCCTATTTAGGGACCAGACTTAATGAAACCCTCCAGGCCACTTTTGCCAAGCTAGTAATAATCTTATCCATAAAAGAAACAGGGTTCTAGGTGCCTCCTGACACTCAATGAAAACCTTACTACAAATGACAAGGCCCAAGACAAACAGAGCTGACCCCACAGGGACCATCTTAGGGAAAGGAAGGGACTTAGGAAGAGCCCTCACTTACCAAGGATAGAGACCATAAAAAAGCAGCCATCATCGGAAAACAAGAAATAAGTCTGGACAATAAAAAAAAAAAAATCATCAAACTTACGTCACATGAATTAATGTGACAAGTAGCCAAAAAAGGAGTCAAGACCTCCTAAGACCTGAAACAAGAAGACAAAGAAATGCATAAAAGCAAACCGATACTGAGGGTGGTGCCAAGAACCTAAGTTTACATCCATCTAACAGGAATTCTGGAAACTCTGGCCCCAAACTCTCAATGTTCATGAGTAATAAAATAGAAGCATGGAATGGAGAGGCTCTCATTAAATAAATGGGAGGATAAAATTTCCAGAGTTGAAGACACACAAGATTTCCTACAGGTCAGGCCTATCCCTGATGGAAGCCGGTACCAGACACCCCTGCAGGCCCAGCACGGCTGCCTCTGTTGCATCGCCTGAGGTCTCCTGGCCTCTCAACAGCATGATTTTCTCCTTCAAGCCCACTACTCCCTTGTCAGTTAAGGGCTCACCAGCCACCTAATCACCCTGGTGAAAACCCAAGAGTCACACTCGATTTCATTTTCTTCCCTGCTGCATCCCAATAAGACCCCAAATCTGATGCCTTCGCCCCCTCTCTACAGCTGCATTCCATCCCAAACCCCACCACCGCCTGCTGGAGTCACAGCCGTACTCTCTTAAGTGATCTCCCTAGTTCCCTCTTGACCCTCTATATGATCTCATTTTTCGTATGCAGCCAGTGTGATTTTTTACATATAAATCAGGTCCTCTGACTCCCTGCATGATCTGTAACACAACGCAAGCTCCTGGCAGGCTCAGCCAGGCCTCCAAGCCCAGGCCTCACCTCCTACGACTTTTACTTTACTCACTTGTCAGCCATGCTGGCTTATTTCTGGCCCCAAATTCTGAGTTATGCATCCATCTTCATTTAGGAATTTTGATAGCATATGTTTATGAATAATAAAATGGAAGCATATAATTTCTGAAAAATAACATCACCGAAGTGAAAACACATTATTGTCCCCTATGCCACTTAAACCAGAAGTAGAGATTTGGGCCTAAAAAATAAAACTTCATAAAACAATAGTACATATACATTTCTACCATATAAAGGACAGCTACTCTTTTTTAAAAAAATATTTATTTATGCATACAAGAACTGGGGTACAGGCCAGAGATGTGAGGGGTGAGAGGATTCACCAGAGACAGAGTGGGGCGCAGAACAGGCAGATGGACGAAAAGCACTGCTGAGGGGAGCAGCGGGCGAGACAGAAGAGGTCTGCTGAGCCATGTGGGTAGCTCCCTGGCCAGCTGAGGATCAAACTCGTGCTGCAGAGCCTGTGGATGCTTCATAGTGCAGTGCTTAACCCCTTGCACCACCAGGGAGGCCCCAAGGATATCTACTCTTAAAGTAACTTTAGGAAGCGTGAACTATACCTTACAGAAGAGTGAAGTTCAACTTCTGAATACAGCAAAAGGCAGCTGATAATACTGACAGGTCGACTACAGAGAGAAAGCACTCATAAAAATTCACCTTAGTAAAATGAACAGACAGATTTTCATCGGCATGTTTTACAAAGAACACAAAAAGCTTCCTATCTGTTACATAGCAAGTTCTCTCCAAAAACAAACCTGCATGCAAACTAGAGTTGGATAAAGAGCATTCGTGAAGACAGGAGAGGGGATTTAGAAAATAAATCTCAAGGAATAAAGCACCAACAGAATGGCAGGACATTTATAACCAGCACCCATGTTGTGTGTTCAAGGGACTACAGCACATAGCGACACCCCGATTTCTATGCACTAACAAGGTCACGTGAATGAACCTACCACTAATAAAGAAAAGGCATTTCAATTTGGTGATTTTCAATGGAAAATTGGAAAGTTGGGAGAAAACTGAGTGGATTTATGAGTATCTGACTGTTGTAATCACTATAGATTTATCATAAATTTTTTGATTTACCATATATGCTCTCCATAATTTGTGATGAATCACGAGTAGATGCTCATTTGTATCCCGAATTTTTCCTAAGGGCAGAAAATCTTCACTTTGGCTCCAGCGAGCAAGAGAAGCTGAGAGCAAGAGACGCTGCCCGCCCCCTACACCCCATGCTTGGGGCCGGAGGAGGAGACATGGCCTCAGACTGGCCATGCGGAGGGGTTGGCTGGAGTTGCCAACTGCAGGAATTCCTGGGGTTCCACAGATGTGACTTGGGGCTACCAGGAAGGCAGTGCAAATGGAAATACACCTCAGTTTTTAAAACTGGGATGCTTTAAACGGGAAGTTTGGAAACCACGGCCTTCATATGAAGACACTCTGGCCTAGGACGGTGAAGTGACCGCCCCAGTTGTCTTGCTCTCAAACCCTGTCCACACAGCCATGGCTTTTGCTACTATTTGAAAAGCACTGCCTCCTAGCACCATGCCTCTTAGGATGGAACCTGAAAGGGACCCAGCAGGCAGCCCCATCTTAGAACGTGAGTCCAGGCTGCACATACGCTATTGATCTGTTACCCTCTTGCATTTTCTTAAATCCAAATAAAAATGAAGCCCAGCAGTCAATCTGAATTAATTAGCTTTTCTGGCAGCTGCCATCTGAGAATTCAGAATTATCCTGAGCCAATAAATTCTAACCGATTCTTTTTTTGTGGTGTCAGATTGGATTAAAGGAAATGCTGTGGGTAAAATTAAATGCTACGCCTTTCTTATTGCTTCAGTTGCCTGAAGATAAATGCTTTTCATGATGATAAATATACCATAAATTCTCGTAACAATAACTGAAATTTAAATAAATAGGCTGTATAACCCCATGCGACTGTAATTTTCCTTTATAGTCAGCTTGTTTACTGTTTATTGAAGAGAAAAATCTGGTCCTTGCCTTTGAGGGATTTTAAATCTGGGGTTAGCCACAAGCTGGGAATCTATCTATGTCTTTGTGTTCTCTTGATTAAGAGATTACAAGGTCACAAAGTCCTTGACCCAGAAAACTATTCTGAGCACAGGGGTGAAATGAAAAGGGAGCAGGAAACATTTAGGCTGAGAGTCAGGTGTCCCGGGCTCTGGCCCTCTGGCCATACACTTTGATCTTGATCAAGTTAATTCATGTCTTTATGTCTTCTCCTCTGTTAAATGAGGGCAATTAGTAACTGCCCTGCGTATATCATAAAGTGTTTTACCTACATTAGCTGTGAAATAAGTTAAGACAGGACTTGTTTACAAGGTTGATTCTTGGCATGACAAGTAAGTGGCTTAGCCAAGTGTCCAAAGGCCACTCTAGAGACAGATCACAAATTACAATAACAGTAATGAAGCAGACAACCCCAGGTACTGGCATTCACAAGTTAACTGATACCTGCATTGAGTGAAAGATAAAGGACAACCAACACACACATTTTCAGACATATAATGGTATATTAAGTTGGAAGTTTTGCCAGAGGTGCCATAATATAATCTTTATAAAATCCCAAAGATTCCATCTACAATTTCAATGCAATCCCTATCAGAACTCCAAAGTCATTTTTCATGGAAATTGAAAAGCAATCGTAACGCTCACATGGCTCTACTAAAGACTCCAAATAGCCAAAGCCATCTTGAATAAGAACAAAAAGCTGCAGACATCATGTGCCCTCATTTCAAAATATATTACAAAGCTACAATAATCAAGACAGTATGGTACTAGCATAAAAACAGACATATATAGACCAAATGAACAGATTAGAGGTCCCAGAAATAAATCCATATATTTACTCTCATCTGATACTTGACAAAAGTATCAAGAACATATAACGGAGAAAGAACAGCCTCTTCAATAGTGTTGGCAAAACTGGTATCCACACACAGAAGTCAAACTCCTTTCTCATGCTATATGCAAACATTAATTGAAAATGGATTAAACATATGACCTGGGGGCCTCCCTGGTGGCCTAGGGGTTAAGTCTCAGTGCTACCACCACTAAGGCCTGAGTTTGATACACAGCAAGGGAGCTGACTCACAAATGGCACAGCAGACCTCTCCTGTCTCACCCGCTGCTCCCCTCAGCAGTGTATTTCATTAGATCCACCTGTTCTGCTCCTCAATCTGTCTCTCGTGAATCCTCTCTCCCTGCACCTCAGGCCTACACCTCAGTTCTACACAAAATCAAAACAAAAAAAACATGCCCTGAACTGTATTCCTACTAGAAGAAAATATAAGGGAAATGCTTCTTGAAGTTAATCTAAGCAATGATTTTTTTTTTTTTTTTTTTTAGCCACAACCCCCCAACAGGCAGAAAAAAGCAAAAACAGGTAAGTGGGGCTGTACCAAACTACATGGCTTTTGTATGGCAAAGGAAACAATCAACAGAGGGAAGAGATGACCAACAGAATGGGAGAGAATATCTGTAAGTCTTACATCTGATAAGGCGTTAATACCCAAATCACATAAGGGAGCCAAAAACTCAATAGCAAAGAAATGATTTAAACATTTTAAAAATGAGCAAAGGACCTGAATACTTATTTTTCAAAAGCAAATGACCAACAGGCATAGGAAAGAAAAGAAGCCATCATGAACCATCATGGAAATCCACGTCAAAACCACAATGAGGTAACTCCTCGCTACTGTTAGGGTGGCTCTTCTCAAAAACAGAGATGACAAATCTCAGCAAACACACAAAGAGATCACAAGCGTTGGCACTTCTTTAGTTTGCAGGAGAAGTGGCTGATTAGCTAGTCTAGGACGGTCCTGTTTATGAACGTGTAGTCAACTGTTGGGTCAGCAAGTCAGTTCTGCTGATCTTGTCCGAACTCCCTCATGAGTCTGGGATGAACTGGCTGACTCAGGTTTGCCCCGTGTTGCCTGTCATCCCTCAGCAGTCTGGACCGGACTGTTCACAAGGCAGGGACAGGGTCCCCTGGAGGAAGCACATGTTTACAAGCCTCTTCAGTGCATTGTTCCACCTCATTCTACTGGTCAAATCGAGTCACTAGACCAGTCTACATTCCAGAAAATCATCAAAGTCAAATTACAAAGGGGTGTGGCTACAGGGAGGGGTAGGGAATTGTGATTCATCTCAAAAGTCTTTGATGAGCTTGAAATGGTGCAGTATGGGGAGAGGGCGGGCATTGGTTTAACTTCTAGCACGAGACTAGAGGGTATGGCTACCAAAGCGAGTCACTGGACAGAGACAGGGCAAGAGTCAAAAGCTGAGTTTGGGAAGTCACTGCATTACCACCAAGAACATGATGAAGAATTTGCAAATGTTTCTCCTGAGTTACCTAAGTGAGAGGGGTCGCCTACCGCTGTCCAAGGGGACGGCCAGGAGGGGAAATGACTGCACCAGAGTTTTATGCTGAACAAACCTCTGGCAAAGCAGGAGTGGGGGCAGAGGAGCAACAGCTGAAGGGATGGGATGGCCCTGCTCCCAGGTTAGTGAGACGCAGCAGGGGCCTCTCTGGTCAGCCCATGTATGTCCACGTGAAAGAATGAGCTGTGACTGTGGGCCAGACTCCCAAAGTGTGACGGAGAACCTCACTATGGTGTCAGGCAAGCAAGAACTTTCTCTACCCCTGGTCAAGGCACCTCCCTTAGCAAGCAGAGAGGGAGGACGAGGGAGCGCAGCTCCATCCGGTCAGCGCTCACTGGGGCAGCGAGAAGGCCACTCTACACCACGTTTTGGGTTTGGATTATTCTGTGATTCTGGGCAATCCAATTAGCAAATGGAGCCCTTGTTTGGCAGTAATTGTAAGATTGTTTACATCCTACAAATGAGCAGAAAATAACCCCGGTATTCATCAGGATGAAAACGTCCCCCAATGAATACATTTTTAAAAGAATGCATTTCCAAGAGGTTGTGTTGTTGTTTTTTGTTGTTTTTTTTTTAAAGATTTATTTATGCATACAAGAGCTGGGGTACAGGCCAGAGGTGTGGGGGGTGAGAGGATTCACTAGAGACCAAGTGGGGAGCAGAACAGGCAGACTGGCCAAAGTACACTGCTGAGGGGAGCAGCGGGCGAGACAGGAGAGGTCTGCCACACCATGTGGGTTGCTCTCTGGCCAACCGGGGATCGAACTTATGCTGCAGAGGCTTTGGGTTGCTTCATAGTGCTGTGCTTAACCCCTTGTGCCACCAGGGAAGCCAAGGTTGTGTTTTTGTTAGCCGACATGCCAAATGGTCACCGTATCACTATGTAATATTTTCGTTTTTTTGCAGTGACAGAAATTCTACAGAGTACTTCATAGTACACCAGTGATGCGCAGTAATATACATATTTCCTAGTTAAAATTTGTGTGTTTTTAATTTATATTTCAGGATATTAGACGATGCTCATTCAGACTAGTGGTCTCCAACTTTTCTACGGAATAATGAAACATTATAAAATATATGTTCAATTAACATCACGAGTAATCCAGGAGAAATAAGATACCATTTTTTATCCAGGAAATTGGCAAAGATTAAAAGCAACAGTGCTTGGAGCTGGAGCAGGTGCTATGACAAGGGAACCTAACTGACTCCTGAAGGAGATGTGAGCTGTCACCGTAGTGCAGAAAAATAATTCATGGTCTTTATCCAGAACTTTAAAAATGTTCCTAACTCTCTGACCCAGACATCTCACTTGTAAAAAGCATCCCAGGAAATCATCGGAACTGCCCAGGAAATGTGCATCAGCAGAAAACTGGAAACGCCAGTGTCTATTAATGAGATTGAGGAAATACTTCATGAGCTAGAATGTCACACAGTTGCTAAAATGATGTCACAGAACATCACAGCATGACATACAAACATGCTTACGGTGCTTTTAAGGCAGGAGAACTTACTATGTTCTGGTGTTTATACACACATGAATAGAGCTGTGTTTTTCTTTTTGTTTTTTTAGATCAAGTAAATTGGATGCAAGATGAAGGACTAGGAGCTCCGTGGAGTCACGTCTTCCTGCACAGACATATCAGGGGCACCTGCATGGGCCCCAGGGCACCTGAAGACACCTGAAGTAGCTGTCACTGTTTCGCTGTATACACGCAGGACCCTGTGATGAGTACTGTCACCAATGCTCTGGCAGCTCAGGCCATCAAGAGGTGATGTGACCCGAAGACCTGTTCACTGGACTTGCACCCCAGGCTGAAGGATTCTGAACCCACAGAGGCTCCTCAAATCTTCCCAGTACCTCAGCCCCATTGCACATGCTCACCCGGCCCAGGATGCTCTGTCACCTGCCCTGTCCTCTCGCACCTTCTCCTGCCCCATGTCCCTCAATCTCAGCCCAGCGCCCCCTCCCAGCCACTGGCCACTGGCACGGGTCCCCCAGGGCTTCAAGCCACCAGCTTGGGGTGTCACTGCTTCTGCGGGATCAAAAGAACTCAAGCCTTGTCATCAAAGTTCTGTCCAGACGGCGTGGCCGCTCACCTGGGTGACTCCACCTCTCCCAGCTATTTCTCTGTCACTTCAGAACCTTGATATGAGGACAAAACTGCAGACAATCCCCAACTTATGATGGTTCCACTTACGATTTTTTGACCTCACGATGGTGTGAAAGCGACGTGAACTCAGTAGGAACCACAGGAAGAAAGACTCAGGCTGGGCTCCCAGGAGGCATTTTCGACTTAATAATAGTTTCATTTTGCTATGGGTGCACTGGATGGATCCCATCAAAAGCCAAGGAAGATCTGTAATAAATGTCAAAAATAGGTTTAGAAAATGTTTAATTTTATTCTTATGATAAAAGTCATATATTCTCAATTGCAAAAGACTGTAAACAAAGGGGAGCTATAGAAAGGTGGAAATACAAATGACTCATAATTCTATGAGCCAAACGGCCTGAATTCTTCACATGTATTTCCTTCTAGCATTTCCCTCATATTATTGCAATCTGACTACCAAAACATGGACTTTTTCCAGTTAAATTTCCTGCATCATTTCACATTTCAAACATAACTGAAGCATCTCGCCGTGTGGGAAAAGGCGGAAGACGAAGGCCTGGAGACTGCAGGGACTGTGCTGTCTCTAAGGGTCTGGATCTGGAAGTTTTGCTGCAGGATATTACGGCAGCAAAACCCTGTCCAACCTATAGATCCGGCAAGTCCATAGTATAATCTGCTCCCAGGGACTGTGATCAACTCAAAGACAGAGCTATGGCATTTGCATTTGACACCCAGCATATGACCCAGTAGCTGGAGCATTGGGCACTCAGGGGGGCCCACCATGTCCCCCCTCCTGTTTCTTTCTGTCCGCAACTCAGCGTCTTGGACCTGGCAGCCCAGGAGGCTGAGGCAGTTCACTCTCCCATCTGCCAGCACCTTCCCTCACCCCATTTTCAGTTGGTGACCCATGACTCCTGGCACCTGCTCCAGGTGTGTTGCTGAGCCTTATACTGGCATTTAGACATCAGCGTGTTTTGGTTTTGTCTCATCACTATGAACACACTCGTGGATAAAAATTATTGTGTGTGCATACACTCCTTCATTTACTCCTCACATTGCTTAAGCTCCTTGTCCTTCTGCTTCCTCATCTGTAAAGTGGGGGTGCAATAGCTGTCCTCCAATATCCAGTCTTCATTTCATCCTTTTTCACAGACCTTCCACCATCACCCCCACTACCACCGATGTTCACTGCACACATGGCTACTTAGGATAATGAGGACGTTTCCCAGGTTTCTGTGAGGCACATGACCAGGTTCTGGACAATGGGCTATGAGCAGAAATGGGATCTGCAGCTACTGGAGAGTGAGTGTCCAAAGGGAGCAAGTGTGCCCTCCTTCAATTATTCTTTCTTCCTGCCGGCTGCAATGTGGAAATGATGACTGGTCCTGGGCAGCCATCTTGTGCTAGGAGGAAGACACTAGTTATTGAAGATGGCAGAGCAAAAGGGTGTCCTCATGACCTATGCCAGCCTAGGGCTGTTTCCCTTTAGACATCATCTACCTGGCAGAGCAATTAATCACTATTTCATTTAAGCCTCTGATGCTTGATCAGCAGCATGCATATCATCTGGGATTTTGTTTGAAAGGCAGCCTCGCCATCACCCTCCCAAACCCCTGCTGAATCAGTCTGCAGTTTAACAGGATGCCCAGGTGATTCAGGTATAAAAAGTTGGAAAAGCACTAGTTTGAGCCACTGTTACTGAGAAGGACCCATTACTCGCTGAGCTAAATCCTAACTGAAGCACCACCCACAGCATCCCTCCCTAGGTGGTCTCTAAAGTAAAACCCCAGCACCTGGCTCTGCCCAGCCTGGGAGCCAGAACTGATAGATTAAAATATCTTGGGGGGGGGCCTCCCCGGTGGTGCAGCGGTTGAGCGCTGGGTTGCGAAGCTGCCGGCGACCTCTGCGGCGCCGGTTCGATCCCCGGCTGCTCCCCGGCCACCAGAGGAGGGTCCCACATGGCGCGCAGACCTCTCCTGCCGCCTGCTGCTCCCCTCAGCAGTGTACTTTGGTTCTTCTGCCTGCTCTGCTCCCTGCTCTGGCTCTGGTGAATTCTCTCACCCTCCCGCGCTTCTGACTGTACCCAGTGCATGTATAAACAAAGAAACAAACAAATAAATAAATAAAAAACATGCCTCTATAAAAAAAAAATATCTTGGGGGTCTGTGTGTGGATTCTGTGGTAGAAAACAGGCTTACGACCTTGTCATCTGCCCCTGACTGTGAAAACTGGGCACCTGCGCAAGGAGCGAGCAGTATTTGTTGATTAGAAACTTGACATGTTGTGGGCAGTGGAGAGGTTCTTGGAATGGGCCTTTCAGAGCCTGCCTCACAGCTTCACCCCAAAAGATGCTGACCTGGGAGGCAGGAGGAGGTTTTAGGACATCACTGCCCAAGACCTCTGCGCCTGTTGCTCCAGAAGGGCACAAAGACCCCTTGGCCCTGTGCACTTGGTCTCCTGAGAATCACATTCCTCAGACCAGCAACCTGGCTGCGGACTGAAAAGCCTCTGGATGGTGGTTTTGGCTGCTGTTCTTATCCCCAATTTTCCAGCCCGTCAAGCTTCGCCTCGCCTGTTACTGGGGCTCTCTGTGCCCCCTCATTATGGGCTGAAGGCACAGTGGCCTAGTGCGTGGGGATACAGGGACCCTACCCACGCGGCCTGTGGCCTGTGGTGTGGGCTGTGGGCGGGAAGGACCGAGGCCTCCGGGCCGGGGGGTCATGGAGGTGGCCCTGACGCAGGGGGCCCCGCAAAATTACCTGCACTGGGCCCATGCAGGATTCCGGAATCCGTGGGGATCAAGGGCGAATGCACGGTGCGGGGCTGCCTGTCCCCCCCGAGCGCCGCTGGCCTGGGGTGGCCGGACCCCGAGACCCCCCCACCCTGGTTCTGGTGGGCCCCATGGCTGGGGGCTCCTGAGTGACCAGCCAGGCTTGTGGGCCGTGCGCTTGCGGGTGCGCCAGTCTTTCTGTTTCACCTCCCCGGCCTGCGTCTCGGTGGCAGCCCCTTACCTGGCAGCGAAGCACGTACCTGTGCCGGCCCAGGTGCTCCAGTGCCGGGCCTGCTCTTTGCTGGTGCTGGATCGTGGACCAATTACTCGGCTTGGCTCTGCCGCAGGTTGTGCACCTGAACCTGGGGCTCGCAGGGCGGTTGTGGGGGCTACCGGAGAGGTGGGCCTCCCGCGAGCCTCCAGGCGTCTAGTTGCAGTCATCAGCGTCCTGCAGCCCTCCTGGGCTGGCCCCCCACATCCGGGACCTCGAGCCGGGAGGCCCGCAGCACGCAGGTGTTCAGAATAAGTCGTCAGGAAGCCCTTTACTCGCGAAATCCCCTTAATTCCTTACACTTACAAAGGGGGGCGCATTCTCCAGAGCCACTGATCCCTTAATTAGCTTCCCCTGGAACATGATTCTTATTAAAGGTTACTTGACCGAGTCTCCTGCCCTCAAGGAAGCCATTTGCAGAGTTCCGTGCCTGCCCACAGGCCATCTCTGCACCAGCCTCTCATCTGATTTTCTGCTTAAACCATTGTTGACATGAGGACTCTGACATTTAGCTCAACTAAATGTCTCCCCGGGAGGCATCACCCTGTCTTTCACAGCAGGAATTCTTTTGGAGGGGTTCTGTGGGTAGAGAGGTGATAGTGGGGGCACCCGGGGCCTCAGGCTGGAGTGTGTTCCCCAGGCAGAGAGTCGTGTGCCCCCAGTCCTGGGTGGAGTCCTGGAATGTCTGAGGCCAGGCCAGGAAGCAGAGTCGGGCCTGCCGGGATCCCTTCCCATCTTGTAACAGCACCCTGCTTTTCTGGGGCCCTATCTGGTTGGCAACCCCCAAAACCGGCTCTGAGACTAGGATTCAAGTACAAGTAGTTCATTTAGAAGAGCCTCTGAGCCCTGGAGCGGCCTGGGACAGAAAAGGGCCGAGATGGTGCTAGCCTCACTCCCCAGGGCTGGCTGCCTCTCCTGCACCAGCTCCTCAGTCTGCCCCTTGCAGGAAACATGCCCTCAGGCCGAGCGTCTGGTTTGCAGTGAGCTGCTTCCCTGCAAGCACAGGTGGATGTCTCTGCCTTGGAGCCCATCTGATCGATAGGTGTGTCTGTGCCTGACTCTGAGACAGCCTCTCAGCGAAGCCAATAGCAGAGGAAATCTGAGTGGAGACATTCTGATGGCATTTAGTCCCTCATTAGAAAAAAGATTGTATGGGGCCTCCCTGGTGGCGCAGTGGGTCGAGCGCAGCACTGTGAAGCTGTCCGCAGCCTCTGCAGCACGGGTTCGATTCCTGGCTGGCCAGGGAGCAACCCACATGGCGCGGCAGACCTCTCCTGTCTCGCCCGCTGCTCCCCTCAGCAGTGTCTTCGATCAATCTCCCCGTTCTGTTCCCCACTGTGTCTCTGGTGAATCCTCTCACCCTCCCACAGCGGCTCTGACTATACCCCAGTTCTTGTATAAATAAATAAATCTTTAAAAAAAAATTGTTAAAAAGTTGTGTAAAATAAACACACCATAAAATGGATCATTTCAGTCCTTTTTAAGTGTGCAGTTCTGTGGCGTTCTGCGCGTTCATGTTGCTCTGCAGCATTTTTTGGTTTTGAATGTCTAGGGAAAGGCACAGCAACTGTGATCTATTTTCGGGGTCCGTTGGTGCATCTGTTTGCTGGACTGGTCAGCAGACAAATAAAATGTGTCCCCTGGCCGAGGCATTGAAGTTGACAAGGGACCACAGTCCCTCTGGACTGTGGGTGTCAGGTCAGCCGTGGCCACCCCCCAGCGCCCCAGCAGCCTGGTCCGACCTGCTTTGTGACTTAGAGAAAAAACACTTAATCCCAGGCTTGAGGGAAGTGCTGGGGCCCGGGGTGGAATCTCTCTCTCCCGGAGACCAGCATTTGTTCTCACCCCGAAATAGCTCCCGCCAGACGTCTCCTGCTCTGACCCCATGTGGCCCCAGGATATTTATACCCATCGGACTGAGGAACAGCCTTCCTGCTGGCACCTTGCGCCGGGGAACAGCTGTGGCCAGACAGACACGCGCACAGCCCATGCCCGGTCCCACCGCGACGCCGTCCTCCCTCTTTGGCCTCGGCCTTTTCTGCTGAGCCGGGGGGCCTGGGCTGCTCCCCGGGGACGGGTGGGGTGCTGAGAGGAGCAGGGCACAGCTTGAGGAGCTTGGTATTCCCGGGGACACAGCCTTCTTCCCTCTCAGCTTCCCCGGTTTCTGGGGCCGCAGAGGGTCTCCCTGAGACTCCCCGGGAGGTGGCTGCGGGCAGCTTTTGGTTGCCGCTCCCTGTGGCCTGAGCCGGAGACATCCCGAGAGGGCCCTGGGGAGCGCCGGGGTGGCCGCAGGGGCCTGGGGAAGGGGCTGTTCCCAGCTGTCGCGGTGGGGCCTGTGACGGTCTGGAAGCCCTTCCTGAGAGGCGTGCGAGGCCGGGACCTGGGCCGGGGAAAAGGTTATTAGCTGCATGAAGAGCCGCCTGTTTGATCTGCCCAGCCGTCAAGGAATTTGCCAGACATGAAAGGCCCGAGGAGCCCCGGTGAGCAGCCCCTGGTGGGCCGCCAAGGAGCTTTCTGTTCCTCCGCAGATTTTCAGTCTTCCCTTCTCTTTGCTTCTGTTTCTGTCCCTTTCCATCTCCGCGTCCGCCCCTGCGGGGTCTCGTTACCCCTGTGAGCGTCTGTCGTCTCTCCAGGCCCCGGTGGCGCCCCCGTCCTCTGCGTCTCCATCTGGCGCGCTGGGTGTTTCTCTTTCTCTTTCCGTCTCTCGCTCTCTTGCTGGCCCAGCCCAGAAGCCTTGGTGAGGGGACTTGGGCGAGTCAGGGGCGGCTGAAGCTGGAAGCCACCAGGAGACCAGCCCGACCCGGCTGGCCGTCTGAAAGGGGAGACTCTGCTTCCCTTCTGGGGCGCCATCTGCACGTGCTGCCTGCCCAGCCCCCAGGCCCCTCAGGGCAACTTCCGCCCCACTTCCCTCCATCTCCCAGGCCTGCTCCGGCCGACTCGGGCTGGGCCAGGCCCACCATGGACGTAAACAGCACCAGGCATGCCAGTGTCAAGAGCCGTCCAGGATTCATGGGCAACCATTTAACACATAATTATACGAGGCATTTGACTTGTTAATCTTGACCCCCCCCCCCCAACCCCGAACGTGTGGATGAGCAGAGAGCAAGCTGGGAGAAGTTTTAGGGAAACCCTTTGTAATGGCAGGAGGACAGGAGCAGGAGCTCTACGATCCAAGCAGACGGGGTGAAGGAGGAGTCCTGGGGCCCTCAGCGGCTCTTCAGGCTTTTATTGGGATTTTACTGGGTACACAGCAGGCAGCGGTGCTGGGGGGCCTCCCAGCCCCAGCGAGTCTTCACTCTTTCTGGGCTCTCCAGCCTTCTCTCTGCTTCTCTGCTCTCCTGCTTCTCGTGATCTGCTCTCATGGTTCTGCTGGCGTCCCCGTGACGCCACCCTTAGAAGCCCAGTCTCAGCCCAGGTGAATCCCATCTACCTGTGCCCACACCCTACTCCAGGTGCCGCCATCAGGCATGCATTCAGGACCGCAAGGATCCATCATCTATCCTGATGGCGGGAGGGCAGAAAAACCTGACACTTTTTCACTTACCCGACACCCTTATATGTGGGCGTCACTTATATTTGAAGGACCCCAAGGACAGGCTCTGTCTCCACCCCAGCTCACTCACAGCACTCACCCAGCCCCCACCTTCTCAGGTTAAACATCTGTCAGCCCAGAACACTAAGGTCTGGCCTCAGGACTCCAGGGCCAGCGTCTGCTTTGCAGCCCAGCCTCTAGGTGGTCACAAAAGCTAGTGACGGCAGAGGGAGGCCAGAGCAGGTGACAATGTGGGCAGATCACAGGCAGAGCATGGGGGCTGCGGGCGTTTGGAATGACTTGATCCAGAAGGAAGCAAACAGCCGACTGGGAGAAGGTGTGGACAGAAAGCAGGGGCGGCGCCTGGCTGAGGCTCAAGGCTGGGGGCAGGAGTGGGTGTGGAGTGTGCCCAGCTGCAGGTGGAGGGAACAGCACCGTGGCCTGTGGAGGAAGGGGGCGTGAACCCCGCTGGGGGCGTGAACCTCGCTGGAGTGGCGGACGGCACCAGCCAAAGTGAAGAGAAACCTGTCAGCCCTGGGACAGGAGGACAGTGGTGGCGGGGGCTGGGGTAGGCAGGACAGGCAGCTCAAAAACAGACTGTGAGCTGGTGTCTCTGCGAGCAGGATCTGCTCTGAGACACTCCCCGGCCACAATGACAGCCTGCAGGGTGTGCAGGTGCACGCATGGGCATGCATGCGTGGCTGTGGGTGTGTGCACACGTGTGCATGCAGCATGGATGTGTTTATGCATGTTGCCTGCATGCCTCTGTGTGTGTGCGTACACGCGTATGTGTTAGCAGATCTATGGCTAGATTTCCAACTCTCGTTGGTTTCCTCCTATCCCTGGCCCTGCCTGCAAATCCGGCTGAGGCAGACAGGGTGGCCAATAAAACACAGCTAGATTTTGAAAATCTGGGCACTCGGCATTGCCACTGAGCTGGAATTTTTTCCAAAGGCGACTGAATTCTGGGAAAAAGCTCTTGTGTAGGCGCATCTTCCCAGAGCCGGGAGCCAACACTTCCCTCCTCCAAACCTTGTCTGTGATTTGCTGCAGGGAGCGCCCTCCTGGGGCCCCTGGAGGTCTGAGCAGGCCTCACTGCTTTGTTGGTTAGGAGGACCTCCTAGGTAGTGGGGTGGCAAGTCACTTTCCTGGCACTGCACCTTCCTCTGAGTGACAGTGGTGGCTTCAAGCAGCTCTCCTGTGGGTTGAGAAAGTCCTTCAGGACATGGGGCCACTCAACCCTACACTTGATGAATGGTAACCTGGCTGCTTTTTCTTTGTGGGGCCGCCTGAAGTTTTAAACTGTAGGCCCCGAATCAATAGCTGGTCAAGCAATTGACTTAGTAGGTGGTACCCAGCCCTACTAACAAAATAGAAAATATGCAATAAAATGGTAGGAGAATCAATGACAAGACAGGGGCAGGAGGCACAGGACTGGAAGGCATTGCTTGCAGTGCCAGCAGATTTGCTCTGGGCACCTTCTCTTTCTGGTGTGTGCATCTGGGGGGTGGACCGGCCTTCTCATCAGTGTACTCTTCCCTGAGAGGGGCTTCCAGGGGGGCCATTCGCACCTCTCCCCCCATGACTTTTCTCCCCCATGCCATGTGGTTGTAAATGACAAGGGGCTTCAGGACCAAGGTGGCTCTGAACTCCGGGGGGCAGGGGGTGGCTCTGACCTTGGGTGGAGCTTCACGGTGGCTGGGAGAGACCCGCCCGCAGCCAGGAAGCCGCGCCCCGCACAGTAGCGTGCAGGAGAGAGGAACTGCTCTGGGCTCTGCACTGACCCCTGCCAGGGACGACGGCTGCCGGACCCTGCGCAGTCGCGTGAAATTCAGTCACAGGAGGCATGTTTGAAGCAAGCACCGGAGCTCATCCAAGCCCTTCTTTTTCAGGTGGAGAAAATATGGGTAGACAGGGCGAGGGGCTCCCCGAAGCGTCCTGAATGAGCCGGAAGCAAACCTTGCCCAAGTAGGACGCGTGCCTCGAGGCTGGGTGGGCTTGATGCGGGGAATGGGCAGGAGCTGAGGGGCTGCAGGCGCCTCCCTCGGTGCTCCACCTGCGGTGCTCCTCCTGCACCTGCACCTGCCGTCTCAGCTAGGGCCTCACCCGGGCGGGGACAGGAAAGGCCAGCTCCGCCCTGCCTTGCTGACCGTGCTCTCACCGGGCTGCTGCCCAGCCTCTGTGGTTAGCGCTCCTGGCGGCCCGCAGAGACGTTCCCTCACAGCGCGCTGCTCTGAAACTCCCAGTCGCACGATTCTGAGAAGCCAGCAGCCGTCTTGCCGCCTCCGTCAGCACGTGAGGGGAACTGCTTGCACGTACTTGTGCACACACACACACACACACACGCACGAACACTCAGGCCCTGTGATCCCAGGGGACTCCAGGCCACCCCAATCGGGCGTTCCGCTGGGGGGCAGGCTGTGGGCAGTTGCTTGCACACACCGGCCAGCTGAGCCCAGGGCTTGTGCCTTCCACGGTTGTTGTGAGCACGAGTCAGTGCAGATGGCCGTGGACACAGGGCCTGGCCCTGACTGCGCTTGCTGCTGCCCGCAGCGACCCTGCAAGGTGGCAGCAGCGGGCGGGAGCCCAGGTCACGAGGCTGAAGCAAACGGGAGGACCCAGTGGCGGCATCTTCTCCGCCGGACGCCCTCGGGGGGGGGGGCCGGGGGTCTCTGGCCTCCACAGCCCCCGAGTGGGTCAGAGCTGGCGCTGGTTCTTTCCCTAGGGGTGGGGTTTGTGGGGAAAAAGCAAAGAATGACCAAGAGGGAAAATCTGAGATGGGCGAGTTTTCAAAATCCTGAAAGAGAAGGGCCTCAGCCTGCATTTGGGGCTCTCGGGGTTGCCTGCGGGTCCCCCCACATCACGGGGGTGATCATTCCTGGGCGGGGAGTCCAGCTCAGCCGCTGCAAGGGGCGTGTGGCCTGGCTGTGTTCCTGCCCCAGAGAGAGAGAACTGGGCTTCCTGAGAGTCTTGCCGCGTTGTTCCCAGCACGATCCGCTGGTTCACGAAGGCACCGGGCTGAGCAGGGAGCCACCGCCTTTCTCTCCCACCGGCCTCCGAGCTTGAAGACCGGGATCCTGTCAGTTCACGGCGCATGTCCGGCCCTGAGCTCAGCGCCGAGCCACGGATTGCTCAGTAAGTGTGGCCGCATCAACAGCTAAGGCTCAGACCCTCTTTTCTTTCTTTCTTTTTTTTTTTTTTTTTGTGGGACCCTCGCCGGGGCCTGGGGATCGAACCTGCGCTCAACCGCGGCGCCACCGGGGGAGGTCCTCAGACCCTCTTTTCAAGAAGGGAAATGCAAATTCTAGACTCGGAGGGCTGGAGAAGCGTCTGGTCCCAAGGCGAGGTGTTTGCAGGAGTCCTGCTCGTCGGGGCGTCCAGGAGCTATGCTGCTGCACAGCTACTCAGCCCCAACGTGGTGGCTTGTAACGACAGCAACTGTTTCGTTTGTCGTGATTCTACAGTCTGGGGAGGGGGAGTATACCCCGTCTTGACACCCAGTGTCAGCTGGGTGAAAGGACCCATTTCCAAGACGGTTGGCTCTAAATCGTACGGGCTGTTCGTCTCACACGGCGCCCCCAGAGCGCTTGGGCTCTGTGCAGCGTGGGGGCCTGACCGGACGCGAGGCCGTCAGCCTTCAGGCCTGAGTCTGGAAAATGGCATCGCCCTGCGTCCTGCGTAGTCTACGGATGAAGAAGTCATAGAACAAAGACTCGAGGGGCCTCGATGGGAGAGGGTCAGAGAGCCTCGAAGGCTTGCTTAAAACCACCCCGGCAGGCTCTCTGGAAGATGAGCAGCTCCAAACAAAGGGCTCAGATGCAACGTCAGCTCTCCAGCATGGCTGCCCTGGGGCAGCGTCCAGTGACTGGGCGTGGAACATGGTCTCCAAAAGTGGTCGTGGCAATCAATACTGCCATTCTCACATGTGCTTCTAGAATATTCCCCACTTGGCCAGAACTGGAATCTCCTTCCCCTCGCCTAGAAATTGGGTGGGCTTGTGACGACCGCAGCGAGGGGTGCGGGGAAGGGAGGCTGAACAAGGCCCGAGGTTGGGGCAGACGAGGCGAGACGACTCCCGGCTGGCTGCTTCCCTCCTCCAGCCTTCCGGACACTCTCAGAGCCAGGCCCCATGGACAGCCCCCAGGAGATGTTTCAGCCAAGACCCCAAGTTACCTATGAGCCGATCTGCAAAGAAATCCAGCCCCAGCTGTGTCTTCTGGGCCCTCAGACATCAGAGAGGCCATGAACACCCCCCCCCACCACGCTGACTGTGGAGCAGCTGAAACACGTCTCCGCAGGCGGCGTCTGGTGGAAGCTGACCGGTCTGGTCCTGAAGCCGGCACCCCCGGGTGCAAACCGGAGAGCGAGGGGAGGGTTTGGAGCTAGGAAGCAGCGCGTGTGAAGCTCTGAGGCGGGGAAGGGGCCAGCAGCAGGAGGCTCAGTGCAGCCCCTGTGGGTGGGGGTGGGAGGTGCAAGGAGCCTCCTCCATCTTGAGTGCTCAGGAGTGGACCCTGGGCGTGGGCGTAAGATGGCGCGTCAGGGGGACCAGGCCCCGCAAGGCTGTGGTGGGGAGTGGGCAAGAGGCACAGTAGCAACGGGGGCCTTCTGGCTGCCTTGGAGGCCTGGCGGATGCAGGAGCAAGGGCGGACGCGGACGGGAAGGGAGGGGGATTCTGTGCTGCTGGAAGGGTGCAGGCTGATGGCCATCTCTTTGTGGCTTGGTCTTCGCTGGGTCTTTCCCTTGGGGTCTTCCCCCCTCCCCCGGAGGCACTAAAGCCTCAGCAGCCCTCAATCCCACCTTGACACACAGCCCTTGAGTCCTGAGTCTGAGTGACATGGGAGCTCCTGCTGCTGGGCTCCCTCCTGCACACAGCCAAGATGTGATGTCAGGCCCTCGGGGGCCTGCTGGGGTTACCCCTGTGGAGACCCTTTGTTGGCTGTACCTAGAAGATGGGCCTTGGGGAGGGGCCTGCTCTCCTCACAGCGCGCACCCACGGGGGAAAACATCCTCGACCCTGATTCTGGCCTTTCAGGAGCAGGAAGTGGGCGCGCCCCTGGCGTCCCACTGGAGGGACGGCCGACTCCCTGGGCCCTGCGCCAGGAGCTCCTCCGCAGCCACCTGGATGCCCCCAGGCCTCAGGGGAGATCGCCACTGGGCTTCCTCAGTATTTAAAGCTTTTTTGGTGTTTCTAGTGCAGTGATATGTCTTTGTTACCCTTTCCCAGCAGGCTGAGGGGCATCTGGGTAGCCTCCTGCTCTGAGGGGTTCAGCTGAGGGTGCTGTAGGAACAAGGGGACGGATGCTGAATGAATTCTCTAGGCCTGTGGCTCCTCCCTCTGTGTTTCCAGGGCTCCTCGCCTTCCTGTGAGAACGGCCCTTTCTCCCCAACAGACGTACCTCCCAGCACAAGCGTCTGGTGACACGCACATACCCGCACGGGGCTAACAGCCCTCGCTGTGATAGGGGCAAATCGCAGAATGAGAATGGGGGCGCCTCGCTTAGATGCCGGCCCTCGTGGCTTAGTCCCTAAGCTGCAGAGCCCCTCATTTTCTAGTTTGTTACTTAAGATTTGAGGTATACCCCCTGTAGACCCCCCCACCGGGTGGCCTCCTCACCAAACCCCATGTTAGCTGGGGGTGTGACGCTATTTTCTTGGTGCTGAGGGAAGACGGTGAGGGGGGAAGACAGTGAGGCGGCTGCAGGTTGTTGGGGCTGCCCCCCACCTGGCATCTCGGACCAGCAGCTCAGGCTGAGCTGTCCAGGCGAGCCCGGGGCCGCCTCAGGGGTCCTTCTGACGGGGCAGGCTGGCACCCCATGACCTCCAGGGGCTCTTTCAGAATTAGGCGTCTTTTTGGCAAGGCCCATGTCTACCGCGTGTCAGGCTCTGTTCTGGTTTTCAATGTTTGATCCTGTGTCATTCTCACGACAGCCTCTGAGCAGCGGAGCACGGCCCCCGTTTGCAGGGGAGGAAACCAAGGCACAGAGGTTAGGCCACTTGCCCAGACCGGAGAGCAGGGGATGGCGGAGCTGCGGCACCGGGTCACGCTGCCCCGCGGCCCAGGCCGCACTTCGGGCTCCCGGCACCTCGCGCCCCGCCCCAGCCGGAACCAGTCAGCTCCGTTCTCGGTTTCACGTTAGTCTTTTATTGCAGCCACATCGAAGGGGATCACTTAAATGTCTTAAGTCAGGACGAATTGGAGCATAAAGATGAATGAGAACAAAGCAACAGGCCAGCCACGGCACCGCCGAGCAGCCCCTCCATCAAGTGGACTGTGCCATCGTGAGGAGCCTCGTGACCACTGTGACGCCAACGTGGCCCCAGGCCTGTTTACAGGAACTTTCTATCTTTTTAACACCAACAAAAGAGCTTTAGAAAGTGACACGGAGGAAGCGGTTTGGGCCTGCGAGAAGGAGGCCCGGCTCGCCAGCCGCCGTCCTCACCCGCCGCACCCGGGCCGCGGCCTCAGCAATGTCCTGCTGCGGACACGCGGGGGACAGATGGGCGTGGGCGCCCCGGGACAACCACCAGAAACGGGACCCAAGTCCGCCCCCCCCACATGCTCTCTTTGTGGGAATCCCCGGGGCAGCTTCCTGAAGAAACACAGAATGAAGACGGAAACAAGAAATCTGGGACGACCCGAAGGGGTGAGCATCGAGAGCCGCCCTCCCCGGCGGAGCTTCTAACTCTTCCCGGTCTCTGGCGACGCAGAAGGGACATTCCCGTTCACACAGGCGGGCAGAGCCCGGGAGGACGGAGCGAAGGGTTCAAACTCCATCATCCGCAGAGAAGGCAAGTCACAGGCCGGGCCTGGCTGATCTTCAGTGGCCTCACTGCAGGGTGGTCGTTTCTTACCAGCTGGCAGCCGGCGGGGAGCACGAGCAGGAGGGCATCTCGGGAGACGGACAGGTCTAGTGTCATGAGACGTGTGACGTGTTCCAGGAGCCCGGGGCTGGCGCACAGGTGAGGCAAAGTCATCCCCGCTGCCTTTCTCTGCTCTCCAGCTCTCACCGAACAGAGACACATCCGGATGCACATGCCCAAGCGGGTCAGAAGGAATGCATGAGACACAGGGACATGTATAAAGAAAGTAGATGACAATGAGAAATAATCTAGTCGTGACGTATATAAAATATATTTAACTGCTAATCATCAAAACATGAGCGGGCGCCACTGATTACATTTGTTAAAAGAAAGCAAAAAGGTTTCATATATTCAGAATTTTTTAAAAAAGTGCAATTAAACGTAAGTACCCAATAAAAATCATGAAAGGAATAGATATTCTGTCACGGCACTGTAACTAATAAAAATGCAAATGCTCAACTATGAAGAGAAAAAAGTCACTTAAAAAAAAAAAAAGGAACTAGAGTAATGCAACTCTCTAACCCCGAGAGCCTGCGGGGATTTGAGGGTGGCACTGCCCACACCCCACTCTCCCCTTGCTTGTTTCTTTCCTTGAGGAGGAAGCAGCCTGCTGGGGGGCACAGAAGCAGCACCTCTGAGGGACCCCACTGGTTCTCACACGACGCTGACGTGGAAGCACAGCACGCAGGATGAGCCCCAGGCCCCGGCCCCAGAGCTGGTGTCCAGCTGGGCAGCCTGGGGTGTCCAGAGGCTATCGCGGGCCCGTGACCTCAGCTCTCCTGACTCTAACCCTCCGGGCGAAGGAGACGCTGGAGGTGGTGAAGACGGTGGTCCCGGCCGGTCTGTCCCGGGGCCCACCAGACTGAAAGTACCAACACCTGCGCAAGCCAGGCGCTTCGAGACGAGTCCCGGGGGCACCTGAGAGCTCATGAGTGCGCTTGGGGAGACACAGACTTGGCAGCACCTCAGGGAGTCTCCCCAAGAGCGCTGAGCGATGCGCTGTCAGGACGGGGTGCGCTCACCAGCCCCCCCCCGTCGAGCCATCGTGGGAGGCCCAGCAACCCTGTTCCCTGAGCAAAACCAGTTGTTATTCACCCTCCACGCCGCTGGGTTGAGGAGGCCTCTCTGCTGGAGCTAATTAGAATCCTCTCTGCAGCCGCTGACTCTCCAGTTGTCACTGTTTTCTTGGAGAGCGCGAGGGAGGTCACGTCCTCCCCATACTGTCTCCAGAGAGGCAGGCAGCGGGAGAGGCAGGCAGCGGGAGAGGCAGGCAGGGGGAGAGGCTGGCAGTGGGAGAGGCTGGCAGCGGGAGAGGCAGGCAGGGGGAGAGGCTGGCAGGGGGAGAGGCTGGCAGGGGGAGAGGCAGGCAGCGGGAGAGGCAGGCAGGGGGAGAGGCAGGCAGGGGGAGAGGCTGGCAGGGGGAGAGGCAGGCAGGGGGAGAGGCAGGCAGGGGGAGAGGCTGGCAGGGGGAGAGGCAGGCAGGGGGAGAGGCAGGCAGGGGGAGAGGCTGGCAGGGGGAGAGGCAGGCAGGGGGAGAGGCTGGCAGGGGGAGGGGCTGGCAGGGGGAGGGGCAGGCAGGGGGAGAGGCAGGCAGGGGGAGAGGCTGGCAGGGGGAGGGGCAGGCAAACCCTCTATGTTTCTTCCTCCTTTGTTTGTCACCTGCTGCCATGAAAGCTCCCGTGGCCCAGAGGCCTCGCCATCCTCAGCGGAGAGGCCACAGAACCGGCACCCACTAGAATTCTTGCTCAGGCAAAGGGAAGGAAAAGGTCCTTTTCAGGACTGTCCTCCTGAAGGGAGGAAATGGGGCGTGGGGGAGCTCTCTGTGCTGCAGCCCAGGAAAGCACCACATGTCAGACTGGGACCTGCCCTGGCAGTGGTGCCTGGGCTGCAACAACGGAGCCAGGCCCTGCGGCTCCTGCTCGTAGCTCCAGCCAGGCAAGGGCTGTGTAGAAATCCTGCAGCCTCCCGACATCTGGAATGTTCTCTCAGGAGCCCAGCTCCCCGAGAAGAGACTCCAGGTTTAATTTCCTGTTACTGCCACCTTGAGGCCAAGGGTGGGGGGCGGATTCTGACTCTGAATGGGAATGAACTTGGGTTTTCTCTTTCTTCCTCAGTTGATGGTAAATACAGTCCCCAAGCTACAGCAACCTTACCAGAACACCCACTGTCTGAAAGATATTTACCCCATAAAGTGGAGGTCACACTTCCCAATTCAAGAAGTAACATTCTTATAACTTTTGAAATCAGTGCAGCAAAGATTGGCTTAGAGTGACCTTGTTTTTCTGGCTGTAAAAGATTCTAAAAGGTGAGCAACAGTTGTTTTAGGAGGGACAGTGTGGAGCAGTCTGTCCGGTATGAGGTGAGGAGATTTGTTCTTTAACAAATGAAATCTAAACTCATCACACAGAACTGTGATTCCTAGGTTTAGGCCCTGCTTCTAGAGACCGTTACAACTTTCTCAGAGGTCAGTACTGTGTTTCCACTAGTTCTGGAATCCACTAGGTCTAGTTCTTTCTAGTGCATTGGGCTCTGCGATATGGCTTCCCAAGGTTGAGATACAGATTTCCAGAAATGAAGGTTTTTCTTGATATCAATTAATTTTCCTACGCCTGATGTTCTGAGGGAGGTGAGATTTGAAACCAACTCTTCTTTCTTCTAGATGCTATTGATGGAGTTGCCACACCTTAGTTGGGGAGGCACGGACAGAGGAAAGCGATTCTAATTGTGGTTGTGTTTTTCTGACAGTGAGCGTGATGCTCAATATTAACCAGCTCTAACTCAGAGCAAGGGTAGGTGGGGGTCAGTAAGGGCCCAACGAACACCAGTCTGTGTGCTCAGTGGCCCCATTTGCCTCTCTCTAATGGGGTCCAATGGCTGCCCCAATGCCACATGCACGCCGGGAAAGAAGTGTTGGTTTCAGAAGGGCCTCCACTGGGGAGCCTCAGCCGGGCCTTGGGGCCTGCTGAGAGGGGTGGCAAGGCCCCTGGGCGCAGGACTGGGGCACTGTGGTCAGATGTCCAGGGGGCTCACAATGGTGAAGCCGGAGTCCTTGCTGTGGTTGCTGCTGTCGTCGTCAGGACTGGAGCTGGGGTTGCTGGAGGAAGCCGAGGCAGGGCCCATCAGCGGGTCAGAAAACACCAGTGGGGAGCGGGCCAGGGCCTCGCTTTTCCTGGATGTGCTTCTGAGGGTGCGAAGAGGCTGAGCCTGCCCGGAGAACGGTGCCCCAGCAGTGCCCCCATCATCTTCTTTGGAAACCAGGATGAAGTCGTCCGAGCTCCCTCCGTCTGTGTGCCCTGGCATTTCTGTGGAGGCCTGTGAAGCAGAGCACGAGAGAAGAAACCAGTGAAATGAAAGGACCAGGTGGTGGTCCTGTGGGCTGGGGACTGCCCCGTGGAAGTCGGGGCCACTTCGCCCCATGCTCCACCTTGGGAGACTCCGTGTTTGGGCCTGTGGCTTTGAAGCCAGGCACTTCTCCGTGGCGCAGGGCCAGGCCCTCTGAAATGGAAGGTGCTTTCCTGGGAGAACAAGACAACCTGCTGCTGGATGAATGTTGAGCGCAGCCAGCTCCGGAGTCAGCTGGGAGGCTGCAGACGGAATACTGGTAGGACCTGCCCTGCCAATCACAAATCTTCCCGGAAGCTGTGTTCTGATGTCCATGACCTGGGGACAAGGACAGCATCTCTGCCCTAGTGTGTGGTCGCCGAGCAGAGGAGCAGAATGTACGAGGTGAGCCGCCCAAGCCCCGTGACTCCACTACTCAGAAGCTAGCTTGTTAGGAGGGCCCCCGCAGTTCATCATATCGCTACCTCACAGCCAGCTCATCTTGGGTATGTGCTTGGGAGCCCCCTGGGACATGGTGGTGACCCGAAGGTTCTATAAACATAAACCAGGAATGGTAATTGCGGAGTAGAATGGCAAAAAGCACAGAGATGGAATTGCTGTAGCTGACATTTTTCCTTTCTTCCTATGCGATTATAAGTAGCCTTTGGGTTTTTTCTTTTTAAAGATTAATTTATTTATGCATATAGGAACTGGGGTACAGGCCAGAGGTGTGGAGGATGAAAGGGTTCACCAGAGACAGAGTGGGGAACAGAACAGGCAGACTGACTGAAATACACTGCGGAGGGGGCAGCGGGCGAGACAGGAGAGGTCTGCTGCGCCATGTGAGTTGCTCCCTGGTTGGGGATTGAATCCGTTGCAGTGGCTGTGGAGAGCCTCATAGGTCACGTCTTAACCCCTTGCACCACCAGGGAGACCCGCCTTTGGGTTTTTAAATGAAGAAGCTGACATCCATGAATAGTGGTAAGGTTCTGGGCTAAAACCAGAGAAGAAGGAAGTAGAGTCACCTTCTGACCATGGAGGACCCAACGACGGCCTGGCAGAGAGAGCTTGTCCCCAGAGCTGATGTAGGCTGAGGCCCCAATGGCATGGGGCAGGAATGGGGCAGGGAGCTGGTGTGGGGCCTGAGGTCTCCTCAGATGTACAGAGCCCCTTGGTTGGAAGTGTCCCTGGATCCACTGGTCTCTAGACTGCGATGGCCTAGGCCACTGGTGGGCTGTGGACAGGCCTGGAAAGGCAGTCGCCAGCCTTCTGAGGAAAATCTGGGCCCAACGGACAGACCCCTTTTGAATCTCCTGTTCTCTAAATAATGGCTCAGGTACATCCCCACTCTTACAATTCATCTGCCTTTTAAAGTCATGCAGATGGAGAACAGAAATGGAATTTGCCCTTAAGATCACGCATACTATCAGCATACTACCTCCTACAAACCCAAAGAGCTACAGTACGTGGCCCCTGGCAGAAGGAGACATGAGCACAATGGCACTAAGGTGGCTGGAGGGAGAGACTGTCCTTGTCCATCCTGGTTACTGGCTCTCACAGGGTGCACCTGTCACGTTTAAGGAGGCTTAGAAAGACATCTCGTGGCTTCTCCTCCCACACAGATGCACATGGACAAAAATTTGTTCTGCATAGGAACTCAGTCTGACCTCTGACCTCCAAAGTCTGGTTCATCTGACCGTGGCTCTGTAGTGTACACTGTGACCATCTGATCTCTCACACCACACAGCCTGCTCAGCAGAGCTTATCTGGGGTTGAAAATAAAAGGCGCATGCAGAGTGGGTGCTACTTGTAGAAACGGTGTTTCTACTACAGAATGCCAAGGTCACCTGGGGTCCTCTGGTTCAGAGTGAAGAATTAGCAACACTTTGCAGAGAAGAAACAGGTTACAAAGTCTGTGACTAGAAGTGAGGATGGTTCCTATCATTTTCACCACCTGCCATGGTTCTGGAAAAATGGTGAGGACAAGTTTTTATTACTCATGACTGAAGAATGTAAGTGCCTGTGCCGCCCAGTGTGTTCACATGACATGGTTCATCAGAGCCCTGTACCTGAGCGGAGGCCCTGGGCACCTGGCCGCTCTGGCCCTGGCCACTGGAGCAGTAGTGGTCGTCCGCGATGGTGATCTGCTCGTTCTCCTCGGCTTCCAGCTGGCTCTGGTTGAAACGCAGGGAACCTTTTAGAATGTCTTTGATCTGTTTTCAAAGAAGAAGAAAAAAATAAAGATGAATGAGTCTATCTTTACGTGCTAGCTAACCCTCTCATACATTAAACTAGACTTGGCATTGGTCATTTTTTAATAAAATGGATATAAACATCATAACAAAGAATTAATAGAAAGAAGAGCCAGCTTTATCAGATCCAGCTTTATCAAAGTTCATGCCTTTTTAATGACCAAGGAAAACGTCTCAGTGGCCAGTTCCTCACAGGATCAGACACAGGGCGGGTTGAGTCCTTGGCAGTTAACTTAGAACAGGCAGCACCATGTGCCCACACGCATGGTCCCACACGCACCCCGGGCTGCTAACATGGCTGCACCCAGCTGTGAACAAGGTGGCGACATCTGAGAGCAGCGTGCCCTTTCCGTTGACATTATGTTCTGCTTCTCCCTTCCAGGGCTGAGTCAATGTGGCCTTGAGGGTCTGAGGCCCGCTGTTTGTAGTGGTGACGACGTGTGCTCCAAGGACTTGCGTGTTCATGGGCAGACGGGTGAGCACACCGCTGGAGCACACCAGCCTCGGGAGAGGAATAAACGTGTCTGGGAAGAGGAAGGGCAGGGCTGGGAGCTGAGAACCCACTTGGGCTGTGAGCTTGTCAGACGTAAGCACTAGAAAGAGCGAGGGGTGTAAGGAGGCGGGGATTCAGGAGGGTTTCTGTGTGGGGGGAAATAAGGGAGCAGGGGCTCTAACAGCCTGGTTGGGGGGTATTCTCCCAGGAGGGGCCAAAAGATTGGCATGGGGGACACAAAAAAACAACAAACATACCTGTTTTAATCCTGCCAGAGAAACCAGAATTTGATCTTCTTTTTCCAAATTTTCTTGTAGTATCACACCTTGAATATTTCCTAAAAACAGAAGAATGACATTTATAACTAATGGACTGAGCGTAACTTACCTGCGCTCACACCACTACTTCAGACAAGTGTGGGCGTTTTCCTGCCAAATTTCATAGCCCCTCTTCTGACCAAGGATGCCCGCCAACCTGTAGGCGGGGAGCAGAGCTGGACCACACGCCTTCCTGCCACACGACACGGATGTCCTTATAATGACAGATGTGACTTCCCTTCACGCAATGACCAGGGCGCTTCTTGCTGACCTATAATGTGGTCAGCAGCCTCGAGCTTTCCTTCAGCCCCCAGGATGAAGCTTCTCACTGCCTTAGTCCAGTTATGTTAACGCACCTTTCTAACCAGCTTCCCCCAGGTGACTGAAGCTTATTAGCTGTTTCTTAAGGATTCAAGCAGTAAAGCATGTCACCCATTCACTGTAACGGTAACAACGAAAGGATAAAACAATGAAAGGCCTGACAGGTTGCTGGCAGACAGCAATGCCCAGCGCGTCAGTCAGCATGACTGACTGGGCCCTCCCAGGGGCGGTTTCTCCAGGAACTGAGGAGGCTTAGCCTGCACAAGAGAAGTTCTTCCTCCAAAGCTGATTGGAGGGACCCACTGCCAGCCACAAGGTGTCCCAGTGTCTACGCAGGATGCCCAGTCCATGCCTGGCCCCTGCCACGGCCAAAGCTACCACCTCATTGTCCCTTGTCCCTGCGGCTAGCGGGAGAGAGACCCAGCACGCTGTTCCCTTGGCCTCAGGCTCTGCCTCCAAGTCCCTGCAAATCCCTCCAAATCCTTGGCTTCTCCCCATTGCTCAATTCTCAGAGCAGTTTCCCGGCCCGCCCGCTGAAGAAGCCCGCCTTCCAGGCCACCTCCGTGGCTGCCAGTACAGGAAGCACTCGCTCCATCTGACATGCACACGCGTCTGCTGGCTTAGCTGCTGGGCCTCTCCCCCAACAGGATATAAACTCCAAGGTGGCCTTGCTCAGGTTTACACTCGCGCTCTTAGAATAACGCCTGGTGCACTGCAGGTGCATCAGCATTCATGCACTGACGGAATGGAGGAAAAAAAAACATGACCAACACTCTTGGCATCTGCATTTCAAAACTCTGCTATTCTAAGTATTTCCAAAAAAGTATTTCCAGTTAGGGGCAAGACAAAGACCGACACCACCATGAGTCCAGCCTGACAATTCATTAGAAACTTTAAGAACAGTAACTCTATAAACCATGCTGGCAACTCCTCTGACGTGCCCCACAGAAAACAGCAAGTTATTTATTCAGCAAGCGTGACTGTCGTTTCTGGCTACTAGAGGAGCCTGCTCCAAAACAAGAAGGCAGGATGAATGGGAATAGGATAATAGATATAATTAGAGAGCCAATGTTTTTGGTCTCCTTAAGCGCCTGTAACAACTTGTTCTCTCCCCCAAAAGAAACAGCAACACAAAATCTACTCAACAAGACACGAACAACCACCCACTGTAGAAAGCGGACAAGCGCGGTTCTCTAGGCCTTTCAGGGGACCCAACAGGTTACTTTTGTTTTTATGACTGCTATGGCCTTTGAGACAGTCCTGAAGGGAGGAGAGGCAGCGGAAAAACTTCACTGTGGGCCTTTGCTTGGACGACACGGTTAACCCCTAAGAGACCGAGCTGCCGCTGACGGGCAGGGTGAAGCGGTGGATGGCGGCTGGCTGGGAATGGAACTTGAGAGCAAGATCTCCGCACCCCTGAGAACAGGCCTGTGGACCTCCTCTCCCAGCACACACGTAGCAGTCTCCTCTGGGACACTTGCAGAGTCATACTGGGAGTGTGGCCTGAAACTCCTGTCTTCTCTTGGGCGGCCTGTGCTGCTGTGAGTCTGCCACAAACCCGTACACCACAGTGCTGGTGGGTGATGCTCGCAGGGCATGTTGGAAAGGGGGGTGGTGGTTGAAAAGAAGGGTGGCTGAAGAGAAGGTGTGTCGGGAAGATGTCTGTTAGTACAGGCCTGCGTGGGTTTATAAAGCCCGTGTTCTTCAGCCCACGTACCCAGCAGCCACCAGGCCCAGATCCTCATCATCGCTGCACTGCTCATGGGTCTCTAGTGGCGGCAGAGCTACTGGGGGCAACCCCAAGTCCACCCTCCTCTCCTCCCTCACCACCACAGCCAGATTTATTCAGGGCGGGCAGCGAGCACCCCCCTTTGCAGCCAACACTGGTGAGTGCAGCGGCTCCGGCTCTGAGGTGCAAGACAAGTCCCTGGATGGCGCTTTTGGAAAGCTCCTCCTGGGGGTCTGACTCAGTTTGTGCCATTTGAGCTTCCTTTCTTCCCCCTTCTGCTGCCTGGAGAGCTGGCAGGAGCTCTAAGAGTCATCTTGCAGCAGGGGGGAGAAACAGCGCTGAGGGAACCGCGGGCAGCCAGCCAGGAGCCGGGGACCTGAGGGCGTCCTGGAGCTGCTGCGCCTGCAAGGCCTGCCCACCTCTGGGCTGCGTTATTTTGAGAAAAAAAAAATTAACTTCCTGATTTTTATTCTTTTTTTTGGGGGGGGGGGTTTAGATTTATGTTGGTAGCAGCTGTATTTGTTTCAAAGTACTAAACGTTGGGTGGCCTAGAAAAAATTATTCTCAGTTCTGGAGGCTAGAAACGCAGCCAAGGTGTTTGCAGGCTCCTGCAAACACTCCCTGAAGGTCCTAGGGAAGAATTCTTCCTGGCCCCTCGCTAGCTTCCGGTGTTCTGGAAAACTGCCACTCTGGCTTTGCCTCCATCGTCACGAGGCACTCTTCCTGTGTGTCTGTGTCCAAATGCCTCTCACTGGATTCGGACCGACCCTCATCAGGATAACCTCAGCTCAACTTGCGATTTCCACAGCAGGTCACTTTTAGAAGTTCCAGGTGGACGTGAACCAGGGGCGGGGGACATTCGACCCAGCACCATGGCTAAACGGCCTAATAGTTACACAGGATGAAAACCATCCAGTTCCTCTAGTGCAAGGGACCAAGGCAGCACCCCTACCCTCTCAGCGAGCAGAACAGGATTGCAAATTTCAGGCGGGCTCTGGCCTCCTACGCAGCGTGGGCAGCGGAGGGCCAGTGCCGAGTGGGTGCACGGGGAGGGAGAACAGCCCTTGGCACCATCAGTGATGTCTCCTCACCCACAGATCTTCAACCTCCTTGTCGTGGGCAGGCTTGCAGACCACCTGTTAGAATCTGATGAGAGCCACAACCTTCTCCCCCGAAAACCCACGTAAAATGTTTACTTAACCTTAAGGATAAACCTGTTATGATCAAATGAGCAAACTAGTTTCACTTAAAGTAATCCAGGCAGAAAAGTCCTAGAGCAAAAGGACACCTTCAGCACCTAGTAAATGTTTTGATCATAAGAATTTTTGTTTTACTGACAAAGTTGTGACCATGTGAGTTCTTCGCATAACCAGTTTCACTGTATAGTGATTTAAGGTAGGATTTCTGAACACTTTACTGATACAAAGCCTCTCAATAACACATCTTAAGTATATTACAACTCCATTTAAAAACAGAAAAAAACATAACGATGTCTTTTCATGCCCTAAAATATTAAAGACAGAAATATGAAATGCTTATATTTCAACGTAACACACATTTTCCCTTATAGCAAGAGGCAGAATAAAGTTTGATCTAAAGGCTTTTGTTTTGTTTCCGTGTAGAAGGAAGATTATGTTCTTTAGAATCTCCTTATAATGAAGTCTTATGTATTATAAATGTTGGAACATTGAGACTAAAGGGGAAACCGCACCTAACTCACCACTTCTGTGGAAATTACACACAAATCTCATCAACAGAACAGCCCCACGGTGGCTCCACTACTGTGAATGACATATCAGTGCCACAGAAATAGATCTCTAACTCTAAGGGTGGCGGAAATAGCACAAAATTGCCTTTTCAATTTCTTAAAAACCTTATTTTCTTCAATGCAAGAATAAAAGTACTTTGATTTAAATGAAAAGTATTTTGATTTTGATTTAAATGGTTGGCAAAAGCGGTTATGCAAGCCCAGCAGAAAGGGGACAGAAGCAGAACTGACATCTATCTAGGGTGGAGGTGGAATTGGCAAGTTCTTTAACCCCTGGGGAAGGGGTAAGCATGGTACCTTCCCAGAGGGTTCCAGTGAAGAATAAATAAATCAGCACGGCACCACACCCACCATAGTAGCTCAGGATCCAGTAGCTACGTGACCACATCACCTCACCTGAGTACTCCAACAACCTTTCCAGAGGGAGACCAGCACCTTCCCATCAGGGAAGCGCGAGTCAGGGTCAGAAATGCCAGCTCTGCTACTAGAGGTCTCCCCACTGGAAAGAGGGGGAGCAGGATTAGATTCCAGGTCATCTGACTCCTGAGCCCGCTGCACGATCATGCATAAGGTGCTGGTGAGGGGCTGGAGAAACAGAGAGGCACAGGACAGGGCCTGTGACTTGGCACTGACTCGACTGCCTTGAGCTGCCAGTGCCCCTTATTATTTGGAGGTGGAACTGACCTAGGTGTGGTCAGCCAGCGAGTGGAGGTCATTTATATGCAATCGAACTGCCCACTCATTTCTACCAGGTCTTTCGGGGCACTGGCACCCGTATCAAGCAGTGTGGACTTTGATGACCTTGGCCTGGGTTGTTGTCTGCGTGTCACTAAGCCTGTCAGTAAGATGGGGTGACATTTGTCTCAGAGGGTTGCTGGGGATCAGATGAGGTCTTCAAAGTGGTCCAAGTCAACCATTCTGCTTCACGGTTACTATCAGGGCCTTGGATGTTTACTCTGCGGTACCTTATACAGCCAAGCAGATTCTGCCGTCTGAGGCTCTCTCCACTCTGTGGGAGAGGGAGTTATCCTGACCCCTGACAAGCTCATATCAGGGACTGTCCCAGAAGCTAAAGAGGAAATATGGAGGCTATTATGAAACAGAAGGGTCACAGGTGGTGTTGGGGGCTGTGTGCCCAGAATGGTGGTGGTTGAAGGGGCGCAGCAGGGCAAGGCATGTGATTTGTCACTATTGGCTTTGGCGGGGCATTGGCAAGAGGATTTCTGCTCAGTGTGTGCCATTTAACACACTGCGTCATCTCTCTGTCCCGGAAAATATCACTCCCCTTCTAGAAGGTACCCCTCCCCATTCTCCCTATAATACCTCACCCCTCCTTTTCCCCCAAGCTCACCTTAAACTCACTGAATTCAAGCATCAGTTTCCTGTTAACAGTCTTCCCTCTGGAAGCATCCAGTTACTGGGTTATCTCCTGCTTTACCTCCTACTCCGGGGACTATACATCACAGACGAAGCTCCAAGTCTATAAGTTCCCTGGAACTACACAGTTCCCCATGGCGGATCCCGGACTCAAGTCTCTTGGTTCTACATGTGCTATTCCCGTCACTATGTCCCTGTCATTTCAGAACCCACGGGTTCCTGCCAGGGATTTCTGATGCCCCAGAAAGAACATGGCTCACTTCATCTGGAATCATGTGCCCCTCCTGTGATTGGGGGTGTGTTCTCCTGTGTCTCTCTCTCATCGTCCCCTTTCCCATACACTCTGAGCCCAATCTTAGATGACCACCCCTTCAATTCACCTACTCCCAGTCTACTCCCAGAACTACAAACTCTTTTGACATCCGAAAGCAGACACTTAGGAAATACTGGCTGAATGACCAGCGTGAAGCCAGCAATAGGGCAGATTTACCTCCTGAGGAATAGAAGTAGGTGGGAGATTCCTCAGAAGGAGAATTAAGGGGGAGAAGATGGGAAATAATATTCATCCAGGGTCTATGAAGACCCAAATGTGGGGTCAGGTGCTTCCTGTTCAGTATTTAATCGTAAAGAGCAGATCACACACAAAATATAATCAAGAGCCCTATTTTGCATCCAGCTGCCAGAATGACTGGAGATGCCAACTGAGCACTAGGAAAAAGAGTATACTACTCAGGAAAATCCCCGGAGAAGGCTGGGGAAATATGTCAGTACCCTTCAGATGAGTCTTGAGGCCAATACATAGCGTGCTCATGAGAACTGAGCGTGCTTAGGTCAGAGTCCCAAATCCTCCACTGTCTGGCCCGAGGCTCTCAGCACTCACTGCCCTGCCAGCCAGGGCATCGCAGAAGCGTGACCCTTAGAGTAAAATCCATGATATTCACAATATGACCTTAGGGTCAAGCAGAAAAAGAACCTTTACATATATATATATATATTTTTTTTTTTTCCTTTACATATATTTTTAAACTCAAAAGGTCTCTAAGCTGCAGGAATGGTTAGAATCTTCGGCCAGATGATGTACTTCTACAATTAAAGTAGAAACATAGCCAGGGCCTCATTGACAGGAAGTATCTTGGGGTTTTCCCATCAGGCTCTCTCTTTGGGAGCTCTGAGGTAGAGCCCTCAGGTTCAGGAAGTTCTAAAATGACATCATTTCATCAAAGGCTACGCTGAACTAGGCTTAAGAAAGATACATGTTTTGTGAATTTTAGGCCATAATGGCTTTGCTGACTCAAGGACAGTGACAGTTACTTGCCACTCCTCAGCTGGGATCTCAATGGGCCCCAAGGCAGAGGACATCAGCCTTCTTATCTTGGGCTTCTGCTTCCCCCCAGCCCCCCTTATTCTCGCTCAGCCTGAGGTGCTGTGATGTCCACAGGTCCTTGAGCTTTCAAGCACTTGGCAGCAAGCCTGCTTCCCCACAGTGGGGGGGGAATATGTCCTGGGCCTCTGGACCATGAGCCGGAGAGGGCTGGGGCTGGAGGACAAGGAGAGCCAGCCTCGGTATGACATGCTGAGAACAGGCTATGAAGTCTGACAGTTTAATAATGACAAAGGCTCAAGGGATCTGGAAATTATATGTAAGAAAAGACAGGGGAAGGGATTCCATTTGCATTCCTCATGTGGAAAATGAAGTGGGAAAAATGGGAGGGGGAGGCAGAATCTAGAAAACAAAAAGATGAAAAGTGGCTCCTCTGCACCGAGGCCCACGAGGCATCTCAGCCTCGGGAAGGATGAGACGGTGTGAGGTTTGCTAAGTTTTTCTGAATAACCAGAGGGCAGGAGGAAGATGCTGGCCAAGAGCCCCAAGTCTGATGATCAAACTGGTGGGGAAAAATACCTCAACGGAAACAGAACAAGTTCAGAGAGGAGGGATGGGCTGCAGATGAGGCAGGCGACATCGGAGCGCCAGGGGGAGCCGGGAGCTCTCTGCCCAGAGTTTAGCTGCACGTGTGCCTGAGCGTGGGGCTGGGAATACACAAAGTGGGCTGTGAATACATTCACTCACTTCTGCACCGATCATTTTAAGCGAGTTTGCTCCTTGCTGCTTAGAGCTTGTCATGACCGGGCACAAGCAGGTCCCCTGGGAGCTGTTTAAAACCAAGAACTTGAGGCCCCACATCAGCCCTACTGAGTCAGAATCTAAATTTTTAACAAGATCTTTGGGTGCCCTTTTATTTTTTCCTTCTGTAAAGGACCCTGCTACCAGCCATTCAACGCCACATTTAAGCTTCTTAGAAAAATTACAAAAAGCTTTTATCACAGCATGGTTGTCAGACAGAAAGTCGTCTGGTGATCACATTTTTCCTTCTCTTGTTTCCCAATGTCATCAGTTAATTGCCTTATCGAACATTTCCAAAGACTTCCATTCAAAGGTTTTTAAATAAACATCAGAAAATCAGATTTATGGGATTTCTGCAGAGGCAAATAACCCGATTTCCAAAACAGGTTTTCTCTTGCAACTCATTCTTGCATAAATATTATGACAAGTACAAAATCAGCTTGCAGTAAAATAGCATAAGATGAAACCCCACTCGTGATTGAAAGGTCAGTGAAACAGAAACAGGGACGGGGCTGAGGGCTGGTCTATGCGGCCACCAGCTGTGTGTCACTCCTTCCCGGGCCTTGGCTTCCTCACCTGTGAGACACAAGAGCTGAGCTGGCTGGGAGGGTTACTATGTTGGGGACATTCTAAGGTCCTGCGAGCTACAGTACTGCCAACAAGAGCTTGGAAACCGAAAGTCCCTTAATCCACTGAATTCAACCCTCCCATTGTGTGTGTGAACTGCCACCGAAAGGGTAGGCTGCTGGAATCCAGGGTCTAAATACTACACAGATGAATGGAAACACCACCGCTGGGGGCAGGCAGGTGTGGGCCGAGGCCACAGGGCGGAGAGCTCACACTCCCTGTAAACAGCTGGCAGCTCGGCCCAGCTGCTCATGGATCAGAGAGGGCACGCTGCTCGCCCACGTGCAATTACGTGTGAAGATGGCAAATCTAAAAATAGCCTGAGCTCAGCCACAGAGGTTAATGCTGTCAATGGCTTTCCACTCAGCTGTCAGGATGACAGGGAGGGGAGTAACTATAGCAACAGAAAAGTGAACACATAAAAAAAGGTCTTGTGAAGTTGACAGGGAAAGTTGAGAATTAATAAAATATCTCTTTTCAATTCCTGTCTCTAAATCTTTGAATTCAAATAGTTCAATTATGTAGAGGCAATGAAATTAGAATTTTGGTAGACTTTTGATACAACAAATACTCTTTCAGTCTTGGGTTCCAGAACTATAATGAATTACTGCTCACGTGTCCATTTCATTGCCTCTATGATTAAAGGACCATTTGAACAAATGCCTTCCTATAACCTTTAACTGATAGGCTTTTCTCTATATTTGCTTTCCCAGTTATAAAAATAATCTTGAACTGTACCTGACATTTTAAGATATTACTAGATGAAGAAAATGTAGGGCGATATGAAATTCTCTTGAAATGAAAGGAACTTAGTGTAAATAATTAGCAAGACGAATGGCTACAGGGCAGAACTCTGTTTTCTGAGTTCTCAGTTCCTGAGACAGTTCTCAGTCACCTCGGGGGCCTGCAGCCCAGAGTGTGGTGACTGCAGCTCGGCGGTGCTCAAGTGCAGGTGCATCGTTCGGTTCTGAGAAGGTAACTCTTGCTCAAGGACTTCACACATCTCAGGCCCAGCACATCAAACCTTGTCATGTCATTTGACAAAGGAATATTCAGTTGGGTGTTGGGAATGCGTTACTGGTCCCTGCTCATCCACGAACTAGCTGTGGGGTCCCAGGGGGGCCCCTTGCACCCCATGGGCACAGCTGGGTGAGTCTCAGGATATTGCTGGAGAAGGGACAGTTAAAGGGGAGAAGGTCCTGCTTGTGTTGGGTTTTAAAATACATTATCGTGGCAACAAAATGACATGTGAAAACACCGCCATATGCCTGGTTTCAGCCTGTGTCTGTTTGTAGCTGCAGGAGGGTCTCTCCCTCAGGTACTACTCCAGCTGCTGCTACAGCTGGCCTGGCTGCAGAGCACAGGTGCTAGTTACGTGGTCTCAAGCCATCCACAGGTTTTCTGTGACCGTCTTGCATTTTCCAAACATTGATGATTATGCCTTTTGGGAAGATGCTTTATAATCTTCCTTTCACCCAGGCATCCGCCATGAATGCTTATTTTCACCTCAAATATATACTGCTTTACCACCTGTTTTTTTTTTTCTTCACTTAATATCACTGACCTCTTAAGATAATAAATTATAAAGCAATTTTAATCTTATGAAGATTGCATTATCATAATATAATCAATCACTTACTAATGGATACTTCCATTCCAATTTTGTCCTACTTGAATTCTCAGGGAAAAACAAAACATCACACAGGAAAAAAAAACAACAACTGGGGTATAAAAATTCATTTTTAAAGGAAGTATAAGTCAAAAAAGTAAATCAAGAACTTCACTTTAATTAATCTTTGTGTTTTCAAATCTTCGCTTATAGACTCAAAATTGCATACAACATGGAAACACACTTTTTAACAAGCCATTGTTATAATATGCACATAAAATGAAATGCATCTGCGGGCCCTGGGGCCAGGAATTCTTCTCAGCATCCCTCAACCCCACTTAGAAAATGCAGTCCTGCTCTTTACACAGCAACCGGCAACAAGAAGTTGACAGCTAAGTGACGGCATTCTGGTTGAAAGTGAAACTTACACACAAAAACAAATCTAGTTTTGTGGTTACTTGAAAATTCACAGTTTGCATGGGCTTTTCTTTAATTAAAGTGTTTCCCCCTCCCTTGCCCTAAGAAAATAACTCTTAGTGCTGATTGAAAGACAAATCGTCAGAGCAAAAACTGTTTGAACATTCTGGGGCCTAAGTAAAGCTGCTTTAAAAGCTGCTATGTGGCCCAAACAACGTGGAAATTTTATTAACAACAAATTTGTTTTTGTTCTCCTACTTTGGTCAGTCCAGAATCAAGTAATGTGAAGGTCATGCCCAGAGCCAGAGAAGCAAATAAACAGAAGATGAAAAAGGTACAGATGGGTACAAACATATGCACAAACTCCCTTCAAATCAAAATTGTATTTAAATAACCAGCTATAATTAGTTACATAATTTATATTAGTTACTTCCTGTAAACCACCTCTTCATACTTCCTTCTGATGAATTTTGAAGTGTGAGCCTAACAGATCCATGTAAATTTAGTCTTATATGAATTTTAGAAAACTATAAAGAAGTATACAAATAAACAGTTTTGCAGGGGGTGGAATTAGATGGGGGTGGAGTTGTAACATTTCTTGCTGTAGTAAGAGATTCTACTCTTCTTTTGATCATCTGCCAGGGTTTCTCTTGTTTCCTCCTCTTGGGCCCTCCCTCTGAAGGAGGGGTAGGGTAGAAGTAAGGCCAAGGCTACAAGAGGCCCTTGTCAGATGCCTACCAGGATATGGGGAGGCAGCCAGCCACTTGGGTCAGCGTCTCTTCAGAGAGCACTGAGTACTTGCTAGAGGCTAGTTGGTTAAGATCACAGCCAAATGCCAGTGGCTTTGGCCACATGTAGTGGACTCTGATGGTCCCTGCCAGTAGGAAGGGACCTTGCTAGATGCTCTTCGACTTCCCCTCATTTGGGACACAGCTGCATTTCACACAGCGCCGGGTATTGCCATTTCTCCACAGCCAGAAAGCAGCATGCCGGCCCTTCCCATGAGGGCACACGTTTTATTTTCCTAATTTATTCCCCAATTATAGCTGATGGACACTGGAGAGTGGAGAAAGAAAGATGTCCATCAGTGGACAGAAGACAGTAACAATACATATCACCGAAGCTTTTGAGCATGGAGTTACTGAGCAATCCATGCACGAGCCGGTGGAATACATTTTTAAGTTAAAATACAGCATTTTCACAAAGATAGAGAGAGTAGTGCCCAAAGACCCCTAATGTCACGCGTGTGTGACTCACATGCAAAATGAACTTCAACCCAGGACATTTCTTAGAAGATCAGCACAGACAAAAGAAAAGGTCATGTGATCCTGACCATGCATTTCCGCCACGTGGCAAAAAACATGTATTTTTAAAAATGAACAATGCATGATCAAAATAACAGTCATATTAGTGATCACAGACAGGTTGGCACAATGGCAGAGCTGAAACTCAATACTGCATTTAGGTTTGCGGTAGATGTATTTACCAGGGCCAGCGAGCGTAGCAGTTAAGATTTGAAAACCGTAGTGAGATGATTAGATTTTGGATTTTGACTCCACTTATGAGTGAAATCCATACTGAGATTGCTCAATTTTGAATTGCTGATGATATAATCCTGGGCAATTTTATTAATTTCCCCGAGTTTCTCTTTCTTCACGTGGACAATGTACAAGTAACAGTACTTCCACTGCAGTGCTGCTGTGAGGATTGGTCGAGAGAATTCTCCATAAGCATTTAACACAGGACCTAGAGACTACTGCTCTCAGCACTGTCATTACTCCCAGGCCAAAGCAGCTCACTCACCCAGATGTGTGTCCATCACCTTTGCGCAGTATTTGCACATGGCATCCAGGTCATTCAACTGCCCTTGAAGGAAAGAAATTTGGGCTTCTAATTCTTCTTCCTAAAATACAGGGGGTAAAGAAATGGAAATTCAAAAAAAATTCACATAAATCTCTCAAAGTTCTCCACACGATCTGGAATATTTTAAAAAGGCAACAATGTCTTTTCAGTCCTAGACAAAGCATAAGAAACAGCAAAGAAACATAAGTAGACTAACAATTGACATTTTTTAACAAAACAGAGGGGAAAATGGAAGTTTTAAACATCTGAAATTTTCCTGATGGAATGCCAGTTCTGTGCCATGTGTACATGTTTACCCACATAACCTTGTACTAAAAAATTACATAAAATATTTTCAATAAATATTGACACAAATTGGGAGGGTAAACTGGATTTCAGTGGACCACACTCTTAGTCACCCGGTACAAAACCAGTGCATTCTCTCAGACAACAGATTTGGGAAACCAAGGATTTCCATTTGTACAGACAAATCCCATCATTTCAAGATGAGAATAAACTCATAAAACGCCAGGTTTCCCAAAGCACTTGGAGAAGTTTTGCCCTGGAAACCCACAAAGAACACTTACATTTCCTCTCTTGATATGACACCAGAGCTTTTTTATTGATTTGACAGTTTCTAGGAAAAGAATACTTTGAGTTGAGTAATTAAATGGTAAAAGACAATCTAGGATAAATTCTGTTTTTTTTTTTCCTCAAGTGAAAAACACATGCAAAAAAACTTCCCAAGGAATTTAGGTCATGGAAGTTTTTCTCAGAGAAAGAGTAATCCTTATCACATGGGATATTTTAAACCCAGGTAACTAGAATACAAATAAAGGATGTTACCAGAACTGGAACAGACTAGAAAATGACTTTCTGGTCTTAGGTGCTGGCCCTTTTAAATGAGAATCCTCTGTGCCATTAAAAGGAAGGGAAGACTTATTAAGATACAATTTATTTTTCTTAGAGACAGTATAATTTGACTTACTGATGGAAATAAAGAGCCAAAAAAGCTACCTGAAGGTGTATTCTATTCTAAGAACACACATAGAAAGCATTGAAAAAGCACTGTTTTTTTTTCTTTTGAAAGATTTATTGATTTTTGCACAAGAATTGGGGTACAGGCCAGAGATGTGGGGAGTGAGAGGATTCACCAGAGACAGAGTGGGGAACAGAACAGGCAGATTGACTGAAATACACTGCTGAGGGGAGCAGCGGGCGAGTCAGGAGAGGTCTGCCGCGCCATGTGGGTAGCTCCCTGGTGGGGGCTCAAACTCGTGCTGCAGTGGCTGCGGACAGCTTCATAGGTTGCGTCTCAACCCCTTGTGTCACCAGGGAGGTCCTGAAGAGCACTATTTTTAACCGCTTGTCAGGAGAAGGAACCCTAAAGAATATGCATTTAATGGCCGACATAGAAAAGACAGAGCTGCTGCTCTAAAAACAAACTACTGTGCAGCCCCCACCGCGGGATTACACCAGCACTAACCCCCTTCTCTTGGCATCCCACAGAGCGCTCAGCCTCTCTGACACTCACACAAGGACGAGTGCACCAGAGCCCGGCAGGGAAAGGGTCCAGCAGCCTGGGGAGCAAGGGCTCTGCCTTTCTGACTTTTCAGCTGGGCTTTCAGGTGGAAAAGGATGGGGAATTTTGGGTCTTTTTTTTTTTCTTTTTTTCTTTGTTTCTGCAGACGTGAGAGCGTGCTCGCACAACACTGCAGGAATTAGAGGAAGGCCGCTGCATCTGTCGGGAACTATGGTTGTGGGGTTTCCAAAGGTGGCCACTGCAGATTCCTTCCCTCCCCCCAAAGTGCGCGCTGGTTCACTCTAAGAGGCAGAATCCTCATGCCCTTCCCTTAAGCTGGGGCTGGCCTGGTGATGTCTTCATCCAGAGAATGAAGCAGGAGTCAAACTGTGTCCATGTCACGGTCCTGCCAACTTCTGTCTCCGCTTGGGGGAGACGGCTCCCGTGTGGTAAAGCAGCCCAGGCTAGGCTATGAAAGAGAAGGAGGCTGCAGCAGAAACACTGAGATTCTAAACTCGTAAGTGAAGTGTTTCTAGGCCTTTCAGTCCTACACAGCTGATGCTGGCCGAGGGACCCCGCTGACAGAACAGAACAACGATGTGATGTGGGCAGAAGAACAGCTCAATCAAGCCTTGTTCCAACGTCTGCCCCAGAAACCTACGGGAATAGAGTTGTTTCTAGGAGTGGAATTTTGGAGTGGTTTGTTATGCAGCCACAGATAACTGAAATGTTGGTAGGATGGAAAGGACACCAGGTTGAGATATGGCGTGAGGAAATTTAAGTTCAATGTCTGGTCCTGTCATTAACAATAAATTGTGTAACCTTAAGTAATCCTCTGCCTAACATTAAGTGATCCTCTACCTAATCTGGGTCTAAATTCAGCACTCTTGGAGAAGGTAAAAGTCAGAGACTTCAGTCCCAGAGAACTTCCAAGCTGTAGCTAGAATACGAAAGGCATATGGATTACTAGTGGATGTGGTAGAGTCTATGCAGTCTTAGAATGAAATACGAAAACCTGGTTGGGAGTCCTGGTCCTTGTGGCCCATCCTTTCTGCTGGACAAGTCACCCGTTCCAATGTGTGACAGGCTAGCACTGGAGGGAGGCCACAGTATGGCAGTCTTTTAAAAGAAGGGGCCCAGCTGTGGCCTGAGCTTCTGTGGCTATTAATTGGGGTGCTCGCAGTCCAGAGAGGACAGGTGCCCTGGGAGTGCACGTTCTCCTGGGCTCTCTACTCTCTGTGTTAGTTTAACTTGGATGAAGCAATAACTTCTTTAAAAATGCAAAACCTCTTGGAGGCCTTAGCCCCCAGCAGTCATTCCTACCTAAATGAATTTATTTTATTGTTTGTTTTCCTTTGAAGAGCTTGAGAACTTGGAGCAGATACTTTGGAAGAGATGGGCCCAGCCTCTTGGTGAGGTGCTGGGCCACCTGAGGGAAGTTTGAAGCTGAAAGTACATCTCTTCCTCTCAACACTTGACTGTGTCAGAGGAACGCGATTGTAACAAAAAACAAAAAAACAAAAAAACAAAAAAACCCCAAAACCCCAAAACTGATTCACTGGGCCTCTTGATGCGGTGCAATGCAGAGTTTGCACATGTGTATGGGAGGCCCTGACGGCATGGCAGCGTTTCCTGGGATAGAAAAATGTAGTTTGCCTAGTCTGCGATTTTGCTTAGCATGCGAAGAGCCTCTTGCTTGCCTAAATCCCAAGTAAACCTCAACCAATACATGTAGAATCTACACTGCAGAAATGGCAATGTTCATTCATTTAAACTTTTTCAATTTTTTTTATATTGTTTCAGATTAATCAAGATGAGAAATCTTCAACTAAGGTGTTCAGTGATAAGCTATCTCAGAGGTCTAAGGTGAGTAACTGTTATTCTACTTTTTTTTTTTAAAAAAAGACTTATTTATCTAATTTTTATAAATTTTATTTTTATATTCCCCATACAATTGCAACCCCCTTATTTTGACCCCAATCCCTCCCCTCCCCAGCCCCCACCCCTCATAGAGTGTCTCTGGTTTATAGTTTTTGTTGATTTTGATTTTCACTTTCTTATAGTTATTCATTTTCCTGGGACTACAGCAAATTAAAGAGCTTCTGCACAGCAAAAGAGACAATAACAAAAACAAAGAGAAACCCCACCGACTGGGAGAACATTTTTGCACACAACACTAATGATGAAGGACTGGTCACAAAAATCCACAAAGAGCTGATGAGACTCAACAGCAACAAAGAAAATAATCCAGTCAAAAAATGGGCAGAAGAGCTAAAAAGAAACTTCTCTGAAGAGGAAATGCAAATGGCCAACAGGCATATGAAAAAATGTTCAACATCACTTGTCATCAGGGAAATGCAAATCAAAACTACCATGAGATACCATCTTACACCAGTGAGAATGGCACATATTAAAAAAACTAGCAACAACAAATGTTGGCGAGGGTGTGGAGAAAAAGGAACTCTCCTGCACTGTTGGTGGGAGTGCAAACTGGTTCAATTTTTTTTTTTTTAAGATTTATTTATTTATTGATACAAGCACTGGTACAGTCAGAAGCGCGGGAGGGTGAGAGAATTCATCAGAGCTAGAGCGGGAAGCAGAACAGGCAGACTGACGAAACACACTGCTGAGGGGAGCAGTGGGTGGCAGGAGAGGTCTGTTGCACCATGTGGGACCCTTGCCAGTGGCCAGGGATCGAACTGGTGCTGCAGAGGTTGTGGGCAGCCTTGCAGCCCAGCACTCAACCGCTGCGCCACCAGGGGAGGCCCTAAACTTTTTCAATTTTTCAAAGAAACACTCACACAAAATCTCAATGTATGAGACAAAGAGAGGCATTCTGGGTAAGACAGGTTGAGGGACCTCTTCCATTTGAAAGTCTGAAATCCAGAGTTTGCTTAATCTTAAAACATTCCTTAACCCTTCAACGATCACTCAGACTTCATAAATAGAAATGGAATCACTTGGAGGCAAAAAGGTGGCTTGTCATTTATTCTTACTATGTTATGTAATTAAAGCTGAAAAGAAAGAGCCAAGAATCAAGCTTCTAAAATTGTGGAAACTGACTTTACATTTCTATCTTAGCTTATGCGCCACACTCCTCCCAACTAACACACTTTAAACACTGACAGCTTTTAGTCATTTGTTTTCATTAAATTGGTTCTCTGTAATAAAAAACAAATGCTTGGCTAATTGCCTTGAGGTTTTCGGAAAACAACCAGTTAGTGTCATTTTTATGTGTAAATAAGATACTGAAAAGAAATGCTTATTCTATTTAGTTTTGCACGTATGTTCTGCCTTCCATTACGGGGGAAGCGTGGTGGGCCAGGATGAAATGCTGAAATACACACGCTGAGGTTCCAATCCTCTTTCTGCCTACTACCAGCTGTCAAATCTTGGACAATTTCCTTACCTTCGAGGTCCCCTCACCTCCACCTGGCAGGATCACTAGGAGAACAAAGTAAGAACACAGGGAGCACATGATAGTAGGTACTTAACAAGGGCAATTACTTTTCCTTTAAACAAATGCTCATAAATGAGGTCCAAACAGTGAAGTGAATTTTAAGTACAGGGTGCTATGATTTACTGTTGGAAAGCATTGGGATAGGACCTAAAAACCTTTATGTAGCTTAGACCAGAATGATTAATTAGGGCATACGAGCCCTTCAGTGTCTTACGTTCTGAATAGTAAATCGATGTGCAAGGTCAGAAACGAGTGGAAGATTCTGAAGATGGGCCATGAGCAGAGAGCACTGTAAGAGGCGCATCACCAACTACTTCGGGCTGCCTGTAGGGGAGGGCCAGGGGACGAAGCTAATGGATTGGAAGAGAGTAACAGCTAGTCCCCAGCCCTTTTAAAGCCATGACACTATTCTAGACTCCAAGCTTGGTGTACATGAAGTCACTTAACCCTCACGACAAACCTAGAGATAGATTGCCTTGATATGTCCTTCATCATAAGACGTGATCTCCACTTGGCACGCCATATTCTCTGCAAGTGTATCCAAGGTTTGGACAGCTTTTTGAGAACTCAAGACTTGGGTCCACCGTTATTGCTTATACTTAAATTGCTTCACTACTATGGTTCTTACAACCAGGAACCCCGTATCTTAGTTTCCTTCAAGAAAGAGTCACCAATTACAAAATTATTGCTACAAGTCCAACTGCTAAAGTGTTTTCCTTCAAAACCTTCAGATAAGGTTGATCATGTTCAGTTTGTCTGCAGAACAATATTCATTATAACTCTACCTGAAGACAGCTTTCTTTTAATTTTGTTTTTTAAAATGTACCATTTCCACCGCTCTTCACCCCCCGTTATTTGTTGTAACATTCTGTTTCTGGTCAAATACACATCTCCGTTATTTCAATTGTTTTACAATATATGTATTTCATTTCATATTCAATTTTGTTAAATGCTTCCATGTCGTTTTGCTACTTCTTGGTTAATAGCAGAACAAAATTTTGTAGTTTATTATTTATCCACTTATTCATTAATTTATTCAGCATATTCACATGTATTGTGGCAGGCTTTGGGGGAAATACAATTAAGAAGGAGATGCGATTCTGACTCTCTAAGTTCAGAGGGAATAAAGCGTGTTCATAAAGCCAAGAGAGGCGTGAGGTAAATTCTGTAGAGAGAATGAAACAGGAAACTTCACAATTCTGAGGAGCAGAGATCACTTCCAGTTAGAGAGTTGGAAACAAAAGCAGATTTTTGGGGGAAGAGGCAGCATTTTTGAGAGGTCTTAAAGAAGAAGGGAGACGTGGCTCAGAAGAAGGGGTGAGTAAAGCTGTTTCAGGAGGGAGGGCCCCAGTATACAAAAGAACAGTGTCAGAAGTGGAACCCAGACAAAAAAGCAGTCATTGCATGGAGCAGAAGCTGGGGGAACAGCAGGAGCTAAGGATCGGCAGAAAGGCTCCCCTTCCCTGCCCATTCAACATGTTACATTTTTAATCACATGATTATGCGTTGGCGGCTGGGATCTGACGTACAGACTGCTGTGGCCGCTGCCCCGTGCTGAGCAGCAAGCTCATGATGACGAGACGGGCTGCAGCAGAGTCTCTGTCTATGGCCGAATCAAAGCCCCGGGGTCCTTGGTCTGGGAGAAAAGTGGGCAGGAAGGACCCCAGGGCGGAGTTCTGCTGAGCTTTCAAGTGGGTGTCCTCAGATCACAAGAGAAGCAGACAAGAGAATCAACACCGACTGTAGGCAGCAGGAACAGGCTAAATATAGCAACCAGAAGACAGGAAAGACGCCCAGTCTTTCTCGAGCAGATGGGTGAACAAGAAGTGGGAAGTGAAGGAAATGGAAAGTCTTGACGAGAAAAAGTGAGAAGGCCACGGATGTTCTGAGGAAGCTGTGGTGTACACAAGGGCAACATACACACACATGGCGTGGATGGCATCCAAGCCAGAGCATATGGTATCAGCAGAGGAAGACACCGCCAGAAAAAACGGGTAAGAAGACTTTCTAGAAGGCCAAAAATAAGCAGCCCAGGCGGGTAAGCAGGAGAACCCGGAGGGCGAGCTGGACGAGATGACGGGTCCGAGAGCCTGCACACACTCACTGTGCCTGTCTCGTGCCATCCCTGCGGTCTGGAGCAGACAGCAAAGCTCCCAGAGTCTAGTTTCCCATCTACAAAACTGCAAGAGATTTTCCAGATGAAAACTTTGCACAGTGCTTGGCACATGGTAAATTGCTCAAGGAAAGGTTATTTTGTTGTCTCTAGATTATTAATATAATCCTAGAAAGTTATTTCAAGGAATTATGGACACTTGCAAAAATAACTCCAGGACAGACATTATTTAATCAATAGCAACATGTACACACACATTCCACACAAATTCTAAATGTCTAAAGATGGGTGACTTAGGTAACGTGGCAAATTCATGAACAGTGTACTAGGCAGCCCTTACACTGTTCTCATTGGAAAACATTTAACAATAACATTTCATATGCTAGTTGGAAAAACTAGTTACAAAGTGGTAGGTAAAGAACAATTCTGGGAATTGTTTTTTGGGAAAAAAGTTCCATAGGAAAAAAGGGGAAAGATTCATCAAGGTGCTTATATTGATCATTGTCCAAATGGTGGGGGGATAGGCCATTCTCCCCTTCTTTTTGTTCTTCTGGGATTTTCTACAATGAAATTGGATGTTTTTGTAATAAGAAACTCAAATTATTTTTCAAACATAATAGAAAGGACATAGGAAAAAAGAGAAAAAGGTGATTACCAGAAATGAAAAAGGAGTTAATGATTTTAAATACCAAAATAGAGTCCAAATCAAACTCTAAGCAACACTATAAACAAATCTGTCATCTGAATAACACTAAACAGTAAGAATAACCAATGAAACAACTTGTGAAAAAGTAACAAACCCTGGGTATAATTCCAGAGTAAAGGCCTTCTTTCTGTGCACTTCAAGTGGGATCATCATATAAAGAAGTCGTTCCTTATAGGTTCCCCAGAAAGAACATGAGTCTTGAGATACTTTATTTTTTATTATTATTTTTTAAGATTTATTTATTTATTTATGCACACAAGAACTGGGGTACAGGCCAGGGGTGTGGGGGTGTGAGAGGATTCACCAGAGACAGAGTCAGGAACAGAACAGGCAGACTGACTGAAATACACTGCGAGGGGAGCAACAGGCGAGCCAGGAGAGGTCTGCTGCGCCATGTGGGTAGCTCCCTGGCCGGGGATCGAACTCATGCTGCAGTGGCTACAGATCACTTCATAGGCTGCATCTTAATCCCTTGTGCCACCAGGGAGTCCCTCCTGAGATAGTTTAAAAAAGTAAAGGTGCTTACCAAATTTCCCAGGAAATAAAATGGATCTCATTTTCAGAAAGTATGTAAACAAAGATTAAATGTGAATGGAAAAGGCCTAGACAAATTTTGAATGAAGATGTTAAATTTTAAGGTTGCTAAGCAATAGTGTTGTGTGCTGAACTTGCCTTTAGAGATACTTTATTTCAATCCCTTAATTTTACAAATAACCTTTAATACACTAGCAGGGGTTCTTGTTTCTTAGCCCCTGAGGCAGTCCCACCCCTGAGGTGTCCTCATAGGATGGGGTTTTCAGAACTGAGACCTTTCCTACCGGTCCACATCATACCATAATGGGTGTGCTCTGTCCTGCCGACCGCAGCCTAGGATAAAGGAACTAAAACCTAAACTCAACAGTATTTTGCATGGCTTTTCATACTTTAGCTTCCTCCAATGAATTGGATAAAAGCTAGTGCGTGGAAGTACCAGGAATCTGACCCCACCAGGACAACCACTGTATTGACAGGAACTGTCTGAAGCAACTATTCTGAAGTCCTAGAATACTAAAGATTTCAAACTTCCAGGGGGAGGCTGGGAGGGCAAACTGATTCATTCTGGTCAATTTCTTCTCTTATTACAATAGAGGCACCCAGCCCCTCCCCTTTCCTGTGGCAGACGCTGAGCTCTGGTTCCTGGAGCAGCTACTGTTCATCTTGGAGAAGTTAGGACAGGGAAATAACCTTGACTGCCAACTATCAGGGGCCTGTGCTCTGACTGCTCTTTCTCATCAGAGAGATGCAAAGTGGGCAGTGGGGGAGTCACTGTTGCTCCCCATTGTTACAAACCCTCCCCTACCTTCAGCAGAGTTGACTTTCTGTGAATTTAAGAGGCTGCATCTGGCTGCCCTCACCCCCTTTCATTTTCTCTTCCTCTCCTTTGTAGAGTCAGGCATTAAAGACTAGGTCATTCAAAAGCAATTACATATACCAAGAAAATTAGGAAGTAATCAGCCATGTCCAGGAAAAAGCATCAGCTTAGAAAAGACCTGAGTAGGCCCAAAATAAACACCTCGATCTGATCCTGGGCACAGAGACAGTGTACAAACATATAAATACACAAGAGCCCCACATAACTAAACCTTAGAAAGGTGGACAATCAGATTTTCAGGGTTACCAGATTATTAGATTCAAATGTCTAGTTTTCAACCAAAAATGATAAGGCACACAAAGAGGCAGAAAAGTATGGCTATTTAAAGGGAAAAATAAACCAACAGATTGTCCCTGAAGATACTCTAATGGCAGATCTGCTAGACAAATATTTTAAAACAAATGTCTTAAAATGCTTAAGGAACTATAGGAAGAAGTGGAAAAAAACAAGAAAAGGATCTATGAACAAAATTGACACATTGATAAAGACACAGAACGTTTACAAAGAAACCCACCAAAAAATAATGGAGCTGAAAAGTGTAATGACTGAAATGAAAAACAGCGGAAGGATTCAAAGGCAGATTGGAACAGGCAGAAAAAGGATAAACAGACTGGAATATAGAATAATGAAAATTAATAAATCTGAAGACGAGAAAGAAAAGGATTGAAGGAAACTGAGCAGAGGTGAAAGGACCAGTGAGATACCATCAAGTGAGCCAATGTTCCAGATGAAGGGGCGAGAGAAAGGGGCAGAGAGAATATTTAAAGGAACAGCAATATAGAACTTTCCAGATTCGATGGACGACATGAATATAAACATGTAAGAAGCTTTATGAACCACAAGTAAAATGAGCTCAATATATCCACACTGAGGCATCTTATAAACAAACTTTTAAAACCCAAAGATAGAAAGAGAATCTTGAAAACTGCAAGAGAAGCAACTTGTCACCTGTGAGGGATCTTCAAAAAGATTACCAGCAGATTTCTCATCGGAAACACCGAGGTCAGAGAAGCAGTGTGGCTGACATTTTTAAAAATGTTCATTAGAAAAAAAAATACAGCCATCAACTAAGAATCCTAAATCTGACAAAACTGTCCTTCAAAAGTGAGGAAGAAATAAAGGTATTTCCAAGTGAACAAAAGCTGGAGTTCATTCCCAACAGACCTGCCCTGGAACACATTCTGGGGGATCCTGTGGGGTGAGTAAAGGTCACTGGGCAGTAGTCTGAAGTGGAATGAAGAAGTGAAGACTCAATAAAGGCAAATATGTGGGTGATTATAAAAGCTACTATGATTAACATAATGGCTTGTAGTACTACTTCCCTGCCCCCCATGATTTAAGAGATTACTGTATTTTCAAAATTAGTCTAAAAGCTAGTAGTAATATTTTAACTTTGGCATGTAATTGCACCTGTTTTCTATATAATTGAAGAAACTAATACATTTAAAAGTACTATTAGTTTATGTTTTGAGGCATACACTGTATAAAGATGTAATTTTGTGATATCAACAAGCAAAAGAAGAATGGAGCGATAAAAGAGCAGAGTTTTTGTAAGTTATTGCAGCTAAGCTGGTATAAATTCAAATTAATGTTACAACTTTAGGATTTTGATGTAATTGACATGGTAATCACAAAGAAAATGGCCGTAGAATATAGACAATGAGAATGGAATTTAAACTTCTCATATAAAAAATCAACTAAACACAAAAGGAGAGAATAATGCAGGAACTAAGACCAAAAAAAAATTTAAAAAAGCTATAGGGCATAAGAAAACAAACAGCAAATGACAGAAGTTAAGCTGTCCTTATCTGTAATTACTGTAAATGTAATGAATTAAACTCTCCAATCAAAAGATGGAGATTGGGGCCCTCCCCTGGTGGCGCAGGCAGTTGAGTGCAGCGCTGCGAAGCTGTCCGCAGCCTCTGCAGCAGTGGTTTGATCCCGGCCAGCAGGCGAGGGTCCCACATGGTGCAGCAGACCTCTCCTGTCTCGCCCGCTGCTCCCCTCAGCAGTGTATTTCGTCAGTCTGCCTGTTCTGCTCCCCGCTCTGTCTCTAGTGAATCCTCTCACCCTCCCGCGCATCTGGCCTGTACCCTGGTTCTTGTATAAATAAATAAATAAATCTTAAAAAAAAAGATGGAGATTGGCAGAACAGATAAAAACAGGAAACTACCTCAACATAATAAAAGTCACATATGGAAAAAACCACAGCGGACATCATATACCATAGTGAAGGATGGAACAAAATTCCTCCATGATCAGGAACAAGACAAAAATGTCCGTTTTTATCACTTCTATTTAAGATAGAAATGGAAATTCCAGTCGAAATATTTAGACAAGAAAGAGAAATAAAAAATAATCAGATTGGAAAAAAGAAAGTTGTCTGATTGCAGATGAAATGATCTTATGTGTAGAAAACTCTAAAGATTCCACAAAACCCCACTAATAAATGAATTCAGTAAAATAGCAGGATATAAAGTCCACAAGCAAAAATCAGTTGCAAGTCTGCAGTTTAATAATAAATAATCTGAAAAGAAAATTCCCAAAATAATCCTATTTACAACAGCATCAAAAAGAATAAAGTACAACACTTAGGCATTAGCCTAACCAAGTTGTTGAAAGACTTGTACAATAAAAACTATAAAACTTTGCTGAAAGGAATAAAGAAGATATAAATAAATTGAAATACATCCTATGTTCATGGATTAAATAACTTAAATTTGTTAAGATTTCAATATTCTCCAAAGCAATCTATATATTCAATGCAATATCTATGAAAATCTAGATGACTTTTTTTTGAAGAAATAGAAATCCCATCTAAAATTTTTATGAATATCAGATTCAAACAGCTAAAACAATATTTAAGTATGAAACTGATATACTTTCTTATCATAAAACCTACTAAAAGATACAGTAATCAATACAGCACAATGCTGGCATAAAAAGAGACTATAGACCAAGGAACAGGGTAGAGAATCTAGAAATAAATTCTCACATACGGCCAAATAATTTTTGACAAGGGTGAGCTCAATGGGTTAAGGACATTGTTTTCAATAAATGGTGCTGGGGAAAGAATTAAGCATGACCCTTACCTAACAAAATATATCAAAGTTAACTCAAAATCAACCCAACACCTAAACAGAAGATCTAAAGCTACGAAAATTCTTAGAAGAAAACATAGAATAAAAACTTCCTGACACTGGATTTGGAAATTATTTCTTAGGTATGACATCAAAGGCACAGACAAGAAAAGAAAACAATAGGCAAAATGGACTTCAAGAAAATTTAAAAATTTTGTGCATCAAAAAATATTCTCAACAGAGTAAAAAGGCAACTCACAGAATGGAAGAAAATAGTTTCAAGTCATATATTTGACATGTAATAAATATTCAAAATATATGGAGAATTCCTAAAATTCAATACCAAAAAAATGTTTAAAAAATGTGCAAAGGGCTTAAACTGATATTTCTTTAAAGATACTCAAGTGGCCAGTAAGCACATGAAAATATGCTGAATATCACCGGTCATGGGATATCAAATCAAAAGTACAGTGAGATACCATCTCCCAGCCATTAGGAGGGCAACTATCAAAAACCCCAGAAAACAACAAATGATATTAAAGATGTGAAACACACTGGAACACTTGCACACTGTTGGTGTTAATGTAAAATGGTACAGCTGTGGAAAATAGGATGGCTGCATCTCAAAAATTAAAAATACAATCATTTTGTCATTTAGCAACTCCCAAAAATAGTCTTGAGGAGATATTTGATATGCCCACATTCATAGCAGCATTATCCACAATAATTACAATGTGGAAGCAGCCTAATCATCCATCAACAGATGAACAGGCAAGTATAATATGGCAGACACATACAATGGAATATTACTCAGTCTTAAAAAGGAAGGTAACTCTCACATGTTTCAACAGGAATGAACCTTGAGGACTTTATATTAAATGAAATAAGCCAGTCATGAAAAGACAATTACTGTGTGATTCCCACTGATGTGAGATAATTATTTGTAATCGCAAAGATAGAAAGTAGAATGGTGGCCAGCAGGGGCAGAGATGCTGTGGGGATAGAGGGCTATTGTTTAATGGCTATAATTTCAGTTTTACAAGAGCAAAAGAGTTATGCTGAGGGATGCAAGTGATGGCTGCACAGCATGAGAAATAAGTTAATACCACTGAACTGTATGTATACTTAAAACTGTTAAGATGGTACATTTTATTTTAGGTCTATTTTATGTCTGTTTTAAATACTGCCTGATAAGATGAGAGTGGCTAGGTGAGGGATCAGGCTTTTGCCAGCGTGGCTCCAGTCGGTCCATGCTGCCTGAACTGGCCCAAAAGGATTGAGACCCCTTCCCTGCAGCCACCCAAGAGGAGCTGTAGAGCAAGCAACAAGGTGAAGTACAGGGAGAAACTTTTATTTTGCCATGAAAAAATTTGCTCTACCCAACTGCAACTTGACTCCTATCCCTAGAGCTGACCAATTACATAACAAATGTACACTTACTTCACTGGTGTACATGGGAAAGTGCCCAGATAGCTTGTTAAAGTCAGGTGTTGGCAGGTTAAAATAATTAACTCAGATGATGTGCCTGCTGTGGGTGGGACATATGGAATAGGGATTATAAATGATATTTTAAAAATAGCACATCTAAGACATAAAATAGAGAGAAAGAGAAAGAAATTTCCTCTTATTCAGCCACCTCTCATAATTGTAAATGAGAGAATAAAAATGATCTTAGTTTCTTATTCCCATTTTATTCCTTTGCCTCTACCTGACAAGGCGGAAAATCTCCATTGTCCAGTCATGACCCTTTTTAGAAGATGGAGTTAATCAGTCTTTCTATGCCTCAGTTCTCTCATCTGCAAAATGGAAGATAATTATAGCAGGAGCCTCTGAGTCCTTTGAGGATTAGAGGAGTTACTGATGTAAACTGCTCACCACAGAGAGGCACATGGAATGTATTCCATAATCATTAGCACTTAGGCATTAGCCATAAGAACACACTCTCAATAGGATATAACTGAAGCTGGTTTTATCTATAGAAAATCTCATTTCTGATTTCATTTTCAATTTATCTTACTTAGACTAATTCTCTTTAATCTTTACTATGCACAGCAATCACTTAGGGGGGATACCGTTAAAGGCAGAGAGTCTTATGTAGTAGGTTTGGATTGGGGCCTGGGATTCTGCATTTCCAACAAGCTCCCAGAGGATGACTATGCCTTTGAATGAAAGGAATTTAGGTGACCCAAGGCAGGCCCTCCAATTTATTTCTGAACATGGCTTCCAATCCCTCTGGGATGTGAAATACTTTACTATTTCCCTGCTCTAAGGCAGTTTTAACAGATGGCTGCACGGTTTGATACATATTTGGTAATAGTCCAAAAGACCTCTTCTCAACAGGGAGTAGGATTCAGGGAGGAGAGAATCAGGGTGACAGGATTCCAAGACAGCTTTCCAACCTCCTTTAATAAGTTCTCTACAGATTGGCTTCATTAATCTATTTATAGCTAAGTCTTAGATTATTAGGTATCAAGTTATTCTATAAACACAAGCACTTATTTTAAAGTCAACTGAAAATTAATTTTGTTGGGTTGATTATGTATATATGCTCTTCTGAAACTTGATAAAGAGGCTGTGCATAAATATCAGAGAATGAAAAATGCCTTGCAAACATGAATGCAAAAAAGGGAATGGTAGACACTTCCATAATCCAGGGTATTTAAATTTATTCCTGATTTGCTGGAGATATTTTTATAGTAATCATGATAAGCAATACTTATTAAGGACTTTTAGGTTTTAGAGATGTACTTAATTGCCATTGGCATTTCAAAGTTGCGAGCTACTGTAATCTAACTTTGCCTTTCTAGTAGATATTTCATAAAAACAATGAATAGAATAAATAGGAAAGGTTAGAATGGAGCCAGAAAATAGGGTCTTGTGTTACAAATTCTAAAGTAAGCAGAATAAACAAGACAATACTGAAATTAATTTACTGGAATCATTAGGACAACCACAGAAAGCCTTCCTTGCGTAGTTAGAAACATTGTTCTTTGCAATGGTCATAAACTGCTCTTTTAAATAATGATATTTTAAAAAAATTATAGATGGCATGTCTTAGGAACATGGTAGGTCTTAGGAACTTCCTTGCCTTTAAAAGTTCAAAACCTATAAAAAAGTTAATCAGTGTTGTTAAGGCAGTTGCCTGACTTTTGAACATTTTTACTGGGAAAAAAAGTGGGTTTCTCCAAGATTGGGAGGTTAATTAAATGGCATTTATGGAACAAAGTCCCCATCTTTTGGACTTTTAAGTTATCACCTCCACGTTGTGTTTTTATCATTAGGCAACCTGACCAGTCTTTTGTGAACCAGAGCAGCCCCCACCACACCACCTAGCACAGATGCTACTTTACTGAGCAAGGGTTTTCCCTTCCTGCTCCCATGTGATCTGACCAACTGATGAAACCACCCAACCAGCACCAGGCCTCCAGCGACGCTTCGCTTAGAGCTGCTGTCTGGGCCCAACTGTTTGTGTTTTCTTTTGCTGCTGCTGGCACCAAAAGTCAGCGTCTACACAATGACTGACCCAGATAGAGGGTCTCTGCCAAGGTTGTTTTTCTTTTCTTTTTTTTTTAAAAGATTTATTTATTTATGCATACAAGAGTTGGGGTGTAGGTCAGAGGTGCAGGGGGTGAGAGGAGTCACCAGAGACAGAGTGGGGAGAACGGGCGGATCTACTGAAACACACTGCTGAGGAGAGCAGTGGCGAGACAGGAGAGGTCTGCTGTGCCATATGGGTAGCTCCCTGGCCGATAGCTTCATAGTGCTGAGACTTAACCCCTTGTGCCACCAGGGAGGCCCCCAAGGTTGTTTTGCTTATGGCCAAGCAGCCCGACCTATACAAGGGTGAGATGCGCACCCCCACGCCACCGTCCTCTGGGCTAACTCATCTCCTTAGCAATCCATCAGAGACAGACAAACAACCGCACCCTGCAACAAATCCAAGCTGAGGCTCAAACAAGGTCTAAGAAAGTTACAACTGGTAAAGAAAATCAAGTTTGATGAACACAAATACTGCCAATGCAGAGACTTCCAGAATGAAGGAAAAAAAAAAAAAAGGTGAGAAGAAAATAATCCTTTAAATTACCTGGTTTCCTCTCATGTCTATCACACTTGTATTAATATTTCTCATAAACTAATTCATAAATTCCCCATTTTGCACCATCTACCACAATTCCTATTAGTTTGTATATGTGATCGGTAAATGCCACTGGAAAATGAGGTGATTTTTCAGGACTTAGAAAAGGCCAGAAGAAAGTCAAGTACCTCTCATCCCTCGCACAGCTCACAAGCCCTCACCAGCATTCATGCATTCCTAGACTCCGAGTGCCAGACAGAGCTACTGGCACAGAGAATAAGCTCCCAGAAGAGTCTCACAGCTGAATATGGGTAATTTTCTCACATTTAAAGAAAAGAATGCATTTGATTACAACCTAGGACACCCCTGTCTCAAGATGCTGCTTCTGCAGCTTTGTGGGGCAGGGGGGTGGTGTGGGTGTGTTCTAGAATGTGCAGCTTAACTAGGGCCATATCTAGGATGACTGACAGTGCTTAAAGCTTCCGGGGGTAACGAGGAAGGCTCCACGGGAACAAGGTGCTTGGGTTGGGACTGGAAGGAACTCTGAGTTTTGTGCCCATGTGAATACTGGACAGAACAGACAATGGAGCACAATGAAGCAGAGGTGAGGGAGAATAGGGTTCACTGAGGGAACTGGACTCGTTGTGCATTCTGGAAGAGCTGGGGAGAAACTGGAGGGACCACTGATGATAAGACTGGACAGGGCGAGATCGTCAAGAGCAACGCAGAAGTGCCCTAAAATCAGGATTTATCCTCAGGAGAAGAAGCCTCTGAGGAATTCCTATGGGGAGACAACAATCACAGTTAGCAAGCTGGTGTTACGAAATAATTCGGATGGATGGGACCATTAACAAACTGAATTTATCCTAAAATTTCTGATTAACATGGTATCATTGGTACTTACTGGATTGAGAACAAAAAAAGGACCATCTTTCTATACCTTACTCTTTCATCCCCCCGAATTCAGCAGCCATGTGGGACATCCAGAGCAGAGTCAGTTCTGTCATCTTGCTTGTTTTGAAAAGAATTTGTTCCAGTGAAATTATGGATTAGAGAACAATTGCATATAACACAAATTCTTTCACCTTAGCTCATCACAATTTTACCCACAAAAAACACTAGGTGAATGCAGATGTAGCGACAGGATGAGCACAGCACAGGATCTGTTTTGAGCAGAGCAGGGTAAAGGAGAGTCCTGGAGCCCTCAGTGGCTTTCTCAGGCTTTTACTGAGCTTTTACATGTAGTTCAGCAACCAGGTACATGGCAGGCAGGCCTCCTAGGCCCTGGCAAGTCTTCACTCTGGCCTTCTCTGGCCTTCTTTCTCCCCTTCCCTGCCTCTCTCCTGTTTCTCTTGGAGAATATCTCAATATTGAGCCATGGCCCACAGAAGTAAACAACACAGCTCACAACAATGTAACTGCAGGTGCCCCATCAGGCAGGGCAATCCTAATGGTGGGAGGGCAGAAAAGCCTGCAAACCATTTACCCTACAGCAGAACACTGCATGTAGCTGAACCCAGACATGCGGGAATACACAGCATGCACATGTGTACACATCTGGATACCTGCCAGTAAGGTATCACCTCATGGTGTGTCCGGGCTACAGCTGCACCCCAAATCCATCCACTACCTCATGGCAACTCAATCACAAGCCGACCCTTTCAGATGCCCACTTCCCCAACCAAGCTTCAAGTGTTTTTCAAGGTAAAGGGTCACCATAGTTACTGTAGCATTTATTTCCTTCCATAACCATTTAACATGTGTAACCCATGCTCCCACCTTCCTTAGGTTCCTGCCTTGTTTCGTGTGTCATTGATGAAGGTTTGGGGGTTGTTCCCCATCACATTTCCCCCCTGAGCCCTGTGCATGATGTTGCACAGCCTGGGATTTGGGGGGACATACAAATCACCTTATAACAGAACTGTCGTGAAGATGAGTGTTCATTTGAAATGGCTACATTCATGACAATCAAATCTATATACGTTCCCACAAAGAGTAATTATTTGCCATAAAGCTCTTGTCTAGAGATGCTGGCAGCACTCAGGGTTGCCTGCACACCGGGTCCCTGGAGGGCGGTGAGCAACTCCCCAGCTTGGCTCCTCCTGACTTCCTTCTCCAGTGGCCCTGCAGCACTGGGCCTCCTCACAAGGGGAGGCCAAAATGATTTAGAGCTGTGAGGCTGAGGCTGGGCCTGTGGATTTACTCTAGTCCCATGACCACTGCGGTGATAGTTGTAGGGATCTGGGCCACTTAGTCTAATCAAATGCAACTTATAATGAAGTCAATCAGATACATTTGTAATGATACTCATACTTATTAATAAGATTAGCTCTGTGCAAATGACTATATTTAGTAGTATTCTTATGGTCAAAGAAAATTTGTTTTGTTCTTATCTTATTTGTTCGTCAAGTCCATCTAACAGGCCTTCCTGGTACCAGCCATGTTTCTTTTTATCATTACTGCCACAAAACAGAAAGGTCTTTAATTTTTCCAGCAATTACAGTTCCCTCTTGGAGTCTTTGTTAACCCAAAACATATTGTTAATTAGGAAAAGTAACTTCCTTTGAGTGTGAGACTTGGAGAATGAGAATTAACTTTGAGCAGAGAAAAAAAAAAGTGGCCCCTCTCTGGACAAACAGTCTGGGAACTGGGCACGCTGCTGGGTGAACAGGGCGCTGGGGCCCTCAAGGAGGGCTTGTGTGAGCAGTGCACAAGCTGTACTGCTGACCATGCTGCTATCCTGCGCCCTTCTCCTGGGCTTCAGGTGTGAGGCCCCAGGCTGTGCACCACCTGCGATACTCCAGGTGTGTGAATTCCTGACACCTGGGCAATTTGGGAGCGAAAACACAGAGCTCAGGGAAATAGAGGAAGCACGGGAAAGGTGCCAACTCTCACAATGGCCCTCTGGACACAGAAGCAAAAGGGTATTCCCTTAGCCTTATGGTTTCAAGACAAGGTCAAGACTCTGATAATCTCCTGCTTTGTCCAGAAGCCCTAGAATTCTGATGGCAGAAGCAAAGCCATTCTTTCAGGAACTGAAGTCCAGTGGATTAAAAATATGGGTGATTTTCAAAATAGTAAAAACATATCACCCATATGATCCAGCAATCCTGCTCCTAAGTATCTACTTAAAGAATGCAAAAAGCACCACTTTGAAGGGATATATGCGTGCCCATGTTCACTGCAGCACTGTTTACATAGCCAAGTTAGGGAAGTTTCCTAGGGGAGAGGAGTGGATTAGGGAGATGTATTTTATATCCACATGGGATGCTAGTCAGCTATTTAAAGAAAGGATGAATTTTAGCCATTTGAGACACCATGGATGGAACTGGAGAGGGTTATGGAAATAAAATAAGTCCAAAGGAGGAAGACAAATACTATATGATTTCACTCTATATATGGAATAGAAAGAGACAAAACAAAAGAACAGACAAAATGAAACCAAAACAAACCTTAAAAATCTGGCTGTAAAATTGAGGCTATCAGAGGAGGGAGGGCGGTGCATCAATGGGGGAGGGTGCCCAGTGGCTTCTGGTGAAGGACTCTGGGTGATCTGGTGGTGGGTGTGGTGTGGTAACATACATCTAATGAGGTCTGAATCTGCACCTCTAAATCATAGACAGCTTTTTGTAAACCAACATTATTACCTCAACAGTATATATACAGCTTCCTGGAAAGGTAACATAGGTGTTTCGAAAGAATAAGTGATGAGACGCTAGGGGCAGAGGTTTAAAAGCAGGAAGACGCTGTGTAGACTGCAGTGATGCATTCGAGGGGACAGAAGAGATCAAGCTACTAGCCTCCACAATTTGGCCTCCAGCCTTAGCTGACCCCCATCTGCACAGGACAATTTAAAGCTCTCATTTCCTTCCTTGTTGTGCACATGTGCATTTTAGGGCACAAATTACTGTCCCCAAGGCAACGTGGCATTGAAAGACTAAATAAACATCAAGTTTCAAGAAAGGTTATTGGAAGGAGGCAAATGCTATCAAAGACACATTTAATTTAGCATGATTTCAACCCACAGGAATTTCCAGGCAGGGATTTAAAATATTTCTAATTGCTTCACTTTGAGTTCCCCAAACCATTGTCTCCACCTTCTGGGCAGCGTTCCACATGGGTACGTCTGGCATCTTTCCATTTTGCAGAGATGTTGGAGAGGAAGGTAAATGGTAGAGGACGGAGCCCCAGCACAAGGGGGTGGGAGAGTCATTCGCTCCCAAAGGGCATGGTCTTCACTGCCGTAAAAGGGGCGCTGCAGTCTGGGTTCAATGCTCCTTTTCCTGCATTTCTGGTTTCAGTGACACCTCAGTTTCTTTTTGTTTAAAAAAATGTACTGAAGCATGAAGATGTTAAGAAGTTGTTCTTTAAGCTTTTTTCAAGAGTTAAATTCAAATGTCATGCTACTAACTGTCAAAAAACAGCTCTCTGGGGTGCTCCCTTTGATTGTTTGTATTCCCTTGCATGGGAACTACAGGCACAGATGAGGAAAAAACAGGGAGACAGGAGGGGGGAACACTCTGGGGAGATACAGGATCCCCCGCCCCCCGGCCCCGCAGCCTGAGTGATCCGATGGCAGAAACTCTGGGAACAGGTTCCTACAATATTAAGTGACTAACGAAATGTCATGCTTCAAACATCTGAGTCAAACATTGGTCTTATTAAACTTCCTATCATAAAGCTTAAAAGAAGCTAGATACTAACTGCTGCTGTTTAAATTCATTTTATACTTACTAATTTCAAATAAACTATATTAAATGGGGATGTATTTCAAATGAGACTGAATTTTAATCCAGGTATCATTACATATTATATTGATAAAACAATGAGAACTTACAAATATGTATTAACTGAAAAAAATCCCGTAATGAGATTTTCATTTCTATCCAGGAGCCCATAAAGAATCAATACTTTGCAAATAATATGTTTTTAGGAAGTACTATACATCATTGGCTGAAGAGAAAAATCAAATAAGTAGGAAAATTCTGGCCTACTGGGAATGCCACTGCTCAATTTTCTTTTTTCCAGCCACCAATCTAACTCAAGCTGCCTCAAACTCTACCATTAAACACATCAATACACAACAGAACTGTCTCTTTTCAAATGCAAATTCTTTAGGGAAGGATTAGATAACCATCTTGGCAATTAATACTTAAGGAATAATTTGCCTATCAAAATGTCTTGTCATATTCCTTTAACCATCTTTCTACACTGCCATGACCTTTAAACCTTCCCCCTTGTTAGCAACTGGGTTAGGAGTGTTATGGGATGTCATTCTGGCCAACCAATGAATCATTAAGCTTCCAAACAGATTTCTCTGGAAGTGTGTGTGGTGTGTGGCGGCCCTCTTGAGGACTTGATGGAAGTGGGTTGAGGAGACAGGGCAGAGAAGGCAGAATGGAAAATGAGGGCACTGTCAGTGAACAGCTGAATTATTCAGCTCTAGACGCCTCTCCTGATTCCTGTTCTTTGAAATAATAAGCAACAAAATTCCTCATTTGAGATACTATTTTCTCTTATTTTTACCATAAGCAACTTGAGATCATCCCAACTCTTTTACATTCTGCTAGGGGATATGAGGGAGAAGAAAACTCCTACAGCAGACTCTGTTGATTGCCTACGAAATACCCACCATCACTATCTGCTGGATTTACATAAGGAAAAACAATGGTTGCATTTAATAGAAGAAGAAATGTGTTTTGTGGTTCAAGTTTGATCTCTCACATGAAGTCTGTTTAGACCAACATAGTCCAAGATTGTGTATCTTCGCAGTCCATATTATTTATTATCTTCATGGCTTATATAGCACTTTACCATACATTGCCTCTCCTAATGACAAGGTATATTTTTAATTATTACTTAACGTTCGGTGTGTTTCCTCCTCTTGTAAACTCATTGTAACACCCTCCTTGGACTGCTCTCTGATATTTTTTTACATAGCTATGTCTTAACTTCCAATTTCTAGAATGTGAAGTGAAGTAGATTAGGTAATGTTCAGGTTGTCTATACTTCTCAAAGTAAATATGAATCTGCTTTCAAATTTGTTCTCACTCCTCTGTTATTTTTTCGTTATTTTGTCTGATAAAGGATAGATCAACAAATATCATAAATCATAAATAAAAATAAATTCTTAATAAATTCTTAACTAAACTAAATTCTTAAATAAACCATATGACACGGTAGGAATATATTCAAGTTACCCAAGGGTGCTAGTGAGTGCATGCAGAGGTCAGGGAGCCATTAGGGAGCCTCCCCCCGGACCTGTGAGCTGGCAGGTGGCAAGTGTCTCCTTACATATCCTGTCTTATGCAGGGGTTCCCAGCTTAGACAACTTCATTTCCAGTGGTTTAGAGAGCTTCTGAACCATGAATTAGCTCAGATCTTTGGCCACTGGTATGTAATTATCACAGAACATAGCAAAATGTCTTACAGCTCATCAGCTACTTAAAAAAAAAAAAAACCTTTTAATTGGCTGATGTGCTTGTTTTTATATTTAGTGTTCTCCTTATTTTTAACTTCAGCAAAGATATCGTGGGGAAAGGATTTGGCAACTATCACCGAACAAGACTAGTGGTTCTAAAACAACTAAAATAGTATTTAACAGTCTGATGAATGAAATAATTTCCAGAGAACTAAGTATTGGATGTCGTTTATATTACCATGGAAAATAAAGTATGAACAGTTAAAGTATCAAAATTTCCAATTTTCTCTTTAAAATGAAAAAAATAAGAGATTGGTCAAAACCTGGCTTTGAATTAGGTGATTCCTAAAAGCATTTTTTGGGAATCAAAGCAGAGGGAAAACTGTCTTCATGGAAAAATATCAAACCTCAAAAGAATATTACCACTGGTTATGAAGGAAGGTCAATTTTAAAGCTTCCTACTAGTTTGTTCACATTTCAGAAAAGAAGTACTATGATGTCTTTCATAAACATCAGGCACAAGGCTTAATATGTTCCCTCTTGAAAGATTTAGCTGAGTTTTGTACTCTCATCATATAGCCAAACCATGACCATTAACAGGAATATATGTGACACAACTTCATCTAAAGAAGCTGGCCTGTGGGTTACAGAAAGGCTTTATATGACACATAAAGATATTACCAAAAGGAAATGAGTTTTACAAGCTGATTGTTAGATTCTACAACATAAAGATTATGTCACACCTAGATTAATTTCAAAAGTAATGTCATAGTGATTAGATTAGATAAGAACCATTACAAGCAGATTTCAACATGATTAGGTTACTAGCTACTACTAGATTATCTCTGTTTTGATATTTGTTTTCAACAGCTATGTTAACCTATCGTCAACTGTCATCCATGATTTCTTGACTCTGGATCATTTTTAAAAGATCAACTGAGTCTCAAAATCTGAAATCCATTACCCAATTTTAGCCACTGCAGGCCTAAAGCAAGAGGGGTCTTTGCTTCAATCTCTGGCTACCTATTTGTGAAAGAAACTGAAGATGGTATTAATGGAAAACTATCTTGAATTTTCTTGAGGACATAAAATATCTCTGTATCACACCAAACTGGTTGAGAAATGCAAGTAAAGTGGGCCCGGGCTGGTAGGTGAGCAGTCAGGCTCTGGTGCCTCTGGAGCCAGTCTTGGTGATACCATGCAGCTCCCTTGGTGAATGAGCTCCAGTTGAAGGCCTGCACATTTCCAACTGGGCACTGACAGGCTGTGATAAGCAACAGGCCCCGCTCAGCCAGTCAAGGTTTATGTCTCACTAGTAGTTCAAGTCTGTACGGGTTGGCAGGTGGGCTCTGTTCATTGCGCCAGAGGGGGAAAGAACTGTGTGTGGAGAGGCTGGGAGTGATAATCCATACATAGCCACCCACAACTCACTGGACAAAACTAGTCACAGGCTCTGACAGATCTCAGAGGTCGAGAAGGCACAATCCTATTAAGTGCTCCCCCAAGAATGGGGGAGAACCAGAATTATTTGGCAAAGAGCACTGACTATATACATAATTTTGCAAAATATTAAGATAATCTATTACTTGAAAAACCATGGGATTTCTCTTGAAAACTTCTGCCTACTGACTTTCCACAAGTTAGAAAATATATTAAATTGTGAATAATAATTTGGCATTAGGTTTCTTGGTTCACAGCAGGTCTCTGGAGAGTTAGACTTACTCTATTTCTATTTTTGCTCAACTTCTCAGTTTTTAGTTACGGCATCACTGTAAAGAAAAGTAATTAATTGGTGTTACAGACTAATCCATATGCCACCAAAATATGATAGAATGCAAATGAAACATGTCTTCATATGTCTTCCTCATTTGTTATTCCTTATTCTGGTTCTTCATAGACATGTTTTCTGTACAGGCAGACAGTTCCTCTTCTAGTTTATTATGCCGATACATTCTATTTTTGTTGTAATTTGTAGTTATTATTTTTAATCTAAGTTATATATGTCACACGTTGAAGAGTCAAATGGTTCTACAAGGCTTGTTATGAAAAGCAGTTCTCACTGCCCCACCCTCCACTTCCTGCTCTCCAGAAGCAACTACTTTGAATTGCTTTACCTGTTTTTTTTCCATTTCTATAGCAATAATTGTTAGTACTACTTCTTAATCTCTCTAGAGTATTATGCTTCTTGATTTTCCAGTATGGAAGATGAAGATTTAGCTCTACTGACAACCAATACCTGGCTCTGTCCCTTCCCCCAGCAAAAAAGACAGTTCCCACACCCCATCTTCTCAACAGAATTTTATCATGATTTTGATTAAAGTCATAGTTAATAGGCTTACATGACAATATCCAACAAAAAAATTCTAGCCATGGCAACTTTATATGGTCTGTCACCATCTTTCTTTTTGGGTACATACTTAATTGTTCTTTGGGGTTCCCAATTATCCTGTGTTTTAATGGCTTAGTTTTTATAAAGTTTCCACTAATTCAAACCCAAAATTCACCCCAAGTGTGTAAGTCTCTCAATTTGTTCGAATATATTAGTCATTCTTCCAATTTCATCTTTTTGGAGAAAACTTTCTGAAATCTTCTAATGTGGGAAGGCTACTCTCTGGACACATTCTCTCTACACTATCATTCTGAGGAATCTTTTTTTTTTTTCCTCCACACTTCATTTCTTGTTCTCAATCCTTAGTGTGTGTTCTCATTTTGTAAGGCACAACCTCCTGTGAAATCTGAGTACGGCACATTGTAATAAATAATTGCATCTTGAATGTCTGAAAGTAGTTTTATTTTATACTCCAATTACTTTGGCTAGGTGTTGAGTCTATGTTTGAAGATGATTTTCTCCTGAAACTGGAGGCATTCTGTCCCTGTTTTGCTTCCAGTGGTCCTGTGAGACATCTGTAGCTGTTATTCTAATTCCTCACCCTTGGTTGGAAAATCTTTCTTCTCACAAGTTTTTAGGGTCTTTGTTTTCCAAATTCTGAACTTTTCCAGAGATGAATCTAGCTGTGGGCTTGTTTCTACTTGGGTGGGCTAATCTGTGAATCATTTCAGACTGAAAACTCAGTCTTTCATCAGTAGAAACATTTGTTGAATTGTAACTCTGGTTACTTCCTTCCTTTCATTTTCTCTGTTCTCTCGAGAACTCCTATTTTTTTTTTTTTTTTTTAAAGATTTTTGAGTCTTCTGGGTTGGATCTCTAGTTTTCTTATATTTTTTTCTATTGTATTTTTCTGCCTAAGGTCAGTATTTATGTAGTTTTTTTTTTTTTTTTTTTAATTGTTGACCTTTGCAAAACTTTTCACTCTCCAGCCTGAAGGGTTACACCTACCAATATTCTGGGAAACAAATGGGGTGAGGCCTGGAAATCTCAAAATCAGTATGTGAACATATTCATAACATCCTTTTTAGTAGGGTATTCTCATATTCGAATGCACCTGATCTCTCTTGGCCCAGAGACATTCTGTTTCACGCTTGGCAGAGAATTAAATCTCCAGTCTTCTGTGGAGTAAGGGAAGGCTTCTTGAAGATGCTTCTGACCAATTCTTATATCTTCAGTTTCACTTTCATTTTATTTCCAATTCCTGAGCTTCTGGAGGATTTACATATAGTCTAAATCCAGCAGCTTTTTTGTTTTTATCTACTGCTGACTTGGGTTCAGCTTTCTTAGACTGCTAAGCTAGCTAACATTACCATTTTTGTTGTCAGATAACAGATTTCAGTTGTCTTCTCTCCCGTTTTCTTATTCCGTCAGGGTTTACCTTTACTTACCCCAACTGTCCTTGGAATGGTGCTTTAGGGAGGAGCAGAGCTAACTGCTTTCATTAAGCTACCATCTCTATTTTTGTTTTAATTAATGAAGTACCATTGTTCTACATCTTTGTTAATATTTTGACAATGTAGGATTTCTCCCCTCACGTGCGGCCCTAACAGGTTTCCCACCATCAAAACCTGACTGTCCTCCACCACAGTCCTTTTTTTTTTTTTTTAAGATTTATTTATTTATGCATAGAACTGGGATACAGGCCAGAGATGTGGGGGGGTAAGAGGATTCACCAGAGACAGAGTGGGGAGCAGAACAGGCAGATCTACTGAAATACACTGCTGAGGGAGGAGCAGGTGACAGGAGAGGTCTGCCACGCCATGTGGGTAGCTCCTTGGCCAGGGATTGAACTCATGCTGCAGAGGCTGCAGAGAGCTTCACAGTGTTGTGCTCAACCCCCTGTGCCACCAGGGAGGCCCCCACAGTCTTTTGTGCCCCCCTTTCCTCCACATTCTTATCCCCCCACCCACATCTCCTTCCTTCTTCTCCTCCCCTCTTGGATGCCTCGGATAAAGCCATCATCTTTAAATGCAAGTTCTAATCTGCTCTTTTACAAATTCTAGAATCACAACTCTTACACATTGAAAGGGACCACCACAGAGTATGTCATGAACTCTTCCCGTCAGAGTTGTTTTGTTTGCAGAGGTGGTTAGTTCACCAAGAAGTTGAGGGTCTTGCCCAAAGTCACACACACTCATACAGAGCATACAGAGTGTGGTTCAATGTACCATAAATAATTACCTCTCAAAGGTTTTACAGGTTTTTTTTTTTTTTTCTAATTTAGGGCTTTTTCAACAAAAGCTAGATCCTTTTCTGTAACACGCAACATTTGCATCCTCTTCTGGTAGGCAGTGAACTCTTTAAACTCCAATATTAGGTGCTAAACTAGCCATGCAATGGGCTAAATGCCTTTTTTTCTTGCAGAATTGTCCCTAAAAATTTCAGACAACTGTATATTTAAAGCGGTTGATATGATTTAGATATTTCCTTTTGAGTAATGCATACAAAGAATCTTAGAGAGCAACTATCAACATATTGTTAGTTACGCAAATTGAAATGTAATTTGTAGAACTTTAAAACAAGTGATAATTATTTTTAATTTTCAAGAAATATTTAAAACTAAGACAAAGTTTGGTTTGTTTTAAGTTGCCTTACTCTACTATTTAGTATAGTGTTATCTGTTACATTATAGGAAAAAAAAAACAGGCTTTGGTGAAAGGGCATATGCAGAGGAAAAAAAAGGACTGAAGTTTGAGATTCCACACAGTTTAAATTGGTGCTTCCCATTTAGTATAACACAGACCATGGCTGAAAATATTACTAAATAATAATGAAATGAAAATATTTTGCTGAAATAATTCAATTTAGTCTGTAACAATTTTAAAAGCTTTACAAAAGCAAGGAACTAACAAACCTTTAGCAAATACAGAACTGGAGGAGAAAATGAAGGATAAAAAGAAAACCAGTTGTAAATACTTACAGATTCTTTTCTGCCCATAGTTTTGCTGTGTGAGCGGGAACGGGAGATGTTGCTAAAAAAGGAATCCTTTTTAGTAGCTGATGAAGGTGGGGAGCCCGTGAATTCCCTTCCTCCAGGCAAACTTTCAATGCTTGGAGATGAGCTGATGTTTTTAGAACTCTGTCCTGTAAGAAAAATTAAGTGCAATAATGAAACACCAGACTCTTTCACTGAGAATTCATTGCTTTTAATAAATGATCGATAATGATATTTCTTTGTTCAGTCAACATAATGACATCATGGAGCGTTAGAATGCATGCATTTTTATGTATCAGAATAACTGCCTTTTTTTTTTAAAATGATGAAGTAATGCTATTGTTTTCTACATGTAATTTATATTCTAATAATAGCCCAAGTGCTGCACACATATAAAAAATAAAATAATCAATTTTTAAAAATCACAGGTTAAATGACTGGACTTTACCCCACTAATGGAATCATCCTTTAAAACAGAAGCCGGAAACTACTATACTGAATGTCATATCATTATTATAAAAAAACTAAATCCTGCATCAGTTTTGCAAAAGAGCCTCTTCTCTTTTCATTAATTCCACAACAGATACTATAGATGGACTATAGGGTCACCTAGATGCAGTGGAAATGGCACCAAGTATGGCTCACTGGGCTTCTTTCTAGACATGTCCCCACATTAAAGTGGGTGCTTCTCATTTGGGGTCTCCAGCAGTGCCTGTTTCGTGGAATGGTTCTGCAGCCACAAAGCTCCCTTTGATGGTAAGTCCTGCTGAGATGGCCTGGTAGGTAGAATTGACCACTGCCAGACCTGTGCAGATCTCACTTAAACAATGGGGATAGCCTTATAAGACTGTTGTGGGCACTTCAGGACCGACCAATGAAAATACTTGATATGCATTCATTCGCTCAACTGTTAATATGAACCAGACTCTTAAGGGTGCAGGGAAATAGTGGGAACTAAAACCATCAAAAATTCCATCCTTCAAGTACTTTCTAGTGAGGGGAGACTGACAAATATATCATATATGTATATACGATGTATTAGATGTATATATGTATTTATGATGTAACCATATATGTATATATGATTAATCAGGTAATCAAAACATGATTTTAGATGGCAGAGTTATAGAAAGCACTAAAGAGGGATTTGAGTGCTGCGATTTAAAATGTCAGGGAAGCTGTCACTGAGAATTCAGGTCCATGGATAATGGATAACTGAGAATGAGCATTGTAGGAGGGTTCCAATATTTCCACCCCTTGTTAACACTTATTACTGACTTTTTATTTCAGCCACCTCACTAGGTATGAAGTGGTATCTCATTGTGATTTTGATTTGCATTTTCCCAGTGCAAATGACTAATGATGTTGAGCACCTTTTCATACACTTATGAGGCATCTGAGTATCTTCTTTGGAGAAATGTCTATTCAAATCCTTTGGACAATCTGAACCCCAAGCATGGTGGGTGACACTGCGGAGCTAGGATAAAGGACAGCCGGGGCTCAGTTTGGAATACCTGCAGAGTACTATATAGGCCAGCACTGCTCGAAGGAAATGCAACGTGAGCTACAAAGAGGATTCTTAATTTTCTTTCTAGTAACCATATTTAAAAAATAAAGTGAAATTAATCTTAAGTGTATTTTATTTAACCCAATATATGCAAACTATTATCATTTTAACATGCAATCAAGCTTGTAATCAAAACAAAAAAAATTATGGAGCTACTTTACATTCATTTTTAATATAAGTAATTCTTGCAAATCCAATTCATATTTCATACTCAAAAATATATTTCAAGTGCTCAGTGGCCACATGTGGCTGGGGAGAGCATATTGGACAACACAGACATAAACGAATGAATGGTCTAATTTCTAAATGGTTTTCACAAAATGCAGGTCAGTATATTTTAGTAAGTACTATAACAAATAAAACCACAATTTATGTAGGAGAACTTTTTTAGAATACCTGCTTTAATAAATTAACTTATCAATTATTTGCTGGGTGAGAATAAGTAATCCAGAAAGAATCTGAAAGCAATTTGTTCCCTTCAGGGGAAATAACGTCCATAGATTTCCTCTGCAGCTATTATTTTGCTTAGCACTACATTTTCAGAAATAACACTAAGGTCAGCGCTTATAAGAAGTTATCTTTGAATTACCAAATTCTAAGTGACTGGCAGTGTTATTAACAGTGTTCTTGGTCTACATTTTACATAAGAACCTTGTACAAAATACATTTCCCCTTAATTACAAAAACTGCTTTCTAACATTTTTGTGCTGTTTGGGAACAGGAGTATTCAGACCTTAAAAAAATGGAGTCATAAGAAGGTGACCCCAAGAGGATGACGGTACTTCCTCTGGAGATCTGTAAGAAAGGTCCAGGCACCTGGAGCAGTCTTGCTTTGAGTCGAAAAAAGGACTCAGACTTCCCTGCCCACTTCGCGCCTGGTACACACAGGCCATGACAACCCTGGAGTGGCAATGTGTGTATGGATGACACATTCCATCACCAAGGCCTCACCTGGACTCACCTGGACAGCCCCTAGCTGAAGGGGCAGTATCTCAGCTTGTAGCCCAAAGCTGCAATGTTTAGGAGCTCTATAAACCTTTGAAGGTCTTTAACTGATGGATCAACATCAATCATTTCTTCTGCTGTGCTGTAGTTTCAAGACTAGTCTTAGAGGTACATGCTTAAATATATTGCTGGACCGGCCTGCCCATCTCCCACTTCAGGACTGTGGCTTCCCTGCAGCAGGAGCCTGGTTGCTGAAGGTGGGCCTGCATGACTTCCCCTCTGCCAGCAGCCTGCAGCTGAAGAGAACTCCTTTGCCCAGGCCGTGCCCCTCTCCTGATGTGCCTAATACAGTGGCCGGCTCCCTTGCTGGGGCAGACAATGTGAAGGGCACCCTGGGCCCAGAGATTCCAGCAGCAAAGGCTGTACCCCTTCACTTCAGCTCAATGCTGCTTCTGTCACTCCCAGGCTCACATCCTGAGGCTGCTCTCCAAAAAAGCTTCCTACTCATAGACCTTAGTTTTACAGTTTCTCAGAACTGCTGACCCAAGACAAGTATTTAAAATTATTTTATAAGGCCTTCTTAAAAATATTCTCACAGTCCCATTCTTAGTTTGGCATGCAGTCTTTCATTTATACCCAAACCTGGGGACACAGGCCCTGCACGGACTGAGCTTAAGGAAGGCCTCTGGGAGCTCCATGGAGGCCTGAGGAGGGTGGAGTGGGGAGGTGGGGGTGGGAACAAAACAGAAGCTTCCAAAATAGCAGTCCAAGCAAAATACAGATGAGTACATACTCCAACTACCTACACTTCAGGTGATAAACGTTAACACAGGTGTATATACCGCTATATTCTGGAAGCACCATGAAGGAATATTCCATTCTCTCAGGCAGTGGAATGTGTACATGAAATCTTAAAACCTGAAGAGTGGGGAGGTGGTGCTGGTGCTGGTTCATTTCTGGCAGAGAACAGTCTTTACCAAGGCATGTAGACTACTGGGGCCACCGAGCTCGATGAGAGGCTGATTAAAACCATTAGCACTTCCTGTCATCCATATGTAATTGAAAATGACACCAAAACCCATGTGAAATGAGGTCAGGTCCCACAGAGTGCTTCGTTTTCATTTGGCGCTGACTGCAGTGGCTTTCGGGGATAGTGGCGGGAGGAGGGAATCAAACAAACTCTTTCTAGAAGTTGCAGGCATACTAAACAGGAGCTTAGCTTCCTCTTGGTCCCCTAGCTCTGGGGGTGGGGAGAGGGAAGGAAGCGCGAGGTGAGGCTTTCAGAGCAGGGACAGTTGTTAAGAGGAGTGCCTTGTTCGGAGGCTAAGGCCTCTGGCCTTTATCTTGTTGGTAGATGACGGGACTTACTGCAGATCTGAAGCAGGGAAGCAGACTGAGGGTTACAGAGCTTGCTTGGATGTGGCATCTCTTGCACTGCCCCAGGGTAGAGGTTAGATGGGCTTACACCAAGGCTGAGGCGGTAGATAGGAGAGGTATTGAAAAGCAGAATTCCCAGGGGCACCTGATGGGTCAGACACACCTAGACTGAGGTATGAGCTCAGCTGAGCTGCTATCTAGCTGTGGGCCTTGAGCAAATCATTGACTCTCCACAAGCAAGCTGTGCTTCTCATCTGTTAAGTGAAGCACCTGCTTCACACGGGCTGTGTGGTGCCTAGTATGTGAAGAACTCAGCAGGCGTAAGCCGCATCGAGCCAGGCTGAGCTGTAAATGCAGAGCAGGTAGCGTGATCCACAGCGCCCCTGTGCGAGACCAGCTGGTCCGCCGTCTTCGGGAAGGTTTGTCCATGGGCTGCACTTCTTAGTGACCTCCAGTCGTCAGCCAACAGGCTCTAGGCTCAAAGACCAGACCCCTGCACACAGATCCCCTGCTGCTTGCTAAGCTGTGCGCTGGTATGAGCTGGGTTATACCTTTTCCTCAGTGCACAAAGGTACTGCTGGACTAGCGAGAGCGGCATGTAGGTGTAAGGAATCTTTCCTTCACTCTCTCCCTTTCTGGAACAGTCAGTAAAAGTTTTGAGTCCCAGTTGTCATGTGTCCATGGAGATTATCTGTCAGGAGTCTGAGTTGATGAATGAGCTTTCTAGGCGTCAGCAAGGAGCCCTGACTACAGAGTGGCTAGGAAGGAGGTGAGAGGAAGGAGAAAATAATTAGTCAGCTCCTGCCATGTACCCTGAAGAACATGCTCATGATCTTTCCCTCAAACTCAATGGGAAATCAGACAGGGACTGGGTGTCCCCCTAGATAGACAGGCACAACCCCTGTAAACCCAGACCAGCTGAGGGAGTTGGCCACAGGACACCCAAAGGCAATATGTTCAGACCAGGAATTCTGGAAGGTCCCAAAAGAGCAAAAGGGAACAGCTGGAGGCCCAGGGCCTGAGTCACTTTACACAGTGACTCAGGAGAAAGAGAGTTTCCGGGCCTTACCTGGTAGTATTTCGTTAACCTCACAGACTTGAGTGACAGACAGCAAGAGGGATGAATCTATTCATGAAAACATTATATCTGGTGCCATAAGAGTGAAGCAAAGCAGACTGTCTCCAGGGTCCCCAGCCCAGCCTGTTCTAGCCTGACTAGGGGTTGCTGGATCCAGTGCTGGCAAGCCGACGTGGATTTATAATATCAGACGGATTGTTGAGAAAAAGAAATATAGCAGTGAGTGTGCTCGTTCATAATTTGACTTTGAAAACTTAAGAGGTTGGGGCTTCCCCGGTGGTGCAGCGGGTTGAGTGCTGCACTGTGAAGCTGTCTGCAGGCTCTGCAGCACTGGTTTGATTCCAGGCCGGCCAGGGAGATACCCACATGGTGCGGCAGACCTCCCCTGTCTCGCCCACTGCTCCCCTCAGCAGTGTATTTCGGTCCGTCTGCTTACTCTGTTCCCTACTCTGTCTCTGGTGAATTCTCTCACCCTCCAGTGCCTCTAACCTGGACCCCAGTTCTTGTATAAATAAATAGGTCTTAAAAAAAAAAACAAACCAAAAACACCTAAGCGGTTTCCAGGGAATCTCACAGAGGTGCCACCATTACCACCAGAGCAGGGGGCATGTGATGTCTTGTACCACCCTCACAGTAGCTGTTTTCTCTCTCGGCAGGTGAGAGATTGAGTGACCTCCCTAGGCCGCCCAGCAAGGCTATGATGGGTCAGAATTCAAGCCCCGTCTGACTCCAGAGCCCATCTGAGCCAAGCCGCACCACTTTGCTCCCCTAAAAAGGGCTGTGCCAAGTGGGCTGGAGGAAGGGGGGCTGCAATTAGATCAAAGAGAAAAATGGAATGAGGTCTTGAAAAATAAAGGGCAAATTGATATTGTTCTCAGCCCAAAAAAGCTCATCTATTCAATGTCTCTGGGAATAGGTGTTCCACAAAAATGTATTTTCTAGCTAACTGATGTGTCTCCATATCTGTTTTACATACTATATTTCTCTTCCTTCTTAAAGTGATTATCTAGAACACAATGAAACTGTTTGTTCTGTTTCAGGATTATCATTTCTCAACAACAACCAGAATGAGCAAGATGGGGTCACTGACAAGGGTAATTTTCTTTTTTTTCAGTGTCCCCCTGCCTCTTGTGAGCAGGCGCTGTCTCTCTTCTCTGTTGTTACTGGGTCCTGCTCTAGTTGACTTGACCTCCCTTTTCTCGGTTCTACCAATTTGCTGCCATCTGCTGCGGGACATTCCTGGAAGTATTTTCATCTTGAAGATCCATAGGGAAAGTCGTATCTAGGCAGGAGAGCTGTTATCACATTAGTGTGATTGCATGTTACTCCCCAGTTTAAAAAATAGTTCCTCTCAGGGAAATGAACAGGCAGAAAGAAGAGGGAAGAAGACAGTTGTTTTTCATCTGTTTAATGCTCTTAATTAACTGGGGTTATCTAATGATATTTGTGTTTTAGTTTTACCTGGAGAATTTCAAGTGGTTAATCTGGATAGGGATTCTTTGACCTTTTTCTCTATTTCTCACAACCACCGTATAAATAATTATATAATGATCATCTCTGTGCATGTGTATATTTATATTTATGTGCATAACCGAAATATAAACACTGAAGTATAAATTTTAAAAATTCCTATGGGAATAAGTTAGGAAATATAAATTTGTTAATTAATGGTCCCTCCCTTATAGAATAAAATTCATATACTTCTGTTGTTGGGAATTTTAAGTTCCCTTTGGAAGTAGTGTCTGTTTGGGTATTTGTATGTGTGTGTGCTGGTTTTTAAAGCTTTTTAGTTTGTGAATAAATTCCTAAATATCTCTTGATAAAAGTTTCAATTTCAAAAAGTACAATTTCCCAAAATAATTTTGCAGACATCTTTTGAGTTAAGTCTTAAAAATGAAAAACTCCTGTGACATGTTTTTACAGCTGCAATCTTTGCTGAGATATAAAATGGAACTTCCCAACAAAGAAAAAAATATTGATTGACCTTACTTGCAATTTATGTTCAATGTTTTTCTTTAAAAAATTGGAATCTATGTATTTGTTGAAAGGCAAAGATGAAGGTATGAAATCTCATGAGAAAAAGAGTATATATACTCAAAGAAACATGAAAAGTACTGATATTTATGTCTTGAAATTTACTCATGACTTTGAAAAAAAGCTACTTGGTAAAGTTTAACTTGTCCTATCCCTGACAAGTATCTACTCCTTGTCATACAAATGACAAGTATCTACTCCTGCAATATTATACGGGTGCTGACTGCAGTCGGTTTGGCACCTCTGATGAAGCTCTCCAGCTCCTAATATTATTGTTCATATTGAGAACACCTTGTTAGAAACTTTTTTGTTGCTACCATTAACTACCTGGACTCCCTTCTACTTCCCCTTGCCTCTTGACACTCTGCAGAAGTGTGGGAAAACTCAAAGTGACCTCGAAATCAGGGTAGGTATCAGTTCACTGTCTCATCATCATTGTCATTATCATCGTAGATCAAAAACATTTGGGGAGGGGAATCTCATGTCAATAAAGCAGCTGTAATCTTCCCTGTGGGACTGATACACTCTTTGTCATTGCATGGCAGGCAGGGGAAATCTTGAAGAGGGTAGCCAAGAAAAGAGCTGGTACCTGTGTAGGCCTGCCTGGGTATCTAAAGCACAGGCTGATATCATCACAGCAACCTGGTAAAGCTGAAGGGAAAGCCAGGGGCCAACAGAAATTGTTTGGTACATCATAGGCCAAACTCAACAAATACTTGCAGCATCAGTGAATGAGATGATCACACCACGTAATACTTGAACAAAGCCATATAACCTTCCTCTTCAAGATTCTGTTAAGACAGCCACACTGGCCATGTGGTCCTGGTCAGTGGAGAAAGGGCCGCTTGCTTATTCTGACTTCTATGCTTCTGACAGAGGTATGGACTGGGCGTCCTGCGCCAGGCATCTACTCTGGAGCAAACTAACTTAAAAAGCTAGCAAACTAATTTGGGGATTTTTAAATCCTTGTTTAAAAGTAGTCTGGGGTGGCTCAGATTTTATTTTTAGGAAACAAATTTAAGTCCTATGAATCCTCACTTTATCATGCAATCCATTAATATGTGCTCCTATAACTGCACTAATTGACAAAACTAAAGAGAAATCATTTGGCAATTATCCGCCTATACTGCCACCTTTATTATATAGATCACTTAGTAGATACCAACAAGAATGAATAGCAGCTTGCCATGGAATCCTTGAGCTGAGAAAGCTCTTAAAGGTCAATTACCAAAATATGGCAGAAGTTTTACCTGTGAAGAACTATACATATAGAAGTAAGATCTTATTCCTCTATTGTGGCTGTGTGTGTGTGTGTATGTGTGTGTTTTTAAAGTTAAGCCAACACATCATTCATCTCCTAATTACAACATCTTTTTCTATTAATTTATAAAAAAGTATGAATATTTTAAAGACTTATCACAACAATAATTTAATATTAGTAGCATGACTATATTATGCGGATACTTAAGAACAACATGATATGAGTTTTAATTAATGCTGCTATCTTATTAGTCTGAATTTGAAGTTTTTTAAAGTTAGTCTAGGCTATCATTTAATAAATCCTTTCTATAGTATATTTATTCTAAGTCTATGTCATAAAAGATTAATGTAGCAACTTTAAATATTTTTGTTTTTAAAAATCGCAAAATACGATATACAACTATTTTGTACTTCTTAAATTTCTTTCTAGATTTGAACAAATGATTATGGCATCAAAAGGATATCTTTAAATTTTAAATCACTGCCAATTACTGTATACAGACAACAGACCTGAAATATTTTAATGTCATTCACACTATAAAGCCTGTATTTAAAAACTTATTTCAATAATGTAGTATATTCAAATGTTGATTTAAAATGTTGTGCACCCAAAAACCTACACATAATGTTATAAGCATGTTGTTTATAACATTAAAAGGAAAAAACTTATTTCAAAATCAATTTGTAACTCTTTTAGGTAAAATCTCAGTATCTCTGATTAATTCACACAATAATGTGCATACAAACATTATATCAATCATCTGATTTCAAAGCTAATTTATCAAATACTGTCACAGAACACCTGTGCAACAAAAAGAACACTTGGCTGCAACATAAAGTGTACTGTTAGGATAATCATAAAATATAAGATGATTATGTTTTACAAGAGACTGGTGCAGACTTAATAGAAAACTCACACTGCAGTGAGATTTGGCATCATCAATGTATGACATGAAAGGGGACTTTTGTTCTACACAACATTGCCACCCAGTGGCTGAACGATGGTAGTGAACCGATAAACAGTATGAAGGAGGGTGAGCAAAGGAAAAAATGGAGTTTTGGTGATGATAATACTGCAGGCAAAGAGAGATACTACATTGCCATGTAGCTGTACCTTGGAGGTCAGTTAGAGTCTGGACAGGAACAGAAACCTGAGCATCGCTTCCTGTAACTACATCGCCTGCATTTCATAAAAAAAAGTAATTAGATTTCATAAAAAGGAAAAAAAAATCAACTTTACTTTTCTCATACTTAATACTATAACACTTTATCAAGGTAATTACTAAAAATACACAACAGAAAAGACAGAACAACATCAGAAAAATATAAAATCTGTTTAAAAGGAAATAATTTTTAAAATGTGCTCCTAAACAGTTTTTGTATGTGCTTTTCTTGAAGAAAAACGAACAAGTTTCTAAAGTATAGGAAACGTTAGCAATCAAAAGATTTTGCAGAGCAGATTTCATTATGCTACAGATATTAGTGTGATTTTATATTTTTTTGAAAAAAATCTTTATCCAAAAGTAAGTTAAATGTCATTTATTAAGAAGTCACCATTCTTTTGAAATTGATTTCCTCCTATAGCGAATAAAATTTATTTTTAACTGAACTTGAAACCAGTTTCTTCAGTGATAAATACAAGTAATTCTAATTTCATATTAAGTAGTGCAAAGATTTCATAAGTTACCACATGTACTTACAAATGTCAACATGTAAAAATAAATCTGTGAACTGCATACCCTTTAAACTTGATACACTTACTACAGGCATGATTTCATTTACAAATTGGACCTGAAGTAAATGCTTAAAATAAATTAAGTGTTCAAATTTAAAAATAGACAAAGGAAATGGGGGGTGGGTAGGGCAGGGAGGAGGGCATTTTTAAGAAGCGAACACAGGAGGAATTGCATGGAGAATCCAAGATACACTGTAAACATCTCGAAGAGATTTTTTTGGTTCTTTGATTTCCTTCCTGGATGACAAAGTTTGACATTGAGCACAGTACTGTCAACAGAATCACTCTCTAGATAGATCACCATCTGAAGGCCTAGGCTATTTTGAGATGAACAAACCAAAAAAAAAAAAAAAGAAAAAAGTCTTCTGAAAGGCACCGTATTTCCGACTATGATAATGTATGATTGATACTTGCTTCTCCTGAAGCATTTATGTATTAGTAAAAAGCCCAGTGTTTGAATGAAATAACACCCTCAGTGCCCCAACCACTTGCTAGAATTATGATTTACAGTCCAGTCAGCTCATCTGGAAATTAGTGAGTTGTAATTATATCATTCCCTTTAAATAACAGTACATGCATTTATAATTTCCTATAAGTGAAATAAAATCTATAAATAGGTGCATACTCCAAATAAGTGATAAACAGCTTACTGTGGAATTTACCAGGTCCTGTATTTTCATAACATAGCTAACGCTCAATTCATTGATAAACAGTGTGCCTATTTTCTGTATGAAGACTGACAATTTTATGCTTAGCGTGCATTTTATTCTGTTGCTTCTGTATCACCTATCAGTGCGTAGAGACCAAAACCTAATTATAATATCAAACATCACCAGGAAAATTACGGAGGCGCATCTGTGCCCACCTCCTTCCTCCGCCACCCCATCCCAACACATCCAAAACTACAGAGTGCGTTTCGAGCAGCACACACAGGAACTTGGGGTTTTCCATACAACTGTTCCCATATGTGAGCACAAATAATGGAGAGTTAAGTAACTTATGAAAACCATAAGCATTTTCATCTTTACAAACCACCATTTGTCAAAACAACTTTCAAATTTTCCAGCAGAGCACACTAAAAAGACTATTGCATTATCTTTCCTCAAAGGGACTAAGTGGATGCCTCTGTTCTGAGACAGTCAGAAGTCATATTTCAACCAAGCCTCTTGGCAGACTAAACCTCATGATCGCTCATCCCTGGGCCCAGGTGACACACTTGCAGATCTGTCAGTGTCACTGCGCAGTGCCATACTGCTGGAAAACACTAGCTTATAAGAACCAGTGCTGGAAGTATAACTCGTGAGAGTTAACAAACAGCTTTCATCAAAAGAACCATAGATTTTCAGAGCTGGGAGGTTCCCTAAGGATCAATCCGACACTCTCATTTTAGGGCAAGGAAAGAAAGGGTCAGAGAGGGCGCGTGTATGTGGGGTGAGGGCTAGGCTCAGTATTCACCAGCAGTGAACCAAGGGGCAGGCCGCATCTGCCTACACCAGCTTCCACTTGAATTAACTATTCTCTTTGCCTTTTGCTCCATTTCATTCAGACTTGTGTGCAGGGAGGGGCTTTGGCAGGTATAGTTCTCTTTAATATGAAGGTAGACATGTTTTTCTGTAGACTGATATGAAAAGAATGAACCAGAAATAAAAGGAAGAGTTGCCAAACAAGGCTACTTTCTCTAGCACAGGGATCAGTTACAAAACGCCCTAGTGATATTCATGTTCCAAAATGCTTGCTTAAGTGCTCTGTCGTCTCCTTATAACTGGGGACTTCGTTTTCATCAATTGTTTCATCTTCATGCACTTCCTTTCTCACTTACTGTGATATTAATACTTGACATTTCCTTAGAGACACAACTTTATATTTCTATAGTCATTTGGCTTGGTTCCTCAGAAAATTTAAGCTACAGCATTAAGAGATTCTCTGACTCATTTGCCTGCCATCAGTTAGAATTACTACTGACTACAGCTTGTTATCAAAGCAATATTGAAATCATATTTGTTTAGAACAATAAAACAGTACAATTAAGAAATATATAAAATAACATTCATTTCCATTCTGGAAAGTGGGCATGTCTCCCGGCATTAAAATACGTTTACAACATGTTAATGATTTGAAATCTCCTTTTCTTTAAATCATCTGTGATAGCTCTACATTAAAAAAAAAAACGTGATTTTAAATGAGATCTTATGTAAGGTAAACTGAATATTCCAATAGAAATTTAAATACTAATTATATAAAGTCTAATACTTCACCTAGGCAAAGATAGTAACATGCTGTAACTAACAGAAGAACATACAGAGAAAATATACTTATTGAATAATACTCATTATTTTGTATCGCTGGGGAATAAAGTCTATTTAACTTAACTTTACCAATTTAAATGCAATAATATAAAATTTTTAATAAGTCTGGATGCACTCTTCCTAAAAAGGGCTTATGGAACAAGAGTTAATAGTTCCTACCAACTCAGTATTACTATTGTTACTGTGGACACCAGTTACTGAACACGGCTATACCACAGGGGTCCCGTAAGACAGGAATGCAGCATCGGTCGGGATATTTGCCCTGACTCTACATGGTCCCAGACTCTCTGCCTTGTGAGGCCTTAGAATCAATTTTTCTAGATTTTCTCGCATCATGTTAATATCTTCTGCTTCTTTATAGATAGCAGGGTCCCATTAAAAAGACATGTAACTGTTTCCACTCTGCTATATGAACAGGGGGCCTGACACATTATCTGACAGGTTCTGAGTAAGAATCTGAAGGACTCTCATATGGAGAGTTACATGATAATCATATGATGATTATTAATAACAATAATAATTAATCAATAATAATCATATGATGTCCAGGTAGGAGGGGCAGCCCCGGAAGGCTCTGGAATAGCAGTGAGCACACCTGATGCAGCAGCGGAGAGCTGCCCAGTGCCAACAGCAGAGCCCTCATGCATCAAAGGACAGACTTGCCAGATGACCTCCTGAGCTTCCTCTGCTCTAACCCTCCGTGTTCTGACTCATAGTTGGTAGACTCAGACACTGACTGCAGGAGATGCTGCTCAGCTGATGATGCAATGGCTGGGCCCACCAGCACATCCCACTGCAATCTCTTCTGTCAGAAGGACTATTTCACAAAGTTAGCAGACATTACAGTCAACTGATGTCAAGTTCTGTGTTGTGATAGTAAGTGCCAAACCGTATGGGTACCCACAGGATTCAAATGCAAGTGGCTATAAAAAACACCCTAACAAAGAACCTCAGAAAATGTTATAATGAAAAACAATACAGTATCTGATATTCCAACTTAAAAAGGATTTAATATAACAGAGTTTTCAAAATTAAGTTTTACATTCATTTCTCTTTGTTGTTGGTTCCTCACAGGTAGGGAAGGAAATCCCTGGCTGTACTGCACGTGTTTTCTTCAGATTGACTGGAATTTTCCCCTTACCTTTGTTCAGCTGCACTGGCATGCTTTCCGATTTCATCAGCCTCTGCTGCTGTTGCTGCTGCTGTTGCAAAGGGTGCCTGGGGGCCTCTGCTGAGGTCTTGGTGGGAACCACAGCTGTGGAGGAGCTGCCATTACTGCCCCCAGGCACAGGGCCACCCGCACTGCCTGGGGCCATTGCTGGAGAAATCAACTTTCTTCCAAAATTAATCAGGCTATTAGAGACCTTATTTATATTCAGGGGAGCGCCTTTGGTATTAGTCCTGTTTTAAAAAAAATGAGATGGAGATGATGTAAATTAGAGGACAACTCTATTTCACATATTCCGTTGGTATAAAAACATGCCTTATCTCCTTTGAAAAAGGCCATTTACAAGGTCAGCACTTAAAAATGACCACAGAATAATGAAATAATAAGATTCTTAAAGATGTGACTTACAGGAAATAGTCTTTTCACTTTTTATTCATTCATTCAAGAGATAGGACCTATTACATGCCAACAACATTGTGCTAGTCTCTGAGGCTACACTTGTCCAAAACAGATGGAGCTTCCCTCCTTGAGTTTCTCTCTAGTCTAGTAGGGAAGAAATACATTAATCAAATAATTACATAAATTAATGGATGCTTAAAATTTATGATGAGGACTAGAAAGGAGAAGCTCAAGGCTGGGCAAGCCTTAAAGGGTTACTACACAAGGATCTGTGAAACAAGGCTGAGCGTGAATTTCACATAAAATCCTCGCATGTGGGGAGTAGGATAAATTCAAACTGATTCTGAAAAAATGTGTCTGAGAGGCACGACGTAAATTCACAGAAGCTACATCAAGTTCATGAGAATTACAATCCACCCTCAGCCTCGATTCCAGCACTCCATGTCTTCCTTCCCCACTGCCCTGCTTTGCTTGGCTTGAGAGCATTTTTAATCATCTGACATGCTATATACATATCTTACTTGGTTATTATTTGTCCACTGTCTCCAACCCCCATTTGAAAAAGAGGTTCATGAAAGCATGTGAACTGCTGTATTACCACACCTGCAGGGATTTGATATTCATGCGCTGAATGGCGGTCGCGTCTACCTATGGTCTTAAAAGTCTCTTCCCCTTTCACAGTCGAAGAAGTGTCCTTTCTCCGAACCAAGGCCAGCCTCGCCTTTTGGGCTCTGGACCCCATCTCTTCTGACTTCTTGAGAGCACTGCTTCTGCATTTCCCTCTCTGACACCATTTTCTCCTTTTCTACTATATCCCTCCTGGTAGCATGGTGTGTGTGTGTGTGTGTGTGTGTGTGTGTGTGTGTGTGTGTGTCTGTGTTAACTTCTCTTCTGACTTCTCATTCCTTTCTAGTTGCCACGCCATTTCTTCACCCTCTTTCCCCCAACATTTTTTTCCCAAAAGGATGACTTAAAACATTTCTTCAGTCTTTAACCCATTAAGGCCTTCTTGTCGTTACTCTGAAACCACTCAAGGTCACTGAGACTGCTACATTGTATAGCCGAAGGCATCAATCCACGCCCTTAATGTCATCTCCTTCATCTCACAAGCTTCCATGGTTTACCCTGAGCAGTGCCACAATAGGCAAATGGAGGAAACCAAGAATACACTGGTAGGTCCATAATCACGCAATATCTCAGGGTTATTGTCTGGAAGACCAGACGGGATTTTAAATTATTTTAGTTGTAGGAGGAAGTTCAAGTCCATGAAAATACCAAAGTTTGTGTTTTTCTTGCTCAAATCATAAATAGATGCTGAATTTTACACACTTTCCTTTCATGAAAGTAAGAAACTGAAAATGAAGAATCGGGGATCCACTTATTTGACTCAGTTAACTTGAATTTTACTATCATTTCCTTCTTTCAGATCTATCCGGTAGCACTAACATAGCAATTCTCCTGCTTTTTATAGGACAGCGGTATCCTTGGCATTAGCTGTAAAACAGAAGTGATCCACAGTTCTCTAAGAATAAGGAAAGAACACTATGCTGTTTCTGCAATAAAGTTTTCTCTAATGACACAAACTAATATTATGGCTAGGTATTGGAGACTTCCATTGTTTTGGAGATAGGACAAATCAAATTCAAAACCTGGAACTCAGTTTTACAAAATAAAGATCTATTCACTTATACTCAATGAAACGTGAAAAAAATCATTCTTAAAATGGTTCTTTTTGTACCACCTTGTATTTTCAAAGAACAGAGCTGTTTAATGTCCTTCCAAAAATGGTTGAAAACAACCTTTCCTAACAGAGATAAAGATAGTGATTTTGCACCACTTTACTTCTAGTTTTTCAGCTGCTTCCTAATGAAGTCGAGCATTCTCAATTTATAGACACTAAGGTTAGCAACAGAAAAGGCACTCAGTGCATGTTTACTGAGAATAAGAATGAATAAAATGAAAAGAATTCATAAATTCTGGATTAAGAAGGCATTCACCTGTGGCTTTGTATTCCACTCGGCAGCCTGCACGCTCTCCAATTTCTTGTGAGTGGAGGTAGAGAGAAGAGCTATCACGATACAGAAGTTCTATTGCATTTTAGTGTTGCCTGCTTGCAAGTCAAGATTCATAATTCACAGATATGAAGAAGTTATAATGTTGTTACCCTTTTTTATAAACAAAAATGTACTAGTCAAATTCCCAAATTACCAGTTGTAAAATTTATATGTTGATAAAAGTACTAAGAAACTGCTAGAGCATTATCAAGAGAATATGGTTAATGCATCTTCATTACTACTAATAACCACAAAAAAAATATAGATCAAGCTCATGCCGAGCAATTTTTCATTTGAATAGCTCTTAAAAGGGGATGAACACTGTCATCCTTTTTTGAGTATTTTTTTGTTTTTAACCAATTTCCTCCTCATCCAATACCAATAGCTTCCAGAATAATATTTTCTTTCCAAGCAGCTACTGAAGATGATTTTGTGTATTTTCAGATAAGAATGACTGTAAACTATCTGCTTGTAGGGAAAGCATAATGAGCAAAGTTGATTTCTTTTCCAGGCGCAGGAATTCTGATGACAAAGCTCGCTAATTTCAATCTTAAGTATGAGTCCGTAACCTTCTTCACAAGAATATTCAACAGCTTGCAACGAATATTACTGCCTGTGAGGTATACTCTTAAGTCATGTGTACTAAATGAATGAAAATTAATGCAGTTGTCGGAGATCTGATGGACAGAGAGGACTGGGTTAGATTGCACAAAGGATGGGCTGCAATGCTTAAATAGTGTTGAAATAATAAGAGGACTTTGGAGTTAACAAGACATTAAATATCAAATTAATGAGTAATTCTGTGTAATCAAAGTCTTTCATGACTATTGTCTACTACATAGTGTTATGAAAATAGCACCAAATACGAGGGATTATTTTTGAAGTTGTGTCAAGAACTTACTTTTGGTACAAAAGAACCTGCGAAGGTTCACTTCACAAGTAAAGTCAATGTCAACAGGGGCATTTTATGAAAATTCAAGAATCCTTCAAAATACTGCACCAGAGTCCAACCTGCTTCACTGGACTCCTTTGTTCAGTTCAAAGACTGAAAATGGGTGGATTCTGATGGCCTCTTCCTCCCCACTTGATCTTTTGCAGTGTGGCTTTCAAACCCACATTCTACAGCAAGAGCTTCAAGAGTCTCCAATGTCTTCCTAATTGCTAGTCTTGAGCTGTATTCATTGAATTTGTAAAATCTTTTTTTTAAAAAAAAAAAACAACCCACATTATCACCTCTTTAAAAGTTCTCCATAACCTAAGCCATCCTGGTTTATTTCCTCATTACCCATAGATTAATTTTTTAGGTCTGATGTTAAATATCTAATGTTTGTTTACTTCACTCTTTGTGATACAATTTTTGTTAGCTGCTTATTTATATTTTTGTCAAAGAATCAGTTTTCAATTCACTGAAAATTATTTTTCTCTATATTCTAATTTATATTTTTCTTATTTCTTTCATGTTGTCAAAAGTTGAATGTTTCATTCATTCATTCTCTTTTGCAATAAAAGCATTTAAAGGTATACATTTTGCATTTGACTATGGCAATGCCTCAGCCCCCCACTGCCCCCCAACACACACATTTTCAAAATAGTCTGTCATCTCAATTGTTAGCTAGGTGCATTTTAAAATTTCAGATGGTTGGGTATATTTGTATTTAAATATAGTATCCATTTTGTTTTATTAGCCATCAGGAGAACAGAAGTAGAGAAACGTTCTGACTTTTCGAAGGGATTACAGAAATCATGAACTGGAAAACAGACTGTCTTCTCAAGTATTTTTACTAATTACTTGGAAATAGATGCAGTTTATTACAAGTAGCCAGTTTGTTCCAAGGCAACTTTCTCTTGTCTGGAGTGCTAAACTCTATTAGATTTACCGAGGAATGTCATGACTGTGGATATGGAGAATGCATGCTCAGTTATAGTTGAATAACTGTACCTCAAGCTCAATATTTCAACACCTACAAAGGCTCTTAGTGGGTGTCTCAAATTGGTTCACAGATGTGCTCTGCAGTCTATATTTTTAGGTCAAAAACTTCTGTCAATGATTTGTGTTGCCTGTCTGGACCTATGTTTTCTTATCTTTAAAACAAAGGGGTTGGGGCCTCCCCTAGTGGTGCAGCAGTTGAGCGCTGGGCTGCGAGGCTGCCTGCTGCCTCTGCAGTGCAGGTCAGTGCAGGTTCGTTCCCCAGCCATCAGAGAGGGTCCCACAAACAAACAAACAAACAAAACAAACAAACAAAAAACAAACAAACAAAGGGGTTGAACTAATGATAAAGGACTGATCACAAAAATCTACAAAGAGCTGACGAGACTCAACAAAAACAAAGAAAATAATCCAGTCAAAAAATGGGCAGAAGAGCTAAAAAGAAACTTCTCCAAAGAGGAAATACAAATGGCCAACAGGCATATGAAAAAATGTTCAACATCACTTGTCATCAGGGAAATGCAAATCAAAACTACCATGAGATACCATCTCACACCAGTGAGAATGGCACATATTAAAAAAACTAGCAACAAATGTTGGCGAGGTAGTGGAGAAAAAGGAACTCTCCTGCATTTTTGGTGGGAGTGCAAATTGGTCCAACCACTATGGAGAGCTGTGTGGAGATTTCCTCAACTTAGTAAACATAGAGCTTCCATGTGATCCAGCAATTCCACTCCTAGGTATTTACCCAAAGGACACAGAAACATCAATTCCAAAGAGCACCTGCACCCCTATGTTTATAGCAGCACTATTTACAATAGCTAAGCTTTGGAAACAACCCAAGTGCCCAAAAACAGATGACTGGATCAAGAAGATGTGGTACATATACACCATGGAGTATTACTCAGCAATCAAAAAAGATAAACTCGTGCAATTTGCAGCAACATGGATGGAGCTGAAGGGATCATGCTCAGCGAAATAAGCCAAAAAGAAAAAGAAAAATACCAGATGGTCTCACTCATAGCAGGAATCTAGAAAACCTAAATAAGGGACCAGGAAAAAGAAAAGCTATAAGAAAGAAAAAATCAAAATCAACAAAAAACTATGAACCAGAGACACACTATGGGGTGGGGGGGAGCGGGGAAAGGAGGGATTGGGGTCAAAATAAAGGGGTTGTAATTGTATGGGGAATATAAAAATAAAATTAAAAAAATAAAACAAAGGGGTTGAATTACATGCTATTTGTGTCTCTTTTAGAGAGAAAATTCTATAATTCTGACTTAAAGAAAGAGAATATGTGCTTACTGAATTTGAAACCAAAGGCCACAGAAACACCTAATATATATCAGTTAAAATAACCAAAATTTAAGAAAATCTCAGTACATTCACAGGGAGAAATATGAATTAAACTGATAAAATTTAACAAAGATAAATAAAAGCTTATGCTTTTAGGTTAAATCTTTTTATTATCATACATTACATATAGAATACAGAGGAATGAGTTAATATGAGTTCATATAAAAAAAATTAAACTCCCAAAGATTAATGTCTTGACATGGTCTACAAGGCCTATGGTGAATTTGCTGAAGAAAAATAAGATTCTCAGGCTTAACTGCCAGAATCTTGAGCTGTTTTCATTGAACTTCTAAATACTAGATGAGCGGACTTCAGAGAAAAATCAACTTTTCAGTTAAGAGTAAGGTCACAGAGCAAACTATTATTACAATATTGGAGAGACTGGCAAACAAATATAGAGAATCACAACTTACTTTATAAACACATAATACATAAATAAAATTAGAAATATAAATATTATATATTTAATAAAAGATGTGACCTTGGTTTTGTATAGAAACAATAATTTCCTTTGCATTTCTGTATTTTTTAAAGTTTATCATTACTGACCTACCATGGGTAGATTAGTATTAAAGATGAATAAATGAATTAGATTTGATTAATATGGTTCATATTTGTTTGATGCTTACAGGCATCAGCCTTTTATTTAGATATTTTAAAGGGTTGTCTAGAATTTAAGATATTCTAACATGTGAGCCAATATTGATTTATGATAAACCTCTACCTGCAATTTCTATAATTTGAAGGCTTCAAATTTTATAAAATGAATAAATAAATTTGTAACTTTTTTTTTTTTTAAGATTTATTTATTTATACAAGCACTGGGTACAGTCAGAAGCACAGGAGGGTGAGAGAATTCACCAGAGCCAGAGTGGGGAGGAGAAAAGCCAGACAGATAGAGGACACTGCTGAGGGGAGCAGCGGGTGCGGCAGGAGAGGTCTGCGCGCCATGTGGGACCCTCGCCGGCAGCCGGGGATCGAACCAGTGCTGCAGAGGCTGCGGGCAGCTTCGCAGAGCCAGTGCTCAACCGCTGCGCCACCAGGGAGGTCCTGTAACTTTGTTTTTAAACTTCTTAAATTCTTTAACTCTGAAGTTGAGTGTATCAAATTTGCTTCAATGAAAGAAATAATTCTGATTTGTCTGCCATATTGTCAGGTTTTTGGTATCTTAGAAAATGAACTCTTTATCTAAAGAAACTCTCGATTTTATAGGAGTTAAAACAAAATGAAAAAAGTTAGCTTGCTATTATATATTCATTAGGAGTCTGACTTTCAAGTGAAACATCTGTTTTCTTTAAGCCATGAAAACTATTATTATTTTGTATGTGGCAGGTAAATTTTTGTCAATGTGATGTGAGACAAAAGGAGTAATTCTTGTTAGGAATAAAAATGCTGGCCTTGATGAGTAGGTGGGATATAAGATAGACTGCAGAGCTTACCTAATTGGGTCTGAACACACTTTATAATACTGCTTATACTGACATAACAAATAGTAAGCAATCACATTAATCATGGTATATAAAATCATTAAACTCTCCTAAGATGTGTATAGGAATAAATATTGAGTTTTCTATTTCTAGAACAGTAGTTTTCAACTAATTTATTTTTCTGACTCAGTATGTCTGAGGAATATGAATCTCTCCAGTTAGTACCCATGTCCACAACAGCAGAGTCTTTAAAGAGTCAGGGAGTCCTGGTTTAGGGGAGCACATAAGAATGGAAGCAGGTATAATTGTGAGATGTCTACCTGATGGGGAGTTTTGCCCACTTCATTTTTCTTCCCTCACTTTGAAAATCACTATATATATATATATATATATATATATATATACACACACACACACACACACACACACACACAATAAAAAAGCAAACAAACACAAGGAGTGCAGTTAAGTATATGTCCTAAATAAATTGTTAGACTTTTGAGGCAGGACGTGCAGAAGCCAAAAAGAAAGAAAGAAACGTGTGAGTCCATGGAAAAGTTCAAGGGACAGGCACATTTTAAAATATGTGGAAGGAACAGGTTTAAATGTAAAAGATTTATTCTTAGTTAAAAAAAATTATAAGATGGGCCTCCCTGGTGGCGCAGCGGTTAAGCGCTGGGCTGCAAAGCTTCCCACAGCCTCTGCAGTGCCAGTTTGATCCCCGGTCACCGGGCAAGAGTCCCACATGGCGCGCAGACCTCTCCTGCCATCCGCTGCTCCCCTCAGCAGTGTACTTCCTCACTCTGCCTGTTCTACTCCCCGCTCTGGCTCTGGTGAATTCTCTCACCCTCCCGCGCCTCTGACTGTACCCAGTGCTTGTATAAATAAATAAATAAATAAATCTTTAAAAAAACAAACAAAAAAAAACTATAAAACTTATTGAGAGTTTGAAGACATCATGTGTATTAATGGATTAAATAATACAGTAATATTAAGATGTTAGTTCCTTCCAAATTAAAGATTAAAGTCACTGTAATTCCAATCAAAATCCGAATAATTTTTACAGAAATTGAGAAGTTGATTCTACTAAAATTTATATGGAAATGCAAAGAATCTACACTAGCAAAAATAACGAAGCAGTATAAATATGGAAAAAATGGAGTACGTAAGATCAAGACTTGCTAAACAGTTAAGTAATTATACCAGTGTGGTTTAAAAGCCAGTGTGCAGAAAGCATATAGAACATTCAAAAGTATATATACACATATACAATCAATTGATTTTCAATCCAGTATCCAATTTGATTCAAAAGGAAAAGGGGAAAAATTAAACAAAATGGTAGTGAACTGGTGGCTGTCCATACAGAAAAAGGATCTTAATTTTTTGCCACATTCCATACACAAAAATTAATTAGAGGTGGACCATAGATTTAAATACAAAAATAGTAGAACCAAAGAAATTTTAGAGTAATATAGACTATCTCTGAGACCGTAAAGGATTAACTCTGCAGGACTGGGCTCCCCAAATCCTGCACATTCCAAACTTGTTAGCTTTGGCCTTTGACTTATTCCTGCGAAAGAACCTCCATTTCTTGAAATACCTTGCCTGATAAGAGTGTGTATGTACACTTTGGACACGAGGGCTACACTAAATAATTATACTAACAATGGGATTTATCATGAAAGTCATTTTTTGTTGTTGAACCTGCCACACTACGCCAGTTTGACTTCAAGGTTTTAGTGAGATTCCCTGGTTGGCAACACTTCACAGGTATTGTTACACACCCTTCCTGGGAGAATTATGAACTCTAATGGCCAAGAACAACAGGAAATTTGTACCTGGTTTCTCCTAGGCTCCAACCATCATCCTGTCCTGACTTTAATCTGTTTGCTTTTGCTATAATATACTGTAACCCAGAGTGTAATAGCTTTTCTGAGTTCTGTGAGTTTTTCTAGCTCATTGAAGCAGACGGTGGTCTCAGGAACTCCCACAGTGGAGACTAAGGGTAGGTAAAGATTTTTTAAGTAGAGGCCCTAGAAAAGGCAACATATGTAGTAAAAAATCTGAAAGTGGATGCCTTGGGAAGAAGTGTTCGAATTGACTGTAAAGGGAGACAAGGGACGCTAAGATGAAGAGCACAGTCACTCCAGATTGTTCTGGATGGTGTCTGCCTGGGTACACACCACTGTCAAAGCTCACCAGAGTTAAGATCTGTGTGTAGTGTACAAGTTATACATCAATTAAAAAAGAAAAGAAAAAGATCAATTGGCTGCGGACTCAATAAGAGATAATGTTACCATTTTACCTAAATTGGTTAGGAATTAATAATTTCTTTGAACCTTCAAAAAGAATACCTCAGGTAAAGATGAATTCATAGCACAAACTCTTAGTTACTTGAGTACAAAAATACAGCAATTGGTGTCCTTTAAAATTCTGCTGATGGGCCTCCCCGGTGGCGCAGCGGTTGAGCGCTGGGTTGCAAAGCTGCCCGCAGCCTCTGCAGCGCCGGTTCGATCCCCGGCTGCTCCCCGGCCACCGGAGGAGGGTCCCACATGGCGCGCAGACCTCTCCTGCCGCCCGCTGCTCCCCTCAGCAGTGTACTTCGGTCCTTCTGCCTGCTCTGCTCCCCGCTCTGGCTCTGGTGAATTCTCTCACCCTCCCGCGCTTCTGACTGTACCCAGTGCATGTATAAACAAACAAAGAAACAAATAAATAAATAAAACATGCCTCTATAAAAAAAAAAAATTTAAAAAAAAATAAAATAAAATTCTGCTGAGCTAATTACTAATACTGATGACCATGAAATTCTTAGCTTCAGGAGTATTAAGAGTATATTATTTCTTTACTGTATTTTAGCAATAAAATACTTCTGAAAACATGAACACATTATGTTAGAGAATATAATAAAGCCTAATTTAAAAAATCTTGTTGACCATATAAAATGTAAATTATCCAGGAGAAATTTATTTATTCAGTCATAAAATTAAACATTTACTGAATACTGTGAACAGTGCCAAGTAGGCCCTGGGAATATGAAGATTTGAAGACCCAGATGCTGACATTACATGAGTTATTCGACAATTGAAGTTAAAAAGCATGCATTCATTTCACTAATATCTGAATTTGTTCTCTGTGCCAGGTCAAGGCAACAGCGATAAAAAGACAGATGTGGTCCATGCTCTTTGCAAAGCTCATATTCTTGTGTAAGATTACAATTGTTGGAAGAATCCTAGCGGTTCCTGGGACCCTGTATTTTCTCAGGATATTCGAGATAGGTGAGAACTAAGCAGAGCAATACTAAGCTAAGGCAGATCCTGACCCAAGAAGAAATAGAAAAAATTATCAGTCACCATGCAAACACAATGGATGCCCTTTGTCACATGAAGCTTAGCTGAGGAATGTGGGGTATATCTTCAGAGCCCCAGCAACCCTTCTTTGCCCTAGAGTCTTCTCTCCTTGGAAGACTCTTCTTAAGTCCCATGCAGTTGTCCTGACCAGAGACCCTCAGCAGAGGGCCTACCTGCCAGAATTATACTTCTGGAATCTTTCATCATTGCTATCATTCATGCCATTTAAATTGATATGGGGCAGAGGAAAGCTGAAAATGTTAGCACAGAGAATGTTGTTGCTGATCTGATACTTGGAGAGATCAGGGAACCAAGTTTGGCTTCTTCTCTCTCTATTAAGGCCTAATTTAATCAAATACAAGATCTAATTTTGTGGATATGAACTTGATTTAGCAAGTTAGAAGACTTATAGCTGTGGGGCCTGTAAAAAGGCACCTCTAGATAAAGCGGCCTGATCTCCTGAGGCACTGCTGACAGCTCAGGTGCCATTATTTCATCACCTCTGCAGAGCAAGAAGAATCAAACATTTTAAGAAATTATGTTGTGTCATTTTCAAAGCAGAAAAATCCATGAATGTACCGGAATAAAGAAGATACATGATTCTACTCTTAACATAAAAGATTGCTGTATTTAAAAACTATGAAATTCTGTTCCAAGATCTCAGTTGGGCCTTTTTGTAGTCATAGATTCCTAAATCAACTAGCTGGGCCTCTCTAAAAACTGGTCACAATCTAGATGTACTTTTATCTTTTATGGCAGCAATTTCTGGTTATTGAAGGACAAAATTGGATTTTTTTTAACACAAAATGAAGATTTGTGTTAAATTGTCATTGTGAGCTCAAAAGTTGAATGCATAAGAAAATGCCAACTCCCATTTTTAAAATGAAATTTGCAAGTAAGTAAAATCAGAGCACAGTGAATATTACCCACACACGTAATAGAAAATCTACCACGAAAATACCTAGGCACTTGCTTTTAAAGACTTAATTATAGCAATCCATGGTAAAGCAGAGAAGAGAAATCAGGCTTCTTGATTTCTAGAGATATTCTTATCCACAAAATCACATGTCATCTTTGCATCCTCGTCCCTTATTTGGATAAGCAACACAAATAGAAGTGTATCACCATAGATGTAGCACGTATTAGCCCCATCTTTCCTGGCTGCCTGGCTCCTGTCTATCCTCTACTTAGTGATCACTTCTGGGGGTTCCCTTCGAGTATATATATCCCCTCTGGATCATCCCCACTCCCTGTCTTGCTACTCAATGACAGCTTTAATGCTTTAAATCTTTGATAGTCTCCAAACAGCTAAGAAAGTCGTTGCAAGGCTTGTTGAGGCTGACAGGTCCAGCCTGGTAAACACGTCTTTGACCTTAAAGAGCTAAATGGGGACCTTATCAATGGCTACACAGTTACAATGGTTTTTGATCATGGATAAAGAATTGATATGATAAACCAACTTCCAGGGAATAACTTGGTAGTTATAAGGGTTACATGTAGACTTGGAAGAATTCTTTGGCGAGATTATCAAAGTTCTTCAAATTGGTTATTAACAGTATCTACACACATTTACCAGTGCTAGCTTGCTCATTCATTTACTCATTCATTCATTTTAGACCATTTTAATGAGGTATAGTTGACATACAAACAGCTGTACTTATTTAATATATGCAACTTGATAGTTTACCTCTCTTTGAGTAGTTACAAGCTACAATAGCCTTTTAAATATTTGCTGTTTGCACTTTCTCTATGAGTGCCTACTATATTCTAGACATTATTTAGGTACTGGGGATACAGGGTTAATAAGAGAAATGTGTAGCATATATCTGTGCTACACATGTATATATGTATATATATATATACATGTGTAGCAAGAAACAAACAAAAACCAAAGCAACGCACAACAGGTTTTTTAAAATATGGTAGAAATAATTCAGGTAGTAAGGATTACTACAAAACCAGACACACAAAAACAATAACAAAACAGAATAAAGGGACCCATGAGTTCAGACAGGGCAGCCAAATAAAGGTGCTCCGCAGTGATGATATCTAAACAGACTGAATAGTCAGTGTGCCATGTGGGTTCTTGGGGAAGACTCCAGCACAGGGAAAAAGCAAGCTCAAGGCTCCTGAAGATGGAATGTGTTTGTTTGCTGGCTGGAGAGCAGTAAACAGGTCAGCACAGGGGACGCTGGTGCCAGTGAAGCCTGGAGAGGCAGTAGGACACCTATCATGTAGGGTCGACCTTGCCGGTTACCAGAATGGCTTTGGGTTTTCTCCTAAGTGTCTGGAAAGTCACTGAAGAGCTCTGAGCAGTGGGGTGGTATGTTCTGACTTTGATTCATCTGGCTGCTGTGTGTAAAGGGTCTCTAAGGAAGAGGAGAGGAAGTAGGGATACTAGTTAAGCGATTATAGTACTGAGATGAGCGATGATATGTGATTCAGTATTAGCAGCACAGTATAAGAACAGTGGATTGTTGCAGGATGCATTGAGAAGAGGATTTGCTGAATGACTTGACATGTAAGAAAAAGAAGAGTCAAGGCAAACCTAAGGCTTGAGCAACTGGGTAATGCTATTTATTTGATGAAAAAACATTGGGCAATAATAGATCTGCAGAGGTAGAATCATGGGTTTAGTCTGGAAAACATTAAATTTGAGATGAATATGGGACATCCAAGGGGAAATACTGAGTAGTACCCCATTATTACCTAGTGGAACAAATGAGTCTAGAGTTCAAGAAATGAGATCAAATTGAAGATATTAACTAAGGCCCCTGCAGTCATGAATGAGTCTTAAAAAAACATGAATCTGGGCTGAGATCCTCCAAGGAATGAGTATAGAGAGGAAAAATATTTGAAGGGCTCCCCAACATTTACAAGCAGAGATGGGGGCTCTAACACAGTATGGCAGGAGGTAGAATGGCCCACTGAAACAGGATTTTGTGTTTCTTATCGAGCTGCACAAGTTCTTCATACATAATGATAGTTTGTCAGTTACTGCCACTACAAATATTCCCCAATTTTCTGTTTGCCTTTTGTTTCAGTTTATTTTATTTTTTGACCTATCTACTTAAAAATTGCTGTGCGGTAAAATCCATCAGTCACTTTCTGCACTTTCTTCCATTACATTTTTTTTTAAAAAAAGATTTATTTATTTATACAAGCACTGGGTACAGTCAGAAGCGTGGGAGGGTGAGAGAATTCACCAGAGCCAGAGCGGGGAGCAGAACAGGCAGACTGACGAAGTACACTGTTGAAGGGAGAAGTGGGCGTGGCAGGAGAGGTCTGTGCGCCCTGTGGGACCCTCCCCGGCAGCCGGGGATTGAACCGGTGCTGCAGAGGCTGCGCGCAGCTTTGCAGTCCAGCGCTCAACCGCTGCGCCACCGGGGAGGCCCTCTTTCATTACTTTTAAGGTTAAAAAGTCTTGTAATTACTAGAGGTTAGGTTTAAAACTTGTATTTAATTTCTATATTTGCTATGCTTCTAAGTTGATACCTTCACAAAAGATCTGTCACGTTTCCCAATATTATTTATCAACTCTTCCCTTGCTCTTGGTCTGGGATGTCTTCTTCACACACTATGTTTCATTTGGTTCAATTTCAATTTTAAGCTTTGAAATTGCAAAAGAGATAATGAAAAACCTTCCGTCAAGTTATCAAAATAATGCTTTATACAAGAATCCCATATGCATAAAAGAAAATACATAAAATTGAACCAACATTTTTGAGAAGAAGAAATGCAAGAATAGAAAGCTAACTAGAAAAAGAAACATGAAAGGTAGAAAGGAAAGGGCACAGCAGAAGCTGGAAAACGTAAAATGATAATACAAGTGCAAGTATGTGTTGACGACCTTCCCAGTGCCAGACATTAGCCCAGGTACCTGCAGGCCTTGAATAAGACAAAGTGCTTGCCTTCAGGGGGCTGATGTTTTAGTTGGGGAGAAGAAGACAGATGGTGCAGCCTTAAATGACATATGTACTTCAGTTAGTAATGAAAGTCATGAAGAAAATCAGAGACAGTGAGACAGAAAGCAATTAGGGGAGAAGACAGCAGAGAAGTCAGGAGAAGGGTCTCTGAGGTAACATTTGGGCTGAGATCAAAATTCTGAAGAGGGAATGGAAGATGGGAGTGGGAGGAACACTGTGGGAACAGGGAAGAGCTCAGTGCTAAGGCCCCAAGCAAACATACTACTGGGAGTGAAGAGAAAGGGGGAGTAAGGCCAAAGAGAGCAGAGGGGTACAGGAAGAGACTGGATTATTGATGATAAGAGGGAAGACATTAGAGGGGTTAAGGTGAGGGATGTCTGCTGTCAACTGCGAGTTCTCTGGCTGCTGTGTGAAAACTGCTTGGTGGTGGGGTGAGTGTAAAGGAGAGAAGAGGAGACTCTAACTAGAAAGATCTTATGTGGGCCTCCCCTGGTGGTGCAGTGGTTGAGCGCTGGGATGCGAGGCTGCCCGCAGCCTCTGCAGCGCTGGTTCGATCCCCGGCCGCCAGTGAGGGTTCCACAAAAAAAAAAAAAAAAAAAAAAAAAAGAAAGATCTTATGTAAAATACCCTAAATACCTTGTTCTTTAAACATAACAACAAAAACGACTTGGCATGAAAGGAAGGAAATATAAGTGACTAGATTGTAAGATTCCTGAGGATACAGATTGTCTGGTTTGTTCACTGTGTATCTGCATGACTTAGAATAACGAGAGCCAGATACCCGAAATTTGTTAAATTAAGTGAACACAATTACTATAGGGACTAGCCTTTTATTTGTGAAACAAGAATCAGATGAAATGAACAAACAAAAAAGAGCTTCAGAGAAGTCTCATGGGCTATAGAGCTGGTCTCGTAATTACACAGTACATCAAACTATGAGATAGATTTCCATCAAGAATGAGTAATTTAAAAACAACATTATACTATAACAAGGTTCAAAATACAAGTTTAAATTTAGCTGCTTTTTTGTAAACTTCTCACCACTTAAACTATGCATTTCTACGTGGTAGGAATTATATCTCCTTTTAGCACTCGAAGCAAGAGCAGAATACACTGTGTATATGCACCCCATAAATGTATAAGTAGGTTGCTGGAATCCTACTGAAGAAAAGCTAGCACAGAGACAAATACTTAAGGAAGAAAATTCGGACAACTTGGCAGCATTTATCATCACTAACATTTGAGTCTTCCAGAGTAAAGTTTGAAATTACGTTCTAATTTGAGCTGGTTTTGGTTTGACAAGTTAACTCTTGAGACATCTGAGTACTGTATTATGAAAGAACAAAACTGTTCATCAACCCTTTATGCCAATGTTAATTTCTTTTAAAAGTAGGATTTTAATGTTTTTTTATTCCTACAGTGACCCTTAAAATTTCTATGTATGTAATCACAAATGCACACACAAGATGCATTTATAAGCTTATTGTGTAGTTCTAAAGACAGTTGGGAAGCCCAATTTTAATTTTGTTACTGATAATTTAAAAATATATTATAGAACTGCCTCTTTTCAATCAACAGTAAGGATCTAGAAAGCGATTATACAAGTAGGAACAATTTATCCAGGTTTATTAGTGTTAGAAAAATGAAGCCGCTTAACTTCAAATTTTAACAAAGTACACTTTCATTTATTTAATTTTTTATCTTAGCACTGACATCAGTGTATATCGTTTTCCTAAAAAAAAAAAAAAAACTCAGATAATTTATTTAACAAAGATTCATAACATGCATTAATATCTTCGATTGGTATGCTAAATCTGGAAAACTTTTTTCAACAAATGTGCAAAATTTCCTGTTGGTCCCTGAGGAAGATATTTGATTTAGAACCTTCGCCATGAAAAAGGGACTTACCGGCTTTTGTTCATGAGATCTGCTCCCCGTGCTTTGTAATAATCTAAATTTGGATGAAATTGATAAGTCACTGGTCTTGGATTTCTCTGTAGTGTAAAAAAACAAACAAAATAATAAATTAAAATGTGTAAGTCTATTTAAATTATACATGCACATATAAAAGGATAAAATGGTTGTTTTATATTCTTTCAGAAACAGATACATAAAATAATGAAGTGTAATAATTACTATGGTTGGCTTTTGCTTTTATTGTTGAAGTTTTGCCTTAACTGATCTCAGTCCGGATTAAAGACTAGAATTGCTTTAATATGTTTTCTGTTTATTTATTTCATTGTTCACATAGATTTTATTCCTATTACTAGATTTATTTTTGATGATTTCAATCACTTTCAAAATAACTTACTAAAACATAAACAGATAGAATTATAATGAAATGCAAAATCATATGATATAGAACACTTGCACAATCTATTCTTAAGGGCTGAGAGACAAGTGTCAAGAAAAGGGCATTTTGGGGTAAGAGTTAATAATCAAGTCAGTTTTTGAAAACAAGAATGTTAAATATGTCCACTAGATGGCACACTGAGTCTTTCTTCTCTAAAAATGAATGAGTTATTTCAGAATTCAGCAATTCTTTTAGAATTTCTATGTCATAGCAATTTCTATGTCATCTATTCTTATATACGAGTTTAATAAGTGCCCAGGTAGTGGAAATATTAGTAGGGCATGTGACAACACAAAAGCAAACTGCACAGTGCACATTTTCATAAAAGCAGCCATCCCAGACTGTCCTTTCTGTCACTTAATATTATTTACAAACATTGCAGAAATGCCTTTTATCATTAGGTCAGTTTTATCTACTTAAATATGCTCTGTTATTCAGAGTATCCATTACTTAGATGTATCAAGGCTCTTATAGACAAATAATTAAATACACTTCTAGTTTATAAAAACATAACATGTTAATAACATACCAAATCAATACCATCATCGCTAAAATGTTAAATCATATATTTTTCATTAAGAATCTTGAAAAAACTTATAAATGTGTTTTACTATTTAGTGGTGTGTATCATTCATGTTAACAATTAGGACTTTGAAGCAGAGTGCTCTGTGTTTTCAGAGAGCTATCTCGACACAGAATGGCTGTATTTTATCTTAATAGAAAATTACCAATATGCTTTGCTATCAATCCTCAGAGACTTAATCCCAAGACACTGATATACTTGCACACAGGCGGGGGTATATAATTGCTAAGGTTAAATAGTTTGAAATTCATCAAGCTAACAAGCTGCGTCTTAATGGTCATGATGGACCTTTTCTTTTTCTGCTGAAAAGAGAGTATTTACACAGCTCAACCCTTTCATATCTCTTCCAAGTCAGCCCTAATCATCTGACAAAAATGACAATCCCTTGATTTAGCTCCAGCTACTACTCCTCTGGTTTGGTATTCAACACAGTTCTACAATAATCAAATGTGAATTGCCTTGATGAAGATAACTGATGCTTCCATGACTACCATACTATTAAGTCTAACAGTGCAACTTTTCTCTCTCTAGGAATGACATAGGGTTCCTCGCAGTAGCTGATGACAACCTGGACCCAAGTATAATGGGAAAATAAAATACAGGTTAAAGCATTGGCAGGTTGCCAACACATTCATGATTTATTAAAAAAAAATTAACTTTCTAGGACTATCACTCATGACTGATTTTGCTCTTTATTCCCAGTACCTGGAAATACATTTTGTTTTGCTAATAGAAAAGGTTTTTCTTCTCTGCCTTCCAATAAACTAATAAAGGATTCTGTTACTTTTTTTTTTTTGCCAGAAAACAATGAAAGAAGGGACTGCATGGAGCAATTCCTTGAAACATCTTTATAAAGAAATGACAAGCAATTCAAGACACAAGTGCTGATCTATCTGAGCACTTAAAGTCATTATTAGCAATAATGATTTAACTTGAATATATGAATGAGACTCAAGTGTTGCTTTCACCAAAGCCTCTTTAAATTCTGAGGAGACTTACTAGCATCAAAGGAAGAAGAGGCAGTTTGAAATAATCACTGTGCTAGGATGGGGAAAGAAAAAAGAATTGAAAAGATGATGTTGAAAAACAGCATTTGAAATCTAAGAGAAATAAAATCAGAGGGAATAGTTCAAAGCTATTTAACAGAGGAGGGTGCCAGCACTAAAATATAAGTAAGCTGACATATAGCTGATGATCTAGAATAGCACTGTACAAGAGCAATATAATCTGGGCCACACATGCGAGCTTCATATGTCCTTTTAAATTATCTAGCAACCAGTGTAAACAAGAGTGAAATTAAATGTAATTTATTTTATTTAATTAGTTCTATCTAAAATATTGTCATTTAATATATAATATGAAAAGTACTGAGATATTTTATATTCTTTCTTTTTTGCAAAGTCTTTGAAGGCCAGTGTGTATTTTACACTTACAGCACAACTCAATTTGAACCAGCCACATTTCATGTGCTCTACAACCACAGGCATCTGGAGGTTACTGTAATGGACAGCACAGAACTACATGTCTGACATGTACGTAAACCAATGTGTGGCTTGAAGTTCAGTATGTATAGACGGGGACAAAAAACAGGGCAGAAAAGCTCTCCGACATTAACATTCAGTGCTGACAGTTCTTCAATTTACCTGTAATTCTCTTAATCTTTTTCTGAAAAAGGCCTCAAAGAATCAAGAGATTGTGGAACAATCTCTACTGACGTAACTACGTATCAAAATGATAACTATGATTTCTTTAGGGGGATGAGATTAAATGAGCAGAATTCTAATTTCATGCAACTGAAACATTTTAAAAGTAAAGAAATTCTTGCTTTTCTAATTTTAAAAGATTTTTCCAACTAAAATTTTATGGAAATGCAACAGTTCTTAATTCTAATTTTTGAAGCACTGGAATTTCCTCTAAAATAGAAGAGCCATTAGAATTCTACACACGAAAAACCCCGTATCTGAGCAAGACCAAAGACTGTGCTAGTTGTAAGCTTTCCCTGTGTAGGGCAAGTGATGTTAGCAACTTCAACATTATTCTTTGTCTTTTTAAAATTACTCTAAATCTATTTTCACAGAGTCATGATTTCAATGATCACAGGCTTTTCCAAACCTATATGCATTAAGGAAAGTTCTTCTGGTTTGCTGAATTTTTCTTTGGGAAAAAAGACCACAAAATGGTAACCACATCTTAACTCATATGGGCCTGGGCATAGAAGAATACCCTTACGTTCTATGACCTGGGAGGTCTAACACTTGAGTATCCATGAAGATGTAGAATCATGAAATTCAGTGCACCTGGGTTTACCGTGCCCTCCCTATACCAATCCAGATGGACCTGAAATGATTCTAGAAGATTGCAGCTGAATAACTTCCCAAGTACCACTCAGTCTACCCTGTTAACAAGTTTTTGGAGCTCTTCTTAAAGCTTTCTCCTAAGCATTTTATTTTACAGCAATATAAGAAGGTTGAAAATCCCATCCATGCAAAGACAGGCTGGATTTTTGGGAGACTGCTTAAAACCTTGTGGACAAGGTGAATAACAAAGGCAGAACCCTTAATAGGAGAAACAAAGTGTTCTAGAGGAAAACAAACTATTTAGAAAAATAAAACAAAACAAAGCAAAACCCAAATACTACTTCTAAATTTCCAAAACAAGCTTTTGTTAATGGAGCCTGATTGCAAAATCAATTTACAAATAGTGCCTAAATGGTAACAGTCAATGTATGAGATAAAACAGATCGAAATCCATCTACCCATTCCATGATAGTGAACATTCTTCATGTCTGAGGTCTGTACTATAGAATAGTAAGCTGCTCCTTCATGTAATTTCAGGGGACAAACACCCTGTCCCTTACTGAACATGACTTTTGCTGATGGGCACCCCACCCCAACTCTACTCTAATGGAAGACTGTTCTCCCTGCCACCTGATCCCCAAGGTAATATTCCAGTATTTTAGGTTCGAACTCACTTCGTTATGGTAGTGCACACATATTTAAATGCTAACCCACACTAAGTACTATCAACTAGAAGATGGTATGAGACAATTTTCCTTATTCTTAGCTTGGTAAAATAAAATTTAGCCCAAAAAGGTCAATATAAATAGTACTTTCTGCATTGATTCCCTATCTCCTGTAGTTCTCACTTGAAGATATGATTATGTCTTTCTGAATGGTTCTGCTTTTCTTGAGAAAAAGAGCCTGAAGAGCTCAGTTATCTTGCTTTGAGTAGTAGTGACAAGGGCTGGCTATTTATAAACACAAGGAGCAAAAGAAAAGCAGCTCCAGCGATACCCAACCTAATTTATGAATGAGCCTGTAGGAGCTAGAGAAGAGTTGAAGCTATAAGGTAAAAGGGCTAAGGTAACACAAACTTCCCTCACTGCTTTGGAGGCACAGACTGAGCGGGCCCTCAGGGGCTTGGGCTCAGATCCTTGCTCAGTGCACGCCCAGCTGAGACACAGTGAGGGTCAGTCACACTGTAGCTTTCTTCTCATTTGCAAACTGCGGTCAGAAGTATAGGAGACAATTAATGGCACAGCGCAGTGGCAGGACCTGATAAAAGCTCAATGAGATGGAAGCTATAACCACCTTTTGATACCTCTGAGCACTGACAAATTTGAGAGCAGATTTGACAGCTTGACAAATTGAAATCCATGACAACACATAGGTAGAGAAAGTGATGTTTCATACTTTTGATAATCATACATAAATTCTGGGGTAAACTTGACCAAACATAATTTTTAAAAAACAAGAACACATATTTAGTCAGAAAGATATTATACACACTCAGTCACATATATGGGGGCAAAGACTGATTTATTTCTCAGGAGTGCAAACATTCATAAATTTTAAAAATTATAAAACTATACTATGCTATTATTATAGGATTTGTTTGCTGGAGGTTCTAATAATTAAAGTGATTTCCTGCAATATGTCCAAATTATTACCATTTTTATAGTTTATTGGTTACAATTTTTACATTAAACTGATAAAGTTTCTATAGCACTTGTTTAATAGCAAAGATTGATTTATATTTACAACATAATGAATTAAGTGGCACGAAAAAAAATCTGACAAATGAAGAAATAGTTTCTATTTCCTAATATCTTGTTACCCACCCTTAGTTTTGAGCATGCAAGATTAGAAAAGAAGAAAAAATAAGGCTCAGAAGGAGAAATAGCATTGTAAAAATGTGTCGAATGTTCCTCTTTGATGAAAAATGAGACTCTTATTTTAGTGAATATGTTATTGCCTTAATGCTAGGGGAAAAGCAACCATCATTAGAAAAACGAATTGCTCAGCTGTTTGTAAGCAAAAAGCTCTGGGGGAATTTCTCAGGACCCCAAAGGCAAAGCATTATAGGGTTATGCAAACATATGTTGCAGGTGTTTTAGGGGAGACAGGTGGGCAAACCTCAGCCATGGAAGAGGAGTTAGTTTCATGCACTGTAACTGAAACGAGATAACCTAAATGCATCCAAGTACAGAGATGCCATGGCACCAGGGTATCGGAGCCGCAGAGCAAAAACTCACCCTAAAATAATTATCTCGTTAGTGCCAAGCAAACAGAATTTTTCCCTTCTTGTAGTTTTATAGAAAACAAACACTGCCAATTACTTTTTTTTTTTTTAAACTAAAGGTATTTTAAACCTGGAACAAAGAACAGCCTAAAATAGCAATAATTATCCAAAAAAGATAAGGATGAAGTATTGTTGCCTTTATTTAAACAAATATTCCTAAGGAGACAGTTTGTTGTAATATCCCCTCATTGGTTCACTAGGCAACATTAGATTTATCATAATTCTCCTAAAGCCTAAGATATTTCTATATTAAAATGCTAATTTTGTCTTTTCTTTTGCCTGTAATTAAAGCTAGGGAAACTTGTGATCTGATATTCACTGATTGCTAGAGGGTCCACAAAGGTCTCCCCATTTCTGTTCCTTATATCCACATACTGCCCTCTTCATTAAAATCAGACACAGGAACAATAAGGCAGACATAAACCTAAAAGCTCACAAAATTCTCATTTAAACACACACACACATCTCAAAAATAACTGGCACTGCCTGGATATTGCCATAAAACCTACACTTTATATCTTACTTCCTTGTTGGTTAAATATCCAAGAGCTGATTTTCTCTTTATGTGTGATTGAGAGACTACTCATTTTACTGCACATATTTATTTATAATAGTCTTCTGAGCCATACCGTCCCTATCTAAACCTCCTTTTCCCTGTTTAACAACTCATATGATGAATTAAATGTCAAATAGTGTAAAAAATAATCTCATAAAACAGCAGACTTGCAAAATAAAACAAGTTTGATTTTTTCTACAAAATAAATAGTCCAACCTGTGGCTACAATGCTCCGATCAAATCATTATAGGTCTTTATTTAAAAACGAAAATGAATATTTGTTAACAAGTTTGTAAATTACAATACTACTTCAGCACCGGAATTAAAATGACCTCTGGTTTATATACTACTAATTCCTATGTATATTGATGGGAGAGACACATTGCCAATAGCAAGTATTAAGGATGTTAGTTAGAGCCATTGATGGAAAAATTCAGGTAATTTTAATCTATGGATCTACAGATTAAAATAATTTAAGAGTCTAAATTTTTTTTTAAAAAGAAGCAAAAAATTGGTAATTGGGTAAAGACACAGACAAAACCTCTGAACCCATGCCAGCCTCATTTTACATACTGAATAAGCCCAATTCCCGAAAGTGACATCCCCATCTCTACCCTGGCAAGCCGAGATCTCAGATGGCAGAGAAGCATTTTAAACCACCTGTGCGTTATGCTCGACTGTAGCTTCACACAAAATAGACACCGAAAGAGAAATAAAATTTTTCCTTTTTTCTAATGTATCTACATGTTTGAATTTAGCATGCAGGAGGGTACCAGACTAACGTGGCCCCCATTTGATAAGTATATTTATGACATGTATCTATATATAACATATATATGGAAAGTAGGAGTTTTGGCTTACCCATTTTGTTACTAATACTGGACCTCAAAATATTCCTTTTAGATACTTGGCTAGCTCTGTTCAGCGGTGTAACTTCTTACCCTTTTCTCTCCTTAAGTTTGAGCAGAATGAGGGAGAAGCTGTGTTACTTCAACAGTTTAAAGAAACTTAAGGAATCAATGTCTTTCCCTTACAGTGGTTCCCAACCTTCAGTGATAGAAAGGAAAAAAAAGAGACGAGGTAATCTCAAAAAACATTCCAATTTGGGAAACAGACTTTGGAAATGAAAGTCTTGATATAAAAGTGATCTTAACCTGTTTTTGTAATTTCCAAGGCAACAAAAGCTAAGCTCCTGCCCATGAGGCCGGGTAAAAAGCAATGGCGACAGCAATTCTGAAAGCCATTTCAGTAACAAAACATGTTAGAATCGGAGATTCATTTACTATATAGCTCCACTCTGACTAAGGCCACTCAGTCACTCATGCTGACATTTTTGGTGGCATTAGCACACCATTTCGTATCAGTACTGAACTTTGAAATGCCTATGTGAAACAGATCAGAAAGGAAACGAGTAACAGGCAGACTCAAGCTATATGTTCCTGAGACCAAACTTAAGATAATATGTCAAGTTAAGATGCAAAGGAGATCACAGAGAGTGTCTATGGAGATGGACTCCTAACTTTCTTGATTTTTTTCTAGATTTCATGTGTATTATAAAAAAGAACACTAATATTGTATAACTTTCTCGAAAGAGTAGAGCTAGTGTTGTGACATTTTCTTTTTAAATAACTTTAGATATGGCTCAGCCTCGAAATCAAAGCCCCCTCAAATATCGAATGACAAAACTGGCATGTCAAAGTTCACAACCTCATACTATCTTGTTAGGGTTCTTTTTGTGCTCTTACCTGCTTTCTGGTGAAGACTGACCCTCTTTTCAGAACAATGCTTTTAATTGCCCAAAACAAAATACATAGGATTATAAAAGAAATCAATGATATTGAAACAGCGATCAAAATGTTGAACAAATTTACAACATATGGTATGTGCTTTCATATTAATGTTTTAAATAAGATATAGTGGCTGGTCTAATCATTACTGTAATTTAGAAGTAGTGATGAATGTAAATAGTATTTCAAGCTATCTTCATCAACTGTAATGTGATATAAAATATCTGTGATTGCTATTAGTAAAAATGTTTCAGGTGCTGTTAATACTATTGCAATTTGTTGCCTTCATCCACATTTGAAGAAAATACTAAATTTTAGTCAACACTTAGTGAAAATAAAGATGTAAATTTTGCTCGTTTTGCTCATCCAAGTTCTTGGTCTCTACTGAATTCTACCCACCTTCCATTTGGGGACCTCAGGTCTTTCCCCAGAAACCTAAAAGGTGATTTGGATAACAGTTTTTCCCTCTTGAGAATGTCGAGCTTTATGGGTACCATTGTAATAGCTTATTAACCCTTTTGCTGTATAAATGTGTGCAGGAATGATAGTCAAAATATTGTAACTGCAAGCGCATAGGCAGCTACCAATCAGTGCTGATGGGGGAGCCAGGAGGAAATAGACCCTGCTGACCCCAGGCGTTAGTCTCTCAGATTTCTTTACCCACTGATATAGATATATTTTGATATTTTAACAACTAGTATAGCTATGACACCAGATCAATGACAGCACAGGACAGAAATGATACTTGGCAGGGAAATGTGTTTAGATGTAAAGGATTTTTCCCAGTTAGTATCCAGTTCCTTATCTGAATGAGAAGTATGGCTGGTGGGTGAGGTTAGGATGATGCTGGGGGAATGCGTTACACTGAACAAGGTGAAGTGACCATTTCTGTATTAGATACTTTTCTACGTTAACTCCTCAGCAGTCACATTTACACAGAGACCCTCCATTAATAGGATTGTCTATCCACTTTTTTAAAAAGAGGTAGCTGCAATAGCCTTCTTTCTTTCTTTCTTTCTTTCTTTTTTAAAGATTTATTTATTTATTTATACAAGCACTGGGTACAGTCAGAAGTGCAGGAGGGTGAGAGAATTCACCAGAGCCAGAGCGGGGAGCAGAGCAGGCAGAAGGACCGAAATACACTGCTGAGGGGAGCAGCGGGCGGCAGGAGAGGTCTGCGCGCCATGTGGGACCCTCCTCCAGTTGCCGGGGAGCAGCCGGGGATTGAACTGGCGCCGCAGAGGCGGCGGGCAGCTTCGCAACCCAGCGCTCAATCGCTGCACCACTGGGGAGGCCCATGCAATAGCCTTATTTCTCAGTCTATAATCAGAAATACTTCCAGAATATAACACTTTTCTGAGATCATTTTTTCTAAAGAATCAAATGTGAATTGGGGGTCCAAGGTTTCCCTGTTTGGAAATTTTAAGCAGTAGGAAGAAAAGAGGTTGCATATTTTATAATGATTTAAAAGGAAAACTGAGACTATCTTAAGTTATCATCCACTGAAGTTAAAAGAATTCTTTGGAGGCCATTCTTCCAGCAATCTTCATTGTTTCCACTTTTTGGCTTCTGTGAATAACTTCACCAAGAACATTGATACACAGGTATCTCTTTGGATAAAAATCAATTCTTTTGGCTGTATACCTAGAAGTACAATTTCTGGATCATGTGGTAATTCTAAATTTAAATTTTTGAGGACCTACTAAATTGTTTTTCACAATGGCTACACCATTTTTCATTTCCATCAGCAAGGTTTAAGGTTTCCAGTGTTTGCATGTTTGCCACATTTATTAATTTCATTTTTTAATAAAAGACAGTAACAGCTGTGCAGTAGTATTTCATTGTTCTTTGTATATCATCTTCATTGTTCAGCATCCTCTCATGTGTTTATTGGCCATTTGTATTTTTTCTTTGGAGAAGTTTCTGTTCAAATCCTTTGGCCATTTTTGAATTGGGTTGTTTTCCTATTATCAGGCTTTGATGATAGTTTCTTTTGCTGTGCAGTTTTTTTTTTGTTTTTTTTTTTTTAAATATAGATCCATTTGTGTATTTTTGCTTTTACTTCCTCTGCTATGGGAGTTGAATCCCCAAACACATATGTGTGGGTTTATTTCTAGGTTCTCAAATCTGTCCCATTATTCTGTTTTTATTCCAAATACCACGCTGTTTTAATTATTATTGCTTTGCAGTATAGTCTGAAGTCAGAGAACATAATAACTCCATTTTTGCATTTTTATTCTTTTTTGTCTCAGAACTGCTTTTGCTATTCAGGAACTTTTGCGGTTCCAAATTAAGTTTCATGATTTTTGTTATTCTATTTCTGTGAAAAACACCATTGGGGTTTTGATAGGGATTACCTTGAATCTGATATTGCTTTAGGTAACATAGAGGTCTGCTGCATCATGTGGGTTAGCTCCCTGGCCAGGGATCGAACTTGTGCTGCAGTGGCTGTGGACTGCTTCACTGCTTCATAGTGCCCAGACTTAACCCCTTGTACCACCAGGGAGGCCCGAAATGTAACAGGTTTTTACATTTTCATTTTACTGAATTTACCTATTATTTCTAACAACTTTTTATGGAGTTTTGGGGTTTTCTATGCATGTTACCAAGTCATCTGGATACTAATTTCTTTCCAATTTGGATACCTTTTACATCTTTTACTTGTCTAAATGCTCTTGCTGGGATTTCTAACACTGTATTAAATAACAGCAGTAAGACTGGACATTCTTGTCTTATTCTTGAACTTAGAGGAAAAGCTGTTGGTTTTTTTCCATTGAGTATGATGTTGGCTGTCAGGTTTGTCATATCTCCCCTATATTATTTTGAGGTATGTTTGAGCAAATGCCCACAAGTTGTCTCCTCAATATGAGACAGGCTGAGGCCAAATATGGTGCCAGTAGGCCTATTTTAGAAAAAACTCTGAAAGGGCTGACTGGCAATGTGGGTGATTCTGTAGAGCTCTCAAACATTTTCTGAATAATCCTAACTCAAGCCATCCAATTATATACTGCCATGATCACAATTCAGGTAACAAAAATGGAAAGAAGTCCAATAAATAGGTAGTAGCACCCTTTTTGACAGGGAAAATCAGCAAGAAGAATGTACAAGATTTTAACATAACGACTGATCACCTCTGTGTGACTGGGTGTCTTGAAGGAATGGCTGGTTGAGTGGATGTGGGATGGCAGCTGGTGTTATAAAGTGTAACTCATTTTTCTTCAATAAGTTGAACTCTTTGAAAGCAGTAAGATATCTAACTTCATTTTATTTTTGGATTGCTTTGTTTGTCTGGGTCTTTATAAGAATTTTACTAGAAAACTGAGAAGCTGTATGCCATTTTAAAGTCATGAAGTTTCATTTAAGCTGCATGGGAAAGGAAGCTGTCTAGCTGCCAAAACAAGAGGGGTATATAGAACATCCCAAGCACAGAGAAGAGACTAGAGAGCTGAGGGGAGGAGAGAATATGGAAACAATATTCCGTATCCAGCCAACAGTTCAGGAATCCTTCTACCCCAAAATTTCCTGTGTCAGGCATTTTGCTACATACCAGGGTACCAGGATACAATACTTACGATTCTGCTCTCAAGGAGCTTAGGCTAAAGGATGAGACAATCAAGTAATTATACATATCAATGTAAAGACTGTCCTTTCTTCTCCTCCCCTATCCCTTCTAAATATGAAACAAATGGAGTCAAACCTATTACCTTGCTTCTTTCTCTTAGAGAAGGTGCATATTGCATCAGTTATCATTTATTGGGTGACAGACTATACTAGGCCCTTTACAGATATTATCTCATATCAAAGAATTTTCATAATAGAAATCTGCAGAGTGTATACCTAAACCTTTGAATCATATACAGCATTGTAAACCAGTTATCCCCCCAAAAAAGAAAGAAAATCTCCCTCCTTTTTCCCCCCACCAAAATAAAAGGATTTTTCACAACAAAGGCACAGCATTTCATAGGAACCAAGTTCTGAATGGTTAATGGGTTGGCCAAAGTCATGGAAATAATACGCAAAGGAACTGCCAGCTTTTTATGTTCAAACTTCTTTGGGCTAACACACCACAGCTACTCTCATTCATAAGGATTTATGAAAGTGGGAAGAACAATGAACATTAATTCTTGGTTTTCTTTTTGGGCTAAACATTCTCAGTTCCAGGTGTATAGCCTTGACCATTTTGTTTCTAAGTTCACCTGTGCTTTCCTAAATAACCTGTTTATATGTCTTCAAGTAGTATTTCATAGTTTTCACACTTCAAAATTAAGAATGAAAACTGGACATATTTCTTTAGTAAGGACTTGGTCGGGAGATGCTACAACATTTTTGCATTTGAAAGTAAATATACCTTTTTTAAATTTATATGTATTTTACATCACTGTTCATTTTTATTTTTTTAAAGATTTATTTATGCATACAAGAACTGGGGGGTAGAACAGAGGTACAAGGGGGTGAGAGGATTCACCAGAGACAGAGTGGGCAGCAGAACTGGCAGATCTACTGCAATACACTGTTGAGGGGAGCAGTGGGAGAGATAGGAGAGGTCTGCTGCACCATGTGGGTCAGCTCCCTGGCCGAGGACTGAACTCATGCTGCAAAGGCTGGAGAGAGCTTGATAGTGCTGAGACTTTAACCTCTGTGCCACCAGGGAGGTCCTAAACCTTATTATTTTTTTTTTAAGAAAGGAAGGAAACAAAAAGAATAGAGGAGAGGAAGCAATCAGGATGCTCACACTATCTAGATATCATTGTTTGTGTCCCTAAACCAAAAGGCATTTTGGGTAGAAAATGGCATTAAATCTTCCAATAAAACCTTTTATGGTATCAATCTGTTATATCTCTTTGATAATAAAATCTCTCCTCCCTTGTTTAATCAGAGGTCAATTTCTTTTGAATGAGTAAGTCCTAAATATATGCTGAAATTTTAGTTCAGTGCTATTTCAAATACTGTTTCTTATCTATATTTCAAATGCTAGAAAGTTCAGCTAAGAGAGCATGAGTAAGATGTTATCAATTAAGTAAATTAAGTAGTTGATCTCAAATTAATAGCTGACATTCTTGTCAGCGGGTCCTCTCATAAGTGGAATATATAATAGATACATTCAATTAGAACCTTTATGAGAAAATCTGGCAGGATTTCTCCAGATACTGGCTGGAAAGATGAGGGAAAGGGTGTATGTATTTCTAGGGTTATGAAAACAATTCCAATCATTCCTGACATCTTTCTGCCTTCTTCAAATTTTCCCACTTGGTGCTGTTCCCCAAAGACAGCTCGAACCATGTAAGCACCATACACCATTTACTTTAAGTAGAATACATTTGAAATACTCTCTATTTGTATTGCTGTTATTATAGAAAGATAGAGAGAAGTGATGAATAAGGCACTTGTACTACAATAGGAACCTCAAGAAAAGGCCAGAAAGAATCAAATTACTAACAGCTCCAACTTCTAACAGGATGATGGTCCGACCTCGGGGCTGACAATTTTGTGAAACATCTTATTGCTCTCAACTTCATCAATTCATATCTCTTCAACACGTTTTCAGTAAACACTACAAGAGATAGTTAAATTTGAAGGGGCTGTCAAAAAAGCTAAGAATGGCAGAGTGTAGGAAAAAAAATTCTGAAACTGAACTCTTGATTTACTGAAGGCAACCATGCAGTAAAAAGAAATCATAGTGGCAGTATCCCTAAAAATGCATGTGAGGGGGACAATTATTTTCCAATTTTCCTTTTCAGAAATCAAGTTTGTTAATGACGAGGAGTAATTCTTAGGTGCACCCAAGAACTGTGGGAGATACTGTAAGTTAATGTAAAGTGCCTCTGGACAGCAGTGTGCACAGCCTTCCTCAAGAAACTAGGTGGTTTCAATTAGCAAGATTGACTATATTCCTTATACGCTTAAAGAGTATTAAAAGCAAGAAGATGTCAATCAAAAAGAACCTGCCAAGGAAGCAGAGAAAAGTAGTCAAAGAGGAACATATGGACAGAGCCAGTCGGGGAGAGGCTGGGTTAGAGGTTAAAGGCCTGTGTGTTCTCTAGGACCACAGTATGTCTGTCCTTACTGTGAAGTAGGTGTGCCAGCCTTTCGTAGTTGGGTTCCAGTAAATATGTGCTCCCATCTCATCCATCAAACACCAAGCACTCCAACGAGCTCTGTGATTCTGAGTTTCCACAGAGTTCTACAACATATTGGTCAGATGCAGTTCAAGAACTTGGTTTTTCCCTCACTCCAAGGGATCTGATAATGATGTGGCCTCCTGCCTAATTCGTCCCCCAGGTAGTGGCGGGGTGCTCATGGGGGTCAGAGGATGCCAGGCTTGTAGCTGTTCTAGAGTTCAGTGCAGACTGAGAAAGGGACATATGGGCTCGACACAGCAGCCTTCTGAGTTCAGTTTTGGGACTCTGAGAGATGGCAGGTTTTTGTGCAAAAATGTTGACAAAATCAGATTTCTCAGTTTGTGAGATTTAAGGTCACAAGCTTTACACTGTGATTTTAGCTTTGCCCTTAGACAGGGCCCTTTCTGTGAGCCTAAGAGGTAAAGAACCACAAACATTTTCGTTAAAAAAAAAATCACCAACCCTGCATGTTCTTTTTCCCAGGCAGACAGCTCAACTGCATATTCCAATGTTTTATGTATAATAAAGTTGACAATAGCAGAACCGACAGACGCCCAAATAACTATCAATATATGATCTGGAGATAGTTGCCTATTCCTGCCTTAAGATGGACTGTCTTTTGTGTGAAAACTAAACATGTATGTACTGTGTTAAGCCAAGGAAACAGGGGGGTTATTTGTTATAGCAGTTGGTCAACCATCACTAACAAACCATAATAATAGACAGAAGGACTGCATTTTAATCTCAAGAAAAGTTGTCCAAGATGAATTTCTTCTTTCAGCTACTTAATTATCATTCATTCATATCCCTATATATTCTCTTTCTCTTTCCTCTGCAGTTCACACTATCATTCTTAACCCTTTGAACTAGGTCTTGCGCTACTTTTTGGTGTATGCTGAGGGTTTTAAATAATTGATACACTTAAATTATATCCTTAATATACTTAAATTTGTCAAGAACATCACAAACATTTCCAAATAACCAACTTTTTATTTTTCTTTCCATAGCATGAATTTCTTTGAAAAAAAATCCTATTAAAATGCCACTATTACCATAGGAGACATATTGTTTCTTTTTCAAAAACATTTGTATGATATATTACTGACAGCTAACTTATCACCTCAATAGAGGTAAGCAATTTGGAGTATGTTCTTTCCCCCCACCCCAAAATAAATGATACTTGGCAACTCTTAAGTACATCAGCAGAAGGTTCTAGTGAACCTTTTCATGGCCCCTGACAACTCTCTGGAACTACAAATACGCCATCATTTAAGATAAGATAGTCCATAAACACACTTAGCTGGGCCTATGGCAACGGCAATAAGGCACAAGGTCATGGACGCTAAGGAAGGGACACCCACTGTCAACGTCATTGTATGTGGTAGACACCTCTTTCCTAAGGAATCCTGACATACACAGGCTGACACGTGAGCCACGTGAAGGCACCACTGTTAATCTGTACATAAAAAGTCAATCTTGTTCTTTCTTTCTTTTTTTTTTTTTTGGTAGAAAACTAATATACACGCAAGTTTCATTATTTTCTGTATTCCATTGGATTTCCTTCGTGGACTCATCATGTGTGCACACACTCCATTTGGGAAACCACTGGTGAAGAGCCAGGCTTCTGTTTTTAGAGGTTTGGCTTTCAGTTGTGTAGTAACTTATTCCTCAATCTAGCGTCTGCTTCTTAAAGCATTGTTCATAGCCCACCAGTTTTAGGATAGTTACAAATACAGATTTCTGGAGTCTACTGCAGAACTACTTGTCCGGGGGTCTGTATTTGTAATAAGCTTCATTAGTACCTCACAGTTTAGATCCACTGCATTAGACTGCAAGGGTTATGAGGAGGGGACTCTGTCTCCCTAGTTCATTATATCCCTAGAGCTGGCAAAGGAGACAATAAACACTTGCTTAACTAAATTGCAAATATGAGCAGCGTAATTTCTTCTCTGGCAAAGAACTTGAGGTTCTGGTTTGGGTAGTCACCATTCACTTCATTCATTCATTCAAAATTATAGGTTCTTGGGCAACAAAACATAAAACAAAATGAAAGTGTGACCTCCATGGAGTTGATATTGTCAAAATAATTAACAAATAATTATTATTATAGGTTATGGGAAAAATGGAGAACAGAGGAAGGGGACTTGGGGTACTGAGGTGGGGGGGGCAGTAAGGGCAGTCTGAGGGAGTGATTAAGATAGGCCTCACTAGGAGGACTGGGTTGGAATGAAAACTTAAAAGGAGATGAGAGAATCAGTCAAGTGGATAATCCTTTGACTTGTCAAAAATCCGGCTCACCCATCATCATATGTTTCAACCAAGACTTTTGTGAGATTTTAGATGTGACTGTTACAGCTCAGGCGCTCAGTAAATTCTGTCGAATGAATAGCGGCCACTCTGCACATGGTTGGTAATGAAAAAAAAAATTATCTGTTGAATTGAATTGAATTTTGCTAATAAAGTGGACCCAGAAAGGTTCTTTGCGATTACGTGATCCAGTTTCTTCAGTCTAAGTTTGGGACGAGGAGTGACGTGTTCCATAAACCCAGCAGGCTGTGATGCGTCTGACCTAGCCTGTTGCCGCTGGCATTGGGGAAGGGCTGGAGTTCTGGGCCCTGCCCTACAGGGCCTCTCATTTTGTTGTGCGGGAGAGGCACAACACAGTGGAGTGTGATGCTGATGTAAACAAAAGAAAAGTGACCAGGATTGCCACGTATAGAAGGTAGTCAAAACTGTTTTCTTTTAAAAATTATTTTAAATAAATTTTTATTCAGGGAACATTCTATTATAGTATTATATAAGTTTCAGGTGTGCATCATTAGCCAAAATTGTTTTTTAAAAGTTAAAGCAATGTATATATGATAGAAAGAGTTTAGTCAGTAACCTACTGGCTAGACCCGTGTGACAGCCCAGAGGTCTGAATAAGTGAGTGGGTGGGTTTTTCCAAGTTTGGAGCTCATTTAAGAAGAGAATCATATAGTCACATAGCTTGGAAACAAAGAAAAAAACCACCTTTTGTTTTGTCACAAACACAGATGATTCTCAAAGAATGGTAGTTTTCAGAGAAATGTTCCAGCTTTTTAGAGGACGGAAAAAAAAGACGAAGAAAATATAAGCATTCTTTCTGTAACAGAAAATCCCACGGGGAACATACTAGAAAACCTGAATAGAACCTTTGACGGGAGTATCGTGAATGGCAAATAAATGGATATTGTGCATCGCCCTCAAAGAGTCGGCACATGTGGTTTTTAGGTTCATTGCTGTTCAGAGGAAAACAAGGACAACGGATCCCCGCAATGGAGCACTTCTAACACCCCAACTGAGGGAGGCTTGAATCCAGTGGCTACTTTTCAATGCTGATATATCACATTTTACCAAAACCATCTGACACTTTTAAAAAGTTACACGTACAGTGGAGTTCTTTGAATTCAAAGAATAAAAACATATTACTGTATAAGATCTGATTATTCAGACTTCGTATAATTTAAAACGGCACAATTTAATATAATTCCAAACAAAAGCCAAATCAGAATTGGCCAAGCATAAGAGCAATGAACGCTATATTTTTATAGTATGTCTTTCTGTACAAGAATGACTACGAAATTAAACGGTCTTATTTCTAGCAATTTTCTCCTATAAACAATAACAGTCACCGCTAAGAGGATTGCTTACACACTTACCAGAAATATTTTTTTTGAATATTCTAGTCTCCAAAACAAACGGTAGTTGTCAAATTCTTACCGCAGAATCTAAAATGTTAATCCATGTACTGTATTTCATTGGTAATAAGTCTTTGTGATAAGGTTAACACTTCAACACACAACACAAATAAGAAAGCACCGAAAAATGAAAATTACTTTGCTTATGTTTCCGTATTAGAATTTTATTTGCTAAAGGGTAAAAACAGATTTGCAAAATTCACAGTTAACTTAAAACAATAGTTTTAAACCTTTTATTCCTAGCCCTTACTGCCTTTAGGAACGAGTGAACATCTGGTTATTTAAGGAACACAATATGTTCACATTTTCTATGACTTTTGTTTCTAATTGGGTTTTAAAATTTTTTTTTGAATTTGAACAACTAGTTAGAACAATGTTTTTTAATCACTTCATATTTTTCATACTGTCCTCCTTCTACCCCTCTACTTCATTTAGTGGATTGTTTTTGGAAATCTGCGCAGCAGTTCTAATATTGATAAAGAAAAGAAACTAACAATGAAGAGTGTGGTCCGAAGAGTTAACTAAAAAACTGTATTGATGGTGAATGGAGTACAGGATGCTATAACCAGATTATCTGACATCTAGTATTTTCATACAGCATACATTTTTTAAACTGTCAAATACTTCTTAGACCACTTATATTTGTGATGAGTTCATTTATTACAGATGCAAATAAATGTGTAATGCAAATAGAATTTTTTGTAATGCAAATAGAATTTTTTACGAGAAATATCGGTAGTTAGAATTCCAATTCTTTAAATACTAATGCAGTTACAGCTCTTGTGTAGAGAGGTGCTGGAAGACATGGGTTAACTTTCTACCTCTGCCATTCACAAACTGTGTGAACGTGAATAAGTCTTGAAATTTCACCTTGATCCTCAGTTTGTCCATCAGGATTAGAGAGAACCTAGAATAGATGCTCCAGGTTGTTTGCAGTTCTGAATTTCTGACAATCTGAGTAGAGCATACTAACTAGATTCTTTGTTATGTCTTCCATACTCCATCATATTTGAAGGTGTTTTTAAATAATTCAGACACAGTAAATTAAAGAACTAGATGCTCTTTAAGTTCAAGGTGTGGGTTATTTTACCAACTTGGTGAAAATGGCAGCAGACAAATATACATATGGCTATGGCTTCTGTGGAAGTGGATATGGGTTCTAGAAATAGTAAGTTCTACTGAGATTAACAGAAGAGGCTTAGCATTTGAGTCAGATTCAATTCTACCATTATTTTCTTCATATCACCCCACTGCAAAACACAAACCTAAATGGTGAAAAATGATTAGGATCATAAGAAGGAATACACGATAAGATAAATAAGCAAATAGCTAAAGTACAAGGTACTGTGATACTCAAATGGGAAAACATGTTCTATCTGCGCCTGAAATGGCTACCTGGAGAAGTGAGATGAATGCTGGGAACTCAAGGAGGGGATGAATAGATACAAGGGACATGGGGTCACTCTAGCTAGCGTGGGGTCATAAGATTTGGGGCCTTGGGAAAGCCACATAACCTCCACGTTGAAAAAGAGTGAGGAAAGGTAATCTGCTCTGTCCCCCTCAAATCTAACTGTGAGGACTGAATGAAGAACATCAAGGTGTCTGTAGAGGAATATGATCCTGTTATTACAGTTTACAGGTCCACTGTTTCAGCCTGTTCCTATGAGAAATCTTTTCATGGTAAAACACAGATCTGAAATAAAATAATTAGAAATTAGAGCTCAGTGTCCAAAGTCTACTTGAAGAGTCTATTCTCAACTGAGCAATCTCCACGAGATCTAACAATAGCAGGAAAAAGTGTTTTACTGAAGACTAACATGAACTTGGATGTGTGTGTGGTGGTGGTGGGAAGAGGGCTTAAAGTTCCTGTTTATATTTATTTACGTCTGTCAATAGCACTCAGTACTACTGTCTTATGAAGCTGGCATACAGGCAAGGTACTCTGATGCTTCAAATCTCCTATTTCTACCAGTCCAATTCTTAGAGACATGTATGTCTGCTTACTTACTGTGATCTACTTGAATCACAGAATACTTGTATATCATATTAAAGCATTATTTAAAGCACTGTGATATCTGGATTTTTGGAAGATGTGGGTGAGGTAACAACATCATCTTTTCCTCCCCTTTTTGTGCCCCCCTCAGTGTAAATGTCCTCCAATTGACTTTATAATAATTGACATTAATACTGAAATTCTGTTCTCTTGTGCATTTCTAGAATTTATATAAATTTGGTATATATTTTTTCACTCATATTTTGTAATACTGGATTGGATCTTGTTAGCTCATTAGAAGTCATATGGACTTCTTTATGGACAGGGGGTGTTCTGGTTGGGTGGGTCATTGGAGGCAAGTTAATTCAACCACACAAGAGAAGATGCAAACACTGCAAGCACATGTTTACCAAACTCACAAATATGGCTGGCAGCAGAGGCAAGATATGATGCAGTGCTCTGATTCCTAACTTAGGCTCCCTGTAGGACACTATACTGTGCAAACACAATGAGCACATGTTCCACGTGCCATTAGTTATCACTGACATTTACTAAATAATGCTAATGGGTCAGCTACTATATACACTTAACTAAAACTATCACTGTGCTGGGTTAGTCATCTGAAAGCCCCTTAATACTACAGAGCTTTCTTTCTTTTTCTTAATGATATTATCTTTCCATGAAGTTGTTCTGAAGACTTTTAAATATGACTTTCTCTTTCTAGCCTATTTCTTGCATCTCCATATAAAGGAAGCATAAGGTCCCACATTTTGAACCATTATCTGAATCATATTTTTATACTTCATAAGGCCCTGAAAATAAAAGTGGGAATTCCTTTTTTCAGATACGTTATATTTTTTTCCTCTTAGACTTCAGGGCATATATGTTTTTAATGCTTGTAGAACTGGCTTCACTATACTCTTACATTATATATACTATATGATTGAGATAAAAAATGGTATTAAAATCTCAGATTCCACTAATAGCACTGATGGATTTAGTATATAGGATTCTTCAACTAGAAGAGTGAATGATTCCTAGGAAGATCAACCATATTTAGTTAGGGAAAATTTATCAAGATCAGTAAGTTTAGAAGCATATTCATTTCCCTTCGATTAAATGTAACAAATCACACAAGTAGAAAATTCAAACTGCTTTTTTTGCAACTTTTCTCCACTAGGTACAACTCTAAGTAAATTGCTAAGGCTGAACTGATAGACCATATTGTAAGTTTGTAGGTCAAAACTCACCTTACTTATCAGCAACCTCAGTCTTTATTCTTTTTCTAGATATTTCATAGGCTTGGTTATTTTTACAAAAAAATTTATACAACTTACATAAACAGCTAAAACAAAAGAATATGGAACTTTTGATTTTCATAGACTGTTGTGTTTCTGTATGCGGCAGATAAATGACAGATGATAGTTAATTTTTTAAATGAAACTGCATCATGCAAATGAAATGATATAAATTCTTATATTTATACAGAAAATGGATATAGGCACAAGGAAATAAATTCTTTTAAATAAATCAAAGAATAAATAAAGGATGTACTCAATTGTGAAGTCAACGAGCAAGGAAAGGGCAGAAATCCTTTAGAATCAAAATATATGTTGAACTTGGAGGCCCAAGTCGATCAGACAGAGCTTTGGCAATGGAATCCACAGACAGACTGACTCAAAGACAGTTCGACAACTGCCAACACGGCGGTTGGGAGCTCGCCAAAGAGCCAAAGGCTGGGATTACCACCCCGTGCCTGGCACACTCATACTCGTGTTTGAAGCTTTCTCTCTTAAATTTCATCCAATATTTTTGTTTGGCTCAAAAGCATCAAGGATTCACAGATTTTTTTAGATCATTAAATGTTCTTATTTTCAAGAAATATAACATTAGTTGTAAAAGAGCACACTTTTTCTCTGAAGTGTAAAGAAAATTTTGGTGAATTGCTTTAAGTTCAAATAGAAAAACCAGCATTAGAGTATATTTAAATCTTTATTTTATTAGGTTACTCTTCACTATAACATAAGAAACATATTCATAATATCAAATAATTTAGTATTGCATTGTATCATAAGCTCTTATAAAACTGGAACTTTTCATGGTTCCGAAGTCTTGGTCTTCATATGGCTCCCAAAACTCTACTTGGTTAAGTCGGCCACTTTGAGGAGTAGCGATGATAATGAAGTGTAGCTATAAGGATCAGTTGCTCAACTATTTCCCTGAGTTAAGAGGAAGGCAGGAGGACAGAAGTTGTGTGCCTCAGTTTCTCAAGACAGTGTCCACTTAATCTGCCTGCTGAATTGATAGCCAATGAGGTAACTGAGTTTTGGGCTACAATTCTAGGCAAATCGAGGTAATTCATATGCCATTAGACATTCCACATAAGGAACTCTTGGAGTCACACAGAGAAAACAAATTTTTAACCAACTGTGTATATCCTAATCGGAAAGCTTACCTTTGGATCTCGAAGGAAGAGAGCCTTAAGAATCAGTGAATGTACATCCCCAATGATTGGGTAATGCATCAGAAGGCCGAGACAGGTCTGATAGTTGCTAGAGATCACTAAATAAGAGAAAGAAAAATAATTCAGAAGCAATATTGTTTAAAATATTTGCATTACCAGAGTAAAAAATAAAAATACTTAGAATCAAAGAACATGAACCAGTAACCTAGCTGATTTGATAAAGGAAACAGGGAGAAGGGACTCTTACCAAATGGCCCTTGAATCAACACACTGTACTCTTAACTGCAATCCAATATACTAGCATGGATCTGCAGGGGGTGTTGGAAGGAAGAGCCTCACATATAGATATCTGTGTGTGCATTTGTAATATAAATAAACTCTTAGAAGCCTGCATATTTATTGCCATTTATATGGTGGTGTTTAAATGTCTCAAGTTTTGCTGCTTAAAAATTAGTAACAAAAATCTTATGTGATAAAACCAGTTTAAAATTTTCATAAAATAATATTTATCTTGATTATTATGTTGCATAACTTACATGTTATATTTATATGTATATGAATATTACATATTCAAAATTAGAGAAAATAAATTTTCCCCAATTATTTTTTTAAAAAGATTTATTTATTTATACAGGAACTGGGGTACAGGTCAGAGGCATGGGAGGGTGAGAGGATTCACCAGAGCAGAGTGGGGACCAGAACAGGCAGACGGCGCCATGTAGGTTTCTCCCTGGCTGGGTGGGAATTGAACCCGTGCTGCAGAGGCTTTGGACAGCTTCACAGCGTGGTACTCAACTGGGGAGGCCCCCCAATTATTTTTTTTAAAGGTAACAAGAAATTGGGGGAGAGTATCTACATAGGATTCTTAGAGGGAGGATGCCAAAATCTCTGTTTCATGGACTGCCTTTTAATTCCTTGTTTGAAATCAACCTAATTATGGGTGCCATTATTAAACACATCTTTTCAGGCAGGTCCATGTAAACCACTTCATTTCTAGGCAATCCATCTGCCACTGTTGTCACAGTTGGGCCATTCACGACACTTGTGTCTGTGAGCCACCCTGTCTGCACCGCAGCCTTTCTGATGGAGAAACTTTACAGCCCAACTTCCTGGGCTGTCATGGAATTGTTTCCACTCATCAGAGCAGTTAGCTGAAAAACATTCAATAGGAAAGTACCTAATGCAAAAGCAACAATACAAATCACAAAATAAACAACTCTGTGATCAGAAATACCCTGGATTCTTAGAGTTGTGTTTTCTTCTGTTGGAAACTCTGTTTCTTGCTTTAGCTTTCCCACCCCCAACTTCTCAGGAACATTATGGGGAAAGAAGACAGGACTGGGCAAAATGAATAATTATAATCTATGTGAGGAACCACTTTATCATCTTCATTTCCATTGCTGATCTGACAGCTTGTAATTTCATACATCTGCTTTCATTTGTAAAGCACTCACTTACCCTACCCTTTCTATATCTGTTCATACTCTTCTTTCCTTATTTGTTCATTTTGTCATGTTCACATTCAGTTACCTGTTGTCCTTTTATCTCTAGAATTCTAAAAGCTAGGACACTGCGAATAGTATAATTCTTGCATCTGCAGGATTTTTTTGAAAGTAAATAAAACCTAGATAATAAATTTATTTTGCAACTCAAAGGTTATTTTCCCAACTTCCAAAATGATTATACATTAGTAACTGACCCAGGAAGAATTCGTGTATATTTGGTAAGAGAGGTAGGAAATGGTTTCCTCTTTTTGACTTCAAAAACATTACGTGATTGCCTCATCCAATTCTATGATTATTTGTTAATTCCTAATCCATGTCAGGCCCTATGTTAGGAGATGATATAAGAGAAACAAAACACAGCCCTTACCCTGAAGAAATCTAAGTACAGGATAGATGTGTAACCTGAACAGCTCTGACGCTATGCCCACTGGGATTCATTCGATATTCAAATGAATATTGAATTCTGAGATCAACACAACACCCATGCTAAGAAATTTACCTGCATTAACTGATTTAATTTCTGTGACCATATACTGTAGGGGTATAATTATTATCCCTGTTTTACAGATGAGAAAATAGGTAGTTGGAAAGGTTAAGTCACTTGTCCAAATCATACAGCAATTTGGTACAGAGCAAGACTTGACAACCGGAAGTCTAGTGGCAGGGTCTTGCGCTCCAATGCAGCTTTGTCTTGTAAGGCCATTGTTTTGAAAGTCAAATGACATAATGGAGTTGAGGAGTCATTGTAAATAGTAAATTAGTATCATTACTCTTGTGCAGGAGTCTTAGCAGCTTGGAAGTTGTGCATAACCCAGTCTCTACAACTGCCTGACAGAGATAGGTATTTATTTGGAGGGACCGGAGCAACAATCCTATTTTATGACAACTTGACAGAATGTCTGAAGTTATCAGAGGTCATAAAATATATAGGCAGTCAACTAACATTAACAGTTTACTTGCAGAATGAATGAAGGAGCTAACATTCTTTCTCCCATTTTCCCATCTATCTATCTAGTCATTGAGTGTAATAAACTTTCCCTGAGCATCTACTAAATCTGGGGTACACAGAGACTGTGCTAGGCACCGGCACTAGGAATATAACAGCTAGCAAGTATAGCTCTGAAGGCTAGTGGAACATGACAGCCCAAAATATACTGCTTTGCTATGTTGGTTCTTTTGAGTTGAATGTATCTGAAAAACAGCCAATGTAGGGAGAGACTTACTCTGAACTTCTCTTATCTAACAGAGATAAATCCTCTGAAAGGAATGCAATTGTCATAAATACCCCCAACTTTGTCACAAACTATCAGACCTCCCATCTATTCATTCATCTTTCCTAAAAATCATTTTGTCTCCCCTAAGAGCCATCCCTCTCCCCCTTTTATATTAAGATGGTATTTAATCCTGAATTCATTTCTCTGAGAGTTGCTCATTTATTCCCTAAGTATCTCCCATGTGTACATGAGGGATACATGTTAATAAACTTGTTTATTTTTCTCTGTTAATTTGTCTTTTTGATAAAAAGTCCCAGTTGAAAACCTAAGATAGGTGGATCTAATATTTTATTCCCCTTTAGCTCCCTGCCTTCAGAAAAATGCCATCATCTAGAAGCAATAGAAATTTGTGCTTTTAGAGTATTTTTCATTTACAACCACAGAACCTAAGTATTAAGTTCTTTTGAGTAACTTTGACAAATTTAGAGGAAGTAAAAGAGGACCATATAAGCTGTTTTAAAAAACAAAACAGTAAGGATGTGACAGAATAAGAATTTAGATTAGACCTTTTCAGTAATAATAAACAGCTAATAGTGCTTACTTTGTGGGCAGGGCTTCTGGGAAGGAGGCACAGATACCAGGTAGTATGTTTCCTGCTCACTTCCTGCTCAACCTAACTACTTCCAAATGATGCAGAGCTGACTTCTCTGTCTCTACGTTTCAATGGCCCACAACTGTTCTGGAATGGTTTGAGGGAGCTGGCTTAGTTTTCCTCAGTCGTAGCACGAAACAGTGAAATCAGTAAAGATAAGCAGAGGATAGAGTGTTTAGATGTGGGTCAATAACTCATGCGTAAGTCCGAGATGGCTGAAGCACAGAAGGCATTTAAGAAATGGGACAGGATCCCTCCCTGCCTTTTTGTTAGACTTTGTATGTTCCTTTGTTTAAAAACACTGACTAAATATTCTCTTTGTTCCATATACTAAGTTAAATCCTACAGGTAAGACATAAGGCACAATCTCAATTTTCTCTTCATGTTCCCAGTGGAATAGAAGCACAAAACTAACTGCACGCAGGAGAGAGCAGGCCACATGGCCCACACTGGGGACTGACAACTGGCATGGAAGATGGCGAGTCAGTGAGGGGGCGGCCGGCAACAGGGAAGCTCATGGAACAGGACGCTATGAGCCCTGAGGTGCAGAGGCTGAGGAGATAGGGGCACATGGAGGGAGCAAAGGACGTGGAGGGCTTGCTGGTATGTAGGAATCACGTTTAGACTGCACTTTACATTGTCACATTTGCTGAAGACTGAAAAGAATGGAATCAGACTTGTGGTTCAGAAAGATAAGCTGCCCACACAGTGACCCTTGGGAGGGGAGAAAAGAACAAGAGCTAGGGGTCCAGAGAAAGTTCCAGATAACACTACAGAGGTAAGAAGAAAACTCCCAAAGGAAGGAAGGGGCAGAGGGACAGAATGGCAGAAGTTGCTGGAAAAATGGACAGGTTTCTGTACGTGATGAGGTTGGGGAGTGTATACTTGTAAGAGAGCAAAGAACAGCAAAAGCTGACAAGAAATTATCTATAAAAAAATTTACGAATTTACATGTTAAGACTACTTAAAGAGGACAGTAACTTTTAATTATATCATTGTGGACATTTTAAATATAGTTTTTATTTTTATGAAAGTCACAATGTATTGTACATAAAGAGTGAAAATAGCACCCCCTCCTCAGAAACACTTCCTTTCTATGACTTGATTTCAAATTCCATATTGCAAAAACAAAACATGCAATTAGCTTTATCTGAAACATTATCTACTGACTTCCCATTCAAGACAAAGATTTAATGCATCCTGGGCTTCCCTGGTGGCACAAGGGCACAAGGGGTTAAGATGCAACCTATGAAGCTATCCATAGCCTCCGCAGCACGAGTTCGATCCCCACATGGTGTAGCAGACCTCTCCTGACTTGCCCGCTGCCCCTCTCAGCAGTGTACTTCGGTCAATCTGCCTGTTCTGTTTCCCACTCTGTCTCTGGCAAATCCTCTCACCCCACCCCCCCACACCTCTGGCCTGTACCCCAGCTCTTGTATGCATAAATAAATAAATCTTAAAAAAAAACAAAACATTTAACTCACCCTTGCCCCTAAAACCCAAACTCCACTGACTTCCAGAGCAACATGTTTTCTTCATCTCTCCCCTTGCCCCAGGAAGTTAAATCATAACGTTGGCTAGATCAATATTTAGTTTTCATTTTTTATAACCAACCAAATGTAACAGAGAGCAACACAGCACACACCACAACTTTCCTTTCCTGCAGCGTCCTTTCTTGATGTTTTAACTGTCTTGTTTCTCAAGACAGTCTTGTAACACATCTTTGTTTTGCTTAGTTGTCTGTGTGTTTAATCCCAAATGCTCTCCAGGTCATATAAATCTTCTCTCAATATATTAAAGACCTTTCAGTACTTTTTTTTTTTTTTAAAGGAAATTTCTCATGAGGTTTCTGGCCTGCTCCCTCGTTTTAGGGAAGTCTTTTTTGCGTCTTGTTTCCTAAAGTTCTTCTATTTTGTTCTACAACTTTGTTTTGGTGGAACACATCTCCTGTTTCATACACGGGCTATGATTTTTCTGTGTTTGAAAGATGCTTTCCCCTCAGAATGTTGGGAGCATTGTTCCAGAATTTTCTGGCTTTCAGTTGAAAAGTCTCAAACCATTCTAATTCCACCTTCTTTATGTGACCTTCTCTTCCCTACAATATTCTGTTTTCGCTTCCCTGCACTGCTCTGTAAAGTCAGCATCATTTATTTCAGTTTGCCTCTTTTCACATATAGTGGGCACTTTCAATGTAGAAACTTACATTTCTCTGCTGAACTGGAAATTTCTTTTTTGAACAGTTTTCTTGATTTTGTTTTTTGATATTTTCCCTTCCCTTCCTCTCCTCCTCCACCCTCCCCTCCCCTTCACATCCATTGTTTTAAAGACACCTTATCATCGTATATGTTTGATCTTGGGCATGGTCCTCTAATTTTCTCTTTCTATCTCATGTGCTACTTTCTGGGATTCTTTTTCAGTTTTCCAACCATCTTAGTTCAGTCATATTTCCATTTTCTGTTTTCACTTTCTCCTTTCAATCAGGTATTTTCCTAGCTCTCAGACACTGTTCCTCCTCCCTGCACAGCCCTGTCTGCTCTAGGCTCCACTTCCCAGGTTGATTGTTTAAATACTCACTTTGACTTTGATGCTTTTGTGAAATGTTCGGTGATTCTGGTTACCTGGTTGTTTAACAGTGGGACATGACAAAGAGGACTTGAAGGTAGCTGTACGTGCAGAGTTGGGTGGACTTATACACTCTGGGGTTTACATAGGTCACTTCCTGGGCAATCCCTGCACCTGGATTTTTAGGGGTTTTCTTTTTGGGTTGATTAGATCATTCAGAGAATGATCTTCTGCCTGGAGGGAGACAGTCTGGCTTCAGTGTCTGGGAGTTGAGATGGTAAAACGGCTGGGCTCTATATTCACTGAAATTCCCCCAATCCCTACTCCAAGCACCCTCTATTTTATGATCTCTACAGGACAACCCCTGGAGGGAAGGGTTAGAGATCTGTGTACAATAGCTTCTTAAATAGACTTTCAGCCAGTCTCTTTTTTAGTTTTAACTCTTTCCCTCTTTCCACCAATTTTCAGCAGTACTGCGCACTGCCAATTTCTACACTTTTAGGTATTTTATGGATTATTTCTTGGCTTTCCCCATTATTGATTTTGTATTTAGCTTTCTTGGATCTGATAAGTCAGTTATCACTCATCCATCTGTTTTCCTGCTCCCAAAATTGTTGCAAGCTTCCTAATTCTCTGTGTCCTGTGGGTTTATGCTATTTTAATGGGGTTTCAGGAGCAATGGAAGTAAACACAAGAGCTCAATATAACATCTCATATCTAATATCCTTAATCACTTCTTTAATGACATTGCTACTCAGCCGCTGGGCAGGTGAATTGAAAGGGAAGACGAAATCTAGGTAGGGAGACAACTCAGGAGAGAAAACTTGGGGAATTAATCAGTCACTGGGACAGAGATCATCATCTCCATTTCTCTAATCATCAGGAAGAACAACCCCTGTCCACCTGCAAGACTATTTCCATTCTCCATTCACCAAATGCTGGTGAAAATGTAGAGCAACAAGAACTTTCACTCACTGTTGGTGGGGATGCAGAATGGCAGAGCCACCCTGGCAAGTGGGGATGATTTCAGGGGCCTGACCACAGGCAATTACAAAAGCATGATGGTTAATTTTATGTTTCAACTTGACTGGCCTAACACATGCCCCAATAGCTGGTGAAACATTATTTCTGGTGTATTTGTGAGGAAGTTTTTGAAAGAGATTCGTGTTTGACTTGGTAGACTAAGTGAAGAGATGCCCTCTCCATTGTGGGCGGGTGCTATCGACCTGTAGGGGTCAAAGAGAAACGAAGGGTAAATTTTCTCTCTGCTTTAAGCTAAGGTATTTATTTTCTTCTGTTCTTGGACATTGGAGCTCCTGGTTCTTAGGTCTTTGGACTCTGGGACTCACACCTTTGGCTCCCCTAGTTCTTAGGTGTTCAGACTTGGGTTGAATTATCCCATTGGCTTCCCTGGTTCCGGACTCAGCAGAGAGCAGATTGTGGGTCTTCTTGGCCTTCGTAACCATGTGAGTCAATTCTTATAATAAAGATCCTCATATGTATTTCTACATATTTCCTTTGCTTCTATTTCTTTGGAGAATACTGACTAATACAAAAGTCTTCCCTGATAGGTTACATGGAGGGAAACTGTCCACCACACACCAGACTTGGTGCACAGTCAGTGCAGCGTGGCTTTGAAAGAAGCTGCAATCAAGGTCTTAGGCCAAATTAGTCATGATCTATAACAGTCATGAAGAAGACACAACAACCATGTCAGAGCAGGTCAAGGAATGAGGAAAGGAAAATAATGTAACATAGTTGTGCTACTGAAAAAAAACAAAAACAAAAAATACAAACAAGGCCGGAAGTGGACAGAAGTGCCAAGAAGGAAACATTTCCATTTAAAGTTTCCAGAGAGAAAGTAAATTCAAAGAGACAGTAGACATTAGAGAGACTTCTGGTTAAATGAATTTGATTATAGGGTATTAGAGATTAATACAATTTACAGGACAAGTAAAAGGTCTATACATTGTAAATTAGAGGTCTGGTGCTGCTACCCATTGTTTGTAGAACTTTCCACATCTGCACCTGGCTTGTCTAGTCTTTAGTCAGTCATTTTTCCCATGTCTCCCTGATATTCCCGTCAAATCCCCAACGCTGCCCTGCCTCTTTCACAGCACACGACTTTGCTTTCTGCCTTTATCAGACACAGAGCTCCTCTACTTTCCGTCTTCTCTGACAAAAATGGTCCATCTCTGAATCTGCCTAGTGCCTCCTGCCTCTTTCCAGGAGAAACACCAGTTTCTCACTCCTGTTCCAGTCTTCCAAGGGACTCCTGACTTGTTTTATTGCCTCAGAGCCTCCATCTCTTCAATTATTTCACTCTACCCATGTTTTTCAGGAAACAGCACAGGTCCTGTTGCACATGCTGGAATGCAGTAGGGGAACCAAGACAGACAAAATTCTCTCACTCCTAGTGGGTGGGTGGGATTGGGTTTGAAGAACCTGCAACAAACAAGTATTAGCTTTAAAACAAAGAAGATAACCTATCTCTTCATAGACCTCATCCATAGGCCAGTGGGGAAAACCAAGTGCTGATCCTTGGAGGGGAAACTTAGATTGGTCTGAGAAGTGAACAACCTCTTCATCCGTTCTTCCTGGCCCCATCATGCCCTGGTCTTATGCTACGGAGCCATCCAACCTCTGTGCAGGGCACTGACCTCTAGCTACATCCACTGCCTTCCCTTTTCTGCTGACTTACTTTAAAGGTTACTCTACACATTCTGTCTGCACATTCTTTCTTATTTAGTCAACTTTTCAGTTAACAATGTAATGCAAACATAAAACCACCACCACCACCTGTAAAAAAGATGACTGTTATGGAACTTAACTGTTTCCTCACTCTTCAACCTGCCATAATGCAGCTTCTGCTCCACCACTCCCTTAAATCCATCTGGCAAAGGTGTCTGATGACTGTCCCTCCACAGTGTCCAGCCTGAGCGAGCTTTCCCAGCCCATCTTACTGTACTTCTTCACTGCTGACCATCTTTTTCCTCCCTGGGCTCAGATAACAAATTTTATGAAGTTACAGCACAAGTTCACCATTGGGTGTCCTCCAGTGCTCCTAAACATTGACGTTACACACAGAGTTCTGTCTTTGCCCATGCTCTTTCTATATGCACTCACCTGAGGCAGGCTGTTCATATTATTGTTATAGGAATGGGATGCCTTTGAGAATGAAAGAGGGTAGTATTAATAATTACTACTCTGAAGAGCAGGTGTAAACCAAGGTGTCCTGAACAAGTTGGCTATATGGTCACCCTATTCTGAAGAGATCACATTGTTGTTACTACTTCAACACACACCTTTTAACAATTTTCAACCTATTGCCTTGACACTGACATTGAGCTTTATTTTTCTAAATTTTCAGGTTATCATTTCTTACAGGTATCTCTAATTTAGCATGGGCAAAGTCAATCATTTACATTCCTAAAATTTGTTAACCCTTATTTATTCCCTAAGTGTATATATTACCCAGTTACTCAACCATCCAAGGTGGGGATGATTTTAGACTTCCAGTTCTGTCCCACCCATCATATTTAACAACTAAGACATGCTGACTTTCACTTTGAAGATTCACCTAATCCATCATTTCCCCTCCTGGACTGTGGTCATAATCTTTTATCTGATTTCCTAGCTCTAGTTTTGTCTCCTTTAAGTCTACCTTCCCTACTGCTGCCAGAGTGATCTAAAACTGACCATACTTCTTTGAATCTTTCTTTCAATAACTCCTGATGGATTACAGGTCAATGGCATTCATCACCATTTCATTCCTGCTTACTTTTTCAGTCTTATAACCTGATAACCTGAGAGCTTCCTCTACCCTTTGAACTCTAATAATAATAAAAAAACAGTTGGTAGGAACAGAAACACACACACACACACACACACACTCACACACTCACACTCATTAAAGCTTCTCACTTCCAAGTCTTTGTTCATGCTATTACTCTGTTACTTCTGCCTAGAATGCAGATCCCCTTACTCAATTACTGGCACAGCCACCATTTTTTCTAGTCACTCACAGCTGATTCAGAGGGGAGCTCAGTACCTCTCCTTTAATCTTTTGTACTATCTTAATATTAGCAACTAATGTGTTAGCTTGAAATTGTGTCAATCTTTCTTTACAGTTGGTAAGCTTCTTGAAGAGAGGTGCAGTATCCCTTATATATCTAATAGTCACCCTATTATTTTTTTAAAGATCTCATCCACTGTGATAGATTTAACCAAGAATATTAAGTTGGGCTAAACAGAGAAATGAGTAAACAACTTCACTTCCCCTGCATTTTCCCACATGTGCCTATATGTTTTATAAAGTCATAAGTGGAGGGATTAAAATGTGTAAGGGCTTTAAAAAGTAGATTTTAGCATAGGAGACAGGATGATTAAATTAAAACAGAGCTGTGATGCACCAAAGTTAAGAACAAACAATTGTTTAAGACCACAGAAAATCAGAATACATTTCAATAATTTGGGAAATTTCATAAAAATATTATCCATAGTCTTCATTTTAATAAAAAAGGTTCTTTTTGTCTTTTATTACTTACATTAAAAAAATACACACACAACTTTACAATGGGAGATTAGTACTGAATATCCAAACATGTATTATCCATCAAATCTACCCAAATAGCCTTTCCCACTTTCCAGATGTTTCCCACGATTTCCATGTTCATATATGATTAGCTCTGACTCAGAAGAAAGAACTTTTCACTGTCTGTCAAAATCCAAACTATTTGACCTTAAAGGCACAGAAAAAAAAAAAAAAACCACAATTTTTTTTTGATAAAATGTGATGCTCTTGTCACATTCATTCAAGTAATTTGGGGGGAATTAAGAAAGTCTAGTCTAAAATTTTAAAGAATATTATTAGTGTTACTAGAGGCATAACAAGAGCATCTGGCACAACTGGTATTCAATGAACAAATAAAGAGAACTACATAACAATTTAACAGTCAAGATTATGAATGATTCCAAATAGTTTATGTTCTTCTGACAAAGTCCTATTCTTATGACAGCTTTTTATTTCCTATTTAGTCATTACTTTGTGCAATCTTTCCTAATTATATTCTGGCTTACAAATCTTGTTTTGTGAACTGTGATTATTTTTCTGAAAAGGAAAACAACTTGAGTTATTTTGAAATTTAAAACATGCTCTGATATTTTCTTTAAACTGAGGATTATTCAAAAGAGATAAACACTGGCTTTCTAGCACCTTAAGGTAGATCTGATGGGGATATGTCTACCACTTGGCACTATACTGAGAAAAAATTTTCCTATATTTGAGAAATTAAAATATCTTTAAACATAATATTCAATTTTTATTGGCAAGTTATGATTCTATAAAAGTAGTTTCAATCTCATAATAAATATCCTTGAATACTCCCTACCTGTCAGAAGGTGGAGCTCTAAACATATCTGAAATACTGGCTTTTTATATGTGTGTTTCACAAGTGAGCGTAATGAGGAGATTAAAGCAGGAGTAAAGTCTTTAGAAAAATGGTTCTGAAGAATATTCCAATTCACTCAGAATAAAATCACCCACATCTCCCAAAATGTACATGGTTCACTGACAAAAGAGATGCTAAGGGTATTCCTTTAAAACTTCAATATATTGCTTACTATAAAAGTGTAGTATGTGTAAATCAGAATTAAAAAAAAAAGTATATTTGAAGATAAAACACATTAAAAAAATTAGAACCACCTCCTTGAATGTAGGCAGGGTCATTAATACTTACAAGCATCTCGGATATAGAGTAACATGGCTATGAAAATATAATCCACTAAACTCAGGCTGAGGCCATCTGCAAACAAGGCATCCCAGACCACCAGGAGATCCTGCAGGGGGAACTCTCGGCCAAACAGCAGCCGGACCCACCGTCTGGAGGGGAAAAAAAATGCAGAAAATGGTACTTTTGAGAGTTATATAAAGAGGAATCATTTTCTCCTGTAACGTGGAAAAAGCCGGAAATTTTAAAACTGATCACACTGAGCAAATATATTGAAAATACACAACAAAATCCAAGTTTTAAACTTTCAAATAAATTTTATAATTAGGTTAGAATTATTAAACAATTTTACATGCATAAAACACAAGTAGAATACTTGAAAAGGATGGAAATCTTTCATATTTAATAGAAATCACACATCTTAAAGAGACAAAAAAAAAAAGAATGTATAGTGGTTTGATAGTTGCCTCATAGGTAAGATAATGCATTTTATGGAGGAAAACATGCTTTTCCAAAATTACATAATCACTCCCTGATTTTTGGTTGTTGTTAACCGGACTTTGGTAAATGGTTACATGACAAATTACTACAGTTGAACAGAAAACTGCATTTTTATATTTCATTCCTATTTAAAATATTTAATTTAAAATTAGAATTGGGGATAAACATTTTAAAAATCAAGAACAGACAGTTATTTCAAATGAAATATACATTGCCACTCAATTTTTTTTTTTTTAATAAATTTTATTGTTATATTCCCCATACAATTGCAGCCCCCCATTCTGACCCAATCCCTCCCCTCCCACCCCTGCCCCCTAAAAGTGTCTCTGGTTCATAGTTTTTTGTTGATTTTGATTTTCACTTTCTTATAGTTATTCATTTTCCTGGTCCCTTATTTAAGTTTTCTAGATTCCTGCTATGAGTGAGACCATCCGGTATTTTTCTTTTTCTTTTTGGCTTATTTCGCTGAGCATGAGCCACTCAATTTTTAACTTTAGAATTGATGTATACTTTTATTAGTGAGGTTATCCTTTTAAGGGCATTTTTCAAAAAACAGTTTTGCCAGGAAAATGGATACATCTATGCCACAGAGGAGACACAAGAATTCTTTGAATAAGAACATGAAAAAAGGTCTCTATATATCTATATATCATAAATAGTAATACTTTAGACTTTCAATAAATATTAAGTTATTTTCATCTAATTCTTACATGAAAATTAAAATAATTCACTTTATTATGTTGCTGTCCATTTATTTTTAACTTTATGTAACGGCTACATTTCCATATACAAGCCTTCTCTAGGAACTGCATTTATAGTTCCATGTCATTCTGGCAGAGTGTAAAGAATTGAAAATTCCAAATTTCTAGCACTACTATATAGTACACTACAGATGAAATTCTTTAAAATTTAAAAGGTATTACTTCTTTGTAAAATTAGGCACTAAATAGAATCATCTGTGGGGTTAAAGTAAAACCAAAAAAAAAAAAACCAAATTCAAATGCTTTCAGTGCGTATCAGGAAATCAAAGCTATGGCAAAATAGTGCCTAACCACATATATGTCACAGTTTATTAGGAACCGTATCATCAAATACTTAAGTATTTTTAGGCATGTTATCATAATGATCAACAGAATAATTACATTTCATTTTCAAATACATCTGTGATATTATTCAATTTTCAGGAAAAAAAGTAACATTTAAAAATGTTAGTGTTATTTACAATTTGTATCTTTTGATTTTTACTCCACTGCTAATAACAGGGATGACTGAAACAAATTTTTTTTGTTAATATGCCTATATTTATATGGTTTAGAACAAAGCCATTACTTCCCTGTATATTTCTAATTCTTACAAATTGCAAGGACTAATATTTACTCTCATAAGAAGTACAAAAATATATCTAAATTAAATAGGTTGCTCTTTTTAGTTACAAAGAACTGGTTTTGCAAAGTGTACCAGGGGAACTGGAGAGTGGGCAAATCAAACAGTACCCACAGTAGACAATTTTGGGTACCTGTTTAAAGAATTAAAAAAAAAATGTGGCTAGCTATCAGATCTACCTATTTTTCTCTGTATACATATGGATATATATCAGAAATACCTGCATTCTTAAAAGTCTCAAACATTTAGAATGTGGAACTGGATGAAAATCTGTCAGTTAAAAAAAATGGATGAGAATGTACAGTACAACAATGTGACTATAGCAGCTAACACTATATTGTATAATTGAAATTTATAAAAGAGCAGAATTTAAAGATTCTCATTAGAAAAATATAAATATGTGAGTTGACCAAACTGTTAATTAACTAGATGGGGAGAACCCTTCTACAATGTATACATACATGAAATCATCACAATGTACACTTCAAATATCTTATAGTTTTATTTGTCAAGTATGCCTTTAAAAACTGAAGAATAAATAACTAAAATTTAAAAAAGAATTAGCTTAGCTAATTAATGGATAGGCAAATTTTGGCAGTTTCAAAATGGAAAATTGATATTTAACTGATTCCTCCTAGTTTAAGTTTGGATGCCAGTGTAAAATTCATGCATCAAATCTGTAAAAGAGATATGAACTTGACCCTTTTACTCTTGAGGGTCACCTTAATGCTTTCCTTATTTAAAAAAGGCCACCTTGTAACTACTGCTATTGTATTCTGAAGGGTGTTGCTTCAGAACAAGATGTAGGGGGAACATTTTCTGTATATTTTCCTTGTCTTCTAATCAAAGCAAAATGACTTTTGAAAAGCTGACATCTATCTTGCTGTAGCATTAACAAAAAAAGGACAAAACTGATGAAGGTTAATCCATAGCACAGATGAGATTACAACATGACCTCTAATCTTTACAGCTCAAATTATTATTTTCTTTTGGACAATTATACCTTTGGTTTCATCACAGATAGTGCTACATGACCAAAAAAAGAAAAAAGAAAGAAATTAGACTATTATTAAGAAATAATTTATATTCTATTATTTCTATAACACAGTGCCCCATTATTGCTCAAACTACTCTTGCAACCTTTTGATTAGGCTGATTGTGTTAATTTAGCTTCAAAAATTGGTCCTGCAGATATATAACACACAGCAAACTCCACTGCAGCACCATTAGGAGACTGAAATGCAAATATCTAGTTACCTACATTGTATAAAACGTATCTTCCAAACTACACAGAATGTAAGTCTTCAGCACTTTTATATTTAACATATAATCTATGATGTGTCGCTTAATAAATGTCTTGCATTGCTTTATTTTTGAAGTTTCACCTTGCTGAATATATTGCTAAACATTTGCAGGGTAAGGACCACATTGTGTGAGTGTGTGTGTGTGTGTGTGTGTGTGTGTGTGAGAGAGAGAGAGAGAGAGAGAGAGAAAGAGAGAGAGAGGAGAGAGAGAGAGAGAGAGAAAACACCAAAATGTTCTTTGTAACGAGCTCTATGCCTTTGCTAGGTCTCTATGTGTTTACCAAGATCGTGTTAATCTCACTGTAAAGCCACCTGTCATGCTAAGGAAGCAAAGGTAGAGCTAAATTGCAAGTACAGGCATTGGTCTTGTTAGAGGCAGCACAAAAATAATTCAGGAAGTGGAACAAACCCCAGAAACACATAAGGAAAAAAAATTTATTATTAGATGCCTAGCATGTTTCTTTTAAAGAAGACTTAAGTGGTACATGCAAGAATACTAAATTAAAGCAAAATGCAGTTTACCATATATTTTTTGCAATTATGAGAAAACAAGGTCAAATTTTCAAAGTAGTTTAGAGGTACCATATGACTAGTGGAACGCTTTGGGACCATCAGTGACCTTATCAACAATTTAATCATTTTAATCCCAATCGAATTTAGTTCATGCATATATTCACCACCCACGAAATTTCCTGTTCTATTTTGGTCTATTTTCATTGAGTCTAAAAGGCAAGGAAAAATTCAGTTCTTTATGGGATGAGCTAGTAATAGAAATTATTTCAGTAAGCTTTTATATTCTTAGAAAGGAAAACTTACTCTAAGAAATGAGGTCTTACAATAAGTCACTCCTAAAACTGACATCATTTTATTATAGTTAAAAATATTTTGTGAGTTTACGTTATACTTAAGGGTAGCAATACACTTTTCTTTCCCCCTTAAAGAGAGCTTCAGTTTAATTGCTTAAATGATATTATTAATCTTGCTTTATGTATGTTACACCTGCAGACTGTAATGCTCATAACTATATATTTTATCACTTGTGATAATACAATAATTCATATTTTACCAGACCTACTTAGTAATTAAAATCTACATAAGCAAAAAAGACCATCTGATGTATTAAATTTAATAAACCACTGAAAGACAACAGGTTCTACATTTGTACTTATACCACTACTCTCAGTTTTAAATTTCTGTGTAATTAACCTGCTGTTCCCAAGGGATCAGTAACTCCTGATGGTGCTAATGTTTGGTGAATGACCCGTGGAAACACTAAGAGAAATCCATTTTTTTAACTATCAGTTTATGAAAAGGACCAATTTGACTGAGGTTTAAATAAACATAGCCTTAATCCCAGAAGTCTGGTGAGTGATATCTGGTGAAAGATATTTATACATTAGAACTTCATTTCCCATTTTTTCCCCCTTTAACGACCCCTTAGTGAGCAAAGTAGAAAAGGTATATTCAGTTTAATTTAGCCAACATTTTAAGATTCTCTTAAGTGATCTGTGATCATGAAATGATAGCAATGGGTAAGCATAGTGGAGCACAAAAAAGCAACGTTAGATTTTTGCTTAATGATATTAATTTTGTCGTTTGCTTTCTCTTCAATTGCACTTTTTACAACTAACAATTAATATTTACATAGCCCATTCCTAGTAGGGAGTAAACACAGAATCCAAATTCTATATTCTCCTGTCAGAGAAAAACAAAGGCAAACCCAGAATTCTCTCATGGTTGGCATGCCATTGACTGAATTTAGGCTCTTCTTATATTGGTTCTTTTGTACTCAGTTCTTTTTATATTGGTGTAGCCCGAGTTTTCCTTTACGTCAACTCTGTGAAAATGGTCTTAAAATTACTGCAGTTATTGTAATTAGGGTCACGAGGCATTCTCATCTTTAATTCTAACTTCTTCGGAAAGCACAACCACAAAAGATGGAAGTCAAAATAAATCATTTTCCCCCAATTTCACATTTCTTATTCTTTAAGGTGTTTACAGAATACAGCATTGGAAGATACTTAGTCTGTTTACTAATTATTTTTATATAGTCAATTATTTCAAAATAGGTTCTCTTAAAAGTGTTTGGGGTCTGCTTATCTAACAGAAAGATTTGAAGATTTCAAGTCCATCAAATTCTGCTTCAAAAATAGAAAGAACTACGGCCTCCCCTGGTGGCGCAGCAGTTGAGCGCTGGGCTGCGAGGCTGCCCGCAGCCTCTGTGGCGCTGGTTCGTTCCCCGCCGCCGGCGAGGGTCCCACAAAAAGAAAAAAAAAAGAACTAAAACCTCAAATAAGTTATCTTTGCTAAGTGCTCCTTGTAATCCATGGGTTGAACCCAGCATGAATTTGGCTTTCGGGAAATACACGGTAGACCTAATTTAACCCTCACAGGATATGTACATAAGCTGTAAAAGTGTATTTTTCACTTTGGGGGAAAAATTCTCTCTTCCTTTCAGAGGGCAGTACATAGCCCTTTATTAAGGAAGGTTTCTTATTCCAAAAATAAGTTCCTAATAATTATCACCCATTCCTACTGTAATTTATTCTCTTTGGCAAGTGTTTGAAGCTGTTTTGTCAGAACCACTGTAACACGCCCTTTGCAAAAATAGTCTGAATGGAAAGCAGAGACTTGTGTATCTATGTTCTTCCAAGGGTATGAGATACTCATGAAAATGTTGGGCAGATGAGACGGCCATCATTAAGTTTTGAGGCTGTGCAGTCCTTGAATATTTCCACTCCTCTTTTTTTTTTTTTTTTGTTTAAAGATTTATTTATTTTTATACAAGAACTGGGTTACAGGCCAGAGATGCAGGGTGGGGCGGGCGGGGGTGAGAGGATTCACCAGAGACAGAGCCGGGAACAGAACAGGCAGATGGACCGAAATACACTGCTGAGGGGAGCAGCAGGTGAGACAAGAGAGGTCTGTCCCGCCTTGTGGGTTTCTCCCTGGCTGGATGGGAATCGAACTCGCGCTGCAGTGGCTGCAGATTGCTTCATAGGTTGCGTGTTAACCCCTGTGCCACCAGAGAGGCCCACTTTCCATTCCTCTTTTAGAGGTACACTTGCTGTTTAGAATAGAAGGATGGTACTTTAAGAACCAAGTGATTTTAGAATGTGTTGTTTATTAGCAAATTCAAGGGAAGTTACTGAAAGATGGCCATTCACCAACAGAGATTTAGTCACATGAGGCAGGTATGCTCTCTTTGAGTTCCTATTGTACGAAATTCCAAGCATGTCCATGGAATCTCAGTCCTGACCTAAGAGGACTATGGGGGTAAAGAGAAGTAATCATTATACCCTATCACTTACTCAGGCACCGTTACAAGTGAGCTACTGGATATCTTAAGGAAATTTCTTGGAAGCCACTACGGTCTAATAATGACACGAAGAATTGATGTGTCATTGGTGGTCATGTTCAGCAAATTAATTTTAGGCTCTGTGAACACAGGTCTTTATGCATATTATAGACAACTTTTACTTCTAGAGTCTGTAAATAGGATTCATTCTGTCGTTGTACCTTCAGGAAAGGGAATGATGATCAATCAGTTTTCTAAAAAAGCATACTGAAAATTGCTAAAAATAATTGCTTCTATCCTCCCTAACCTGAAAATCATTTGAAAAACAAAACTAGCATGACATTATTCTTTGAAATTGTTTTATAGAGTATGTCAAATGCCAATTGGATCTTAACCTCAACGAATAAGACGTTGCAACTTCATCTGCATAAATCCAATACATTTATATACATCTGGCAAGAACTAGCATGAGGTATAGCACAAAGCTGACAAATGTCAGGATTCATGTGATCCAGCATGGAGGTAAGTCCACAAACACAGAGGCTGGTCATCCATCATCAAAAGTGCCCACCTGAATTCATTTCTACAAACTACCAAGATTATCTGACTCCTTTTGACCTTTTCTCATTTACCTACTGCTTTAAGTTAGAAGTTAGTTCACTGGCTCTGGGGTTAGTTTACACTGGCTCCATCTTCTTCCCTATCAGACCTTGCCTGGCTGCTCAGAGGCTAGGACAGTGCTTCACTGAGGGCTGATGTCTGGAGGGTCCATATGTTAGTGTCACTGCCTCTTATTTGCATTTTCCAGAGATAAAGGGTTAGGGACTGATAGTTTGGTTTGCCCTCTCTCCCTCTGGCAGATCACGGCTTCTCAAGGATACCGAGTGTTACCCAGAGTAGAGGATGAACAAATATTTATTAAATTAAAAAGAATCTTCCTCTTCAGATAAGTTCTTCTTGACCAATGATCTTTTCTTGACCTTGAGGCTAAGCCTCTGATCTATCTCAGGCTTCCTGGCTGCTCAACAGACATTTTCTTTTTATGGCTTCCTTACTTCTGGAGGGATCCCTGGATTGCATACTAAATAATAAGTGATTAAACCCATGTTGGAATTGATCAAGTCCTCCTACACCCTCTTAGACCTCACCCTTTTGTTTCCTGAACTCTAGCCCTTGCTACCCATACCTTGAGTGGTTCTGCAGCTGGGGCTATCGGCTACTAGGACCTTGTGACAAAGTGCCATCCTAGGACCAGTCCCCACAGCTGGGAACTAATTAGAAATGCAGACTCTCAGGCCCTCACAGTATCTTACTGGATCAGAACCCTCACTTTAGCAGGACCTCCAGGTGTCCTGCAGGCATACTGAAGTTTGAGAAGGCAAATCCCTACTTACTGCCCATTTTAGCACATGGTGTCAGGAGGCCTAAAACCCACCATGTATGTATGTAAAATGTTACTCCAGGAGGAGAAAAATAACTATTGGATGCCTCTTCTAGTTGAAGTAGTGGTCGCAAACTTTAGTATGCACAGACTCGTTTGGAGGGCTTGTTACAACACAGATTGCTAGAAACCATCCTCAAAATTTTTTGATTCTGATTCTGAGATTTATGTAGCGGCTGATAATTTGCATTTTGAATTAGTTTCCCTTAAGTTGCTGATGCTACTGATCTGCAGAGCACTGATGAGAATCACTTCATAGGAAGCTGTGGATTCCTTCCACATCTCCTCTCCTCAGCCTAGTCCTGGGTGTCAATCCTCAAATCCACTTACTCAATATACAGACACTGGACTAGACTAGTGGCCAGGACGCAATCTAATGGCGGGGACACAAAGCTCACAAACCGCACCTTTCTTCACATTCTATCTCTACTGCTTCTATACTGACACCCCCTCCCCAGGAAAATGCCACTAAAAACTTAACCCAATAAGAACGAGTGAAGGAGGTGGCCTCCCAAAGGTTGAGAGAAGCTGGGACACTTGGATTTTTAAAAGCTCCCAGCATATTATCAGATGAAGAAATGCCAAAACAAGGCTCTAAAATTGTAACATATTTTAAATGTTAACATTTACAAGTCAATGTTTTTTAAACCCAAATTTACTGTGATGCATACATATAATCTCATTGAAGGCAGAACGAACACTATATTTCAGGCCCTTTGTGTTCAGCCCTGAGCTAATGGCTCTCCTGGGCCTCTCATGATTGGCTCTAATGAGGTAAGAGAGTTGGGACATGGCTGATTAGCTAAGTATAGAGACAGAGCCCATGAGCGAAGTGCCAAGTGTACACAAGGAACAGAGAGCCCAGTGCCACCAAGACCTGAAAGGCATGGTCTCCCTCCAATGCAGAAGTCTTTGATCATGGGAGTCTGGCTGAATGGTCATCTGCTTGGTATTTATCCTACATTACCTCTGAAGCATTCTCCTGAAGCTCTGTGCTATCAACTTGCACAGCTGGTTCTGTCTCCAAAACAGAAAACACTTCTAAATTGTTATTCCAGGAAAAATCAAGAGCTAAATTCTAAGAGATGTCTTCCTCACCTCCTCCCCGACCATGATATCCTGGTGGAAGACAGATTTCAGGAGAGGGAGTTTTCCTGGAAGCTCTGAAATCTCAACACACTGTAGAAAAAAAGGAAGGCCACCCAAATGGGAATGAGCAGAAGCTATTTACTCAGTTACTATCACTTGTGTTTGGCCAAGAGTCAACAGCAGCCAGGGGAGTGAAAACGTTTTATCAGAAGGGAAGGCTTCAGGTATGCTTGTATGGGGGTTGTAAGTGGACTGTGGCTAACTAGAAGAGGAGCTTCATACATGACTGTTTGGGGAACATTTTTATTTTTCTCTGGGTGGTTCTGAGTTGGAAGTAGGCAAAAACATTTAAGTTGACAAAGTCCTGGCTGTTCTGGGCTGATTCAGCTGCAGAGGTCATGGTTTGACTTCTGTGGTTTACGCAGATCAGAGTTCTATTATCATACACCGTTATGCCAGTTTCCATTTGTACCATCAGTTTTTCAACAGACTCCTGACTTTTCAGCTTACACCTGTGCCCTGGAACTAGTTATACTTACAGAAATATGCAAAATTACTTTCTCCAATATTTCTGAAGTTTAAATGGAGACAAGTTTGAGAGGTCATGGCAACTGGTAGGTTTTTTCCTTCTTTAGAAAGTTTATGAAAAACATAAAATAGTGAAACTTCAATTTTCTATACCGCAGAGAGGGACTGTGAATTTTTTTGAGAATTTAAATAAGTTTATAAATCATCACCTCTAACACACACACACACACACACACACACCCCACCTGCTCATGAGAAAACCATTTCAGGAGTTTAGTTGATCCATGGACCTTTAGTTGAGAAGTTATTGTCGTATTATTGTTTATTTTATTTTAGATGCTTGTATTACCAAGAAAAGTTGTACTGGAAGGATTATACATCATCTCCATGCCTATTCCAAACTATGCTTGTGCATTAAAAAAAATAGCTTATCTTTATTCTTTTTTTTAAAAGATTTTTTTTTTATTTATACAATAGCTGGGGTAGAGGTCAGAGGTGCGGGAGGGTGAGAGGATTCACCGGAGACAGAGTGAAGAGCAGATCAGGCAGATGGATTGAAAGCACTGCTAAGGGGAGCAGCAGGCACAACAGGGGAGGTCTGCCATGCCATGTGGGAATCTCCCTGGCCGGCCAGGAATCAAACCTGCACTGCAGGGGCTGTGGACAGCTTCACAGCTCTGTGCTCAACCCACTGCGCCACTGGGGAGGCCCTGCTCATCTCTATTTTTAAAGGGTCCCTATATTAAGTCTCTGCTACTGACCATACAGCCTCTGAATCACCACCACATTGAGAAAATGTCCAAGACTTGACAATATTCATCTTTACTAATCTGAGTGCGAGGGGCTAGTGGGTGGTAGACAACCTTCACTGACCACCTCTTCTAGCTCATGCTAACCATGATCTGACCATAAGTTAGAATGCTATGAAAAACAGTAAGGATCTTCATCTGAAAACTATTTCCAGAACTTCAACAGTGTGGCAGGTACTATCCAAGGCCTTAGATGGGATCATAAGCTGAACCTTTCAATCATTAACATGGAAATTATCCTAAGTAAAATTCTAATTCAGAGAAAGCCCTATCAGTTTGGCTTCCCACAGAAACTCTTTTTCGAGGCTCCCCTCCCCACTTTGCCCCCCAGTCAACCAGGGTATGTTCAGGGAATGTAAACTAATGGCAACATTAGCAAAATATAATTAGGAAGGTAAAAACAATTTAAAACATTACTAAATACATTTCAAAGCCAAGTATTAATTGTTTTTGGATTATCCACCATTTGGGATTATATGTGCCCTAGTTCCTATCCATTAATGTAGATAAATGAAGAGCTAATGTATCTGCATGAGGCCTAGGTGACTTACAAGGGGGTAGGGAGAGACAGGGAGGAAAATGAAAACCCTGAAAATGCCAGTGAGGGCACAAGGGCAGTCATCATTATTGTCATTACTTTGGGTATACAGGTTTGGAGAGAAATGCAGAAGTCCAACTCAGTTGTGACAAATTACCTTGCCCTTGCAGTGAAAGCAAAATAGAAAGAAAAGAGGGTTAAAAAGGAGTTGACTGGTCCATTTTATCCTTAGCTCCCTAGGTAGTAGCTAAACTTAATGCCCAAACAGTTTTACAATTAACTGTGTGTGCCTGCGTGCAGAGTTTTAAAAAAATAAGATTAAACACTAAGCAAGGAAAATGTACTTTTTTATGCATACAGGATTGCATCTCAATGTTTTAAAGGAAACACAATTTCTAATAATAATGGCAAACATCCTGTATCTATATGACTTTTTTAGAAAAGTAACCATGTTTAGGAGCCAACAATAAGCCTTAACTCTCTGAAGGCTGTACTTTTTCAGGTGGTCTGTGGAATATACACACATTAGAAAATCCTATGGAAAAACTCCTGCATGGATCAGAGATACAAAAGTGATCTTTTGCTCGCCCTAGTACACAAACATAAATCCAAACAGGCAGGACAGGCGCCTAAATGTCACAGATGTCTCGGCAGAGGCTCACCATGCAGCAGGAGCACACCCCATCCAAAGCAGACTGCACATTTATAACATGAGGTTCAACTTCTAGCCCAGTGTGCCTTCCACCTTTCTTTCATACTTCTCTTGAGTCCCCTCTTAGATTCCTAAAGAATATCTAATTCAGATTTACACCAAAAAAATACCTTGACTTGAATGACAGACTCAGAGCACACAGCTTCCCCTATTGCTGTCATCTGTGTAGCAAATGAATTTTTCTGACAGGACTTTTCAGAAAGGGCTTGTTTTGATAGAACAAGATGTGTTCAATCTTATTTTATAATGAAATCAACAAGCTGATTCTAAAGTATGAATTAAAAGTAAAGGTTTAAAAAGTCAAAACAATGTTTGCAAACATTGTTTAAAAATGAACAATGATGGGGCCTTCCTGGTGGCGCAAGGGGTTAAGACACAACCTGTGAGACTGTCCGCAGCCACTGCGGCATGAGTTTGATCCCTGGTCAGGGAGCTGCCCATATGGCTCAGCAGCAGACCTCTCCTGACTCGCCCACTGCTCCCCTCAGCAGTATATTTCAGTTGATCTGCCTATTCTGTTCCCCACTCTCTCTCTGGTGAATCCTCTCATGCCCTCACACCTCTGGCCTGTACCCCAGTTCTTGTATGCATAAATAAATAAATCTTTAAAAAAATGAACAATGATGTAAAAATATATAAAGAAAAAAATAAATTAATACATAAGCAAAAAAAATAGTCAAAACAATTTTAAAAAGAAAGGCAAAATTGGAGGGTTCATACTACGTGAGTTCCAGAGTTACCATGACGGTACAGAAATCATAGCAACACAGCACTGGTAAAATACACCTAGATCAGTGGGGCAAAATGGAGACTTTGACAACAGACCTACCCACATACAGTCAACGGATTTTTGCTAAAGATGTCAAGGAAAGGATAGCCTTTTTACAAATGATGTTGGAATAATTGTATAACCACTGCTAAACACTGAATCTTGGACTTACATTTCACATTGAACACAAAAATTCACTTAAAATGGAAAACAGACTAAAAGACAGAAACTATAAAATGTCTTAAAAATAAGTAGAAGAAAATTTTGTGACAATGATATATGCAGACATTTCTGAGGAAACAAATTAACAAGGAAAAATAAAAATGGACACGAAGGACTTTATCAAAATTTACAACATCTTTTTGAAGACATTTGTTAAGAAAATGAAAACATGAGCTTTGGTATTTATCCAAGAAAATAAAAACTATGTTTACATAAACAGTTGCACATAAATATTTACAGTGATTTTATTCATAATTGTCCCAAACAGGAAAAACTCAAATGTCCCTCAAATGGCATAAGGATAAACTGAGGTAAATCCAGACAGTGGAATACTACTCAGTGATGAAAACCAGAGTGCTACTGGATAAGGGCGACACCATGAATAAATCTTAAAAATTATTATGCCAAGTGAAAAAAACACAGATTTAAAAGCTACAAACCATGTTATTCTAATTATATGATATTCAGGAAAAGCAAAACTATAGATATAAATATATCAGTGGTTTTCAGGGACTCGGGTTGTGGGAGGGAATGAATATAAAGTGCACAAGAGAAATTTCTGAGTCAAAGAACCTTCTGTGTACTCCTGTGTATTGACTGCAGCTCAAATGCATTTGCAAACTACGCTTGGAAAAACTTGACTTAAAAAAAACAGACCGGCAAATTAAGTTACAAAGATAGCAAATATGAAAAAAGCAAAAGTTTAATAAGTACATAAGTCAATCAAATAAATAATAATAATAAAATCTCAGTATTACACTAAGGTAAGTGGAAAAAAGAGGTAGAATAAATAACATCTGTGTGACTGTTATTTTACTTCTTGAGCACTAGGAATGGAATGCATAAGGAGGAAAATCTGAAGAATATTAATAATCTTATGGAAATATAAACAGGTACTACACACACAAAAATACTTTATAGAATAATCTAAGGAAAAATTTGATCTCATATTCAGAAGACTGATGAAAAGGTGAAATAACCTATCAAAGATTGCAGAGCTGTGTTCATCCAGAGAGGGAGGGGTGAGTCCTGAAGGCAGGAAGTGGCAAAAGCACTGCCTTTTTGGAAGGACTTCAAGTTCTGGTCTTCTCCAAAGTGCCTGTAGTATTTACTTCCCAGAGTTCTCAATGGCTATTCCATTTGTTCTAATAAAGGTTTATAGCTGCATTCCGTGGAGAGCAGAGTACACAGTGCTTGCTCATCTTAACTGGAACCAAAACTCTGTTTCTACATTAGATGTTATTTCAAAATGAAAATGTCCAATGTCAAACTCCTGATTCTTGCACTACTGTTATCAAATCAGTAAATAGCAAGTCCACCTCTCAAGTTGTTCAGGGACCAGACATTGTGAACTTTTCCTTGATTTTTGTTCTTTTCATGTCCCACACTTAATCCATCAGCAAACCTTAAGAGTTTGACATTCAGAATGTATTTATAATCTGACCGTTTGTCACCAGTTTTTCCACTAGCACCCTGGTTTTCTATCTTGAAACCAACTTTGCTGATACCAATTTTGTCCTCATCTTTAACCTTAATAAAATATTTGAGGGCCTAGTATATCCAACCACTGCTATTATAAATGGTGAGGTTAAGGCAGTATCAAAACAAAAAACCTCTGTCCGGGAGCTTATTTGGTAGCAGAAAATTACACCTAGTAGAAAAATGACTATTATTTCAATAGCTTCTTAACTGATCTTCCTGCTTCTGTCCTTGTATTCCTACTGTCTATTCTCATCTCTGATTCTCAAAAGATACTTTCAAAAGGTTTTTCAGACGATGTGATGTCTCTACACAAATTTCTCTAGTGGCATACCATCTAAGAATTAAAGCCTTTGACCTTATAATGGTTTTCAAGATCTCATACAATCTGCCTGCACCCTTTGACTTCATTTCCTACTAGTACTTTGCTTCAAGTCTTTACTCCAATGCTACCATTTCAATTAGAAAGTCTCTGACTGACCCATTCAAAACTGCAACTCTGTTATGATGACTGCATTTGAGGGGGAAATTCTATACAGCCAAAACACTAACAAGGCCGTAAAACAATGGTACTGCAATAAAAAAAAAAGTTGCAACTCTTAATTTTGAGTTCCCAGTATTACTAAGATCCCGATCTACTTTCCTTCATAGCACTTATTAATGCCAGGCATAATTTATATTATGTGTTTTGTGTCTCTCCCATGATAACAGAAGCTCTATAAAGGCATGGATTTGTCTTTGATTTTTTTTTTCCTCTTCCACTACTATAAAGAAAGTGCCTGGCATACACTGGATTTTCAATATATCTTTGCTGAAAAAACATCCTAGCCATCTTTGTAAAATCCAGATAAGAACCATGGTAGGTTAAAGCTGGATATGACTTCAAAGATCTTCTAATCTGTCTTTGTCAGCAAACAATAGAGATAATCTGGGTGGGATATGATCACTTTTTACATCTACAAGTATGAATTGCTCTCTATTAATCTCCATGAGTATTCATAAGTGTGTTCTATTGCTTCCCTATTGACATAACTTGCCATAATTTATCCAATTGCAATCATCTTCCAGGCCTGTAGTAATTGGGCAAATGAAGAAAATAAGAGGTTAAGTGACTTGTCAGCTTATACAATGAAACAGTTGCAGAACTGAGAGTCACTTCTAAATCTTCCGACTTACAGTACAGTACTCCTCCTTCTTTGAGCCACACATCTCCACTCAAGAGTTTGCGATGCTCAGATGCTAGCTCAATTACTTTGTAAACTCTATGTTGTTTTCTATAACATGAGATGAAGTCACCACAAATAAGTCATGGAGATCAGAATAAGAAATAAGAAGAAAGTTCTATTGAGAAAACTTCCCCACTGAAAAGTTTCAAAGCACTATATACAACCAATGCAATTCTTTGGGCTTAATATATGGATCTACAAGTCCAGCAACAATAGCTATCAGCCATTAGGTACAAATGTTTGGGATGAATTTTTTTTTTTAAGATTGATTTATTTATACAAGCACTGGGTACTGTCAAAAGCACGGGAGGGTGAGAGAATTCACCAGAGCCAGAGCAGGGAGCAGAACAGGCAGAAGGACCGAAGGACACTGCTGAGGGGAGCAGTGGGTGGCAGGGGAGGTCTGCGCGCCATGTGGGACCCTCGCCTGTGGCCAGGGATCAAACCGGCGCTGTAGAGGCTGCGGGCAGCTTCGCACCCAGCGCTCAATCGCTGTGCCACTGGGGAGGCCCTGGGGTGAATTATTATATAATGATTAAGCTCAAGTTAAGGATGATAAAACAGCAATTTTAATATAGAAATATTCAGTGGATAACAATTTGAATAAAGAGGGAAGAAAGAGTTGGAGGCAGGCACCAATGAGATATTTCCTGACTCCGCAGCTTTACTTTGTATCTGGGATGACAAAAACTTTTCGCAACACCAGTCCATGCCACTGATAGGCATCTCTCTTGTAGAGTCAGAGGATGGAATAAGTTTTTGCTGTCAGAATATATTAATTACAGAAGATACCTTGCTTAGGTCCTTTATGACAGCCATAGGGATAATTTCATGATCATTTCAGAATCACTGTTCTAAGTCTCTACTAAGCCATTCATCAACATAAATAGGCTTATATAACAAACATCCTTTACAAAGTATTACACTGGGCATAAATAATGGGGAGATATGTTTAGCATTGCTGCTCAGAAAGAAACCAATCAGCTGTATGGGCACATGTTATACCTTACCAGGATGGGTGACCTAAAATTGATAACGTTTAGAGAGGAGATTGTTAATTAACTTAATTTTAAAGGAATCTGGTGTTTTTATTTTAGTGAATAATTATTTATTGTGGGAGCACAAATATGCAAACTCAAAAAGGATTCCTGACCTCATAGAAGATAAAAAAGAAAACAAACAACAACAAAAACAGAGGTGAGTGATTATATACTCAGTTTTAGAAAATGGGTCACAAAAGCAGATTGTAGTTTTATTAATATAAAATGAATGGTTAAATTCACTGAAATGGCTCCAAAAAGTAGGTCTCCAACTTCTAAGTCTGATGATCTTTCCAGCCTCCTGTCTGCACTTTTTCTGTCTCACATCCCCTAGATCACTGTTCTTACTTTCTAAACATGCAATCTGGGATCCAGGAGCAAACATTTCAATGATTAGAAGTTGCACTTTGGATTCTGTCACTCTCCACCCTCCCGCCTTACCAATTTTTTTTTAAAGATTTATTTTCACATGCATACAAGAAGTGGGGTATAGGCCAGATATGTGGGAGAGTGAGAGATTCACAAGAGACAGAACAGGGAACAGAACAGGCAGACAAATGAAATACACTGATGAGGGGAGCAGCAGGCGAAACAGGAGAGGTCTGTTGCACCATGTGGGTAGCTCCCTGGCTGGCCGGGATCGAACCCGTGCTGCAGAGGCTGCGGACAGCTTCACAATGCTGTGCTCAACCGCCTGCACCACAGGGAGGCCCCTTACCAATTTTTAATCTTTGATAAAACGCAGTATTTATTTTCTCTACTTTTCATCATTGGTATAAATATAAAGCAGTTTATGGAAAACAGGAATTTTGGCAGAATATTTACATTACAAATTACCACTTCTCAAACTCAGTTAGGGCCTTCACTTACAGGAACAACACAGTGTACTGGGAAGGGGTTATGAACAAAACACGGCCACCCTCACAGCCTCCACTCTGTGACCAGCTCCCTCACAGGTATCCTACCATCCCTCATTACAAGCTCTAATTCCTTGATCTCCTTGACTTGATCTCTTAGGTCCCTCTTCCTGTCTCCCATTTCCTTCCAGGTTCAGTTCATTGATTTAGACTTAACAGAATTTTTTTTTCCCCACAATCCCCAAGGTAGGAAATCTGAGATCAGGGTAGCAGTATAGTCAGGTTCTAGTGTGGTTTCTTCCTGGTGTGCCACCTGCTGCTCACATGGTAGGTGAGAAAGGGCAAGGTCTTGGCCTTAGAACATCACGATTTCATCATCAATCAAGGCCCCATGTTCAAGTGCTCCTCAAAACATAACTACCTCCCAAAGGCCCCATCTCCAAATGCCATCACATTGGAGCTTGGACCTTCCACATATTAATTTTAGGAGGACACAAATCAATTAATAGCAGAGTTTTACCTTGTTTTGATTTTCCCTTGGACTCACAGCTTTGTACAGGTTCCTTGTATTTATTTAACAGATTCCAGGTTCAGTTTAGAATCCATGGTCTATTACTTGAAATTTCTTTCCTCACCACCCTCCTCCACCTGTTACAGCTGAGGCACATGGTTTGGCTCAGAGTATCCTCCAAACACAATGGCGAGGATAAAATCAGTCACTCCTTAAGCTCAGTGGTGCCCTCAGTCTTACCTGGCATTCTCTTAAGCGGATCACAGTCTGCACTGTGTCGTCACAGCACCGATTTCAAATCTTTTTCGTTGTCCTTAAACCTCACAACCTGCCATTCCCCATTTTTATTCTTAACACGTGGAAACGGCTCCTACTTGGCAGTTGTCAGGCGAAACTCTCCCAGCTTCCACCCATCAAATCTACAAAACTACCAGCACATTTTTCCTACCTTCCCTCTTGGTAAAGTTAGACATGAATCCCTCTTAACCATTTATTTGCTAAATCTTAAATCTCCTTTCCAGATTGGGTATCTCCCCTACCATTACCAGCCTACAGATACCTGGTCATTGGACTTCATCACCTGCATGTCCCACTGACACTCAGTAAGTCCAAGAGTGACCGTGTCCCTTCTCCCCCAACTTATTCCTCATATACTCTCCACTTCAGTTGCCCCAAGCAAAAACCGCAGTATTATCCAATGCCTCAGCCTCATTTCAACTGACATCCTCCTTCTCTAGATAGTCAACACCACCTTCTACTTTCCAGTTCATCCATTTTCTCCTCACTTTTATTCTGGTTCAGGCCACTAGTAACTCTGGCACATTTGACTGCACTTCCCTTTTGTTCCTTCTTTTCAATCTCCTTTCTATACCACACCCTGAATATCCTGTAATTAAAATCTGATCCCAGGACAACCCAATTTAAGATTCTTTAGCAACTTGCCTGAGGACAGAGTTTAAACTCCTCTCTGGGTTAGCAAGGTTCCTGGCTATCTCAGCCACATCTCCTTTACTACCTCCCACCTCCCATCTCCAGCCCCTCTCACCACAGTTTAGTTCCCACAAAGTGCCAGATCATCTTCACTTCCATTTTCCCTCCAAACACGAGCTCTTTAATCTCTTGCAGCTCTTTCTTACATTATTTAACATCTGCCTATATTGACAATTCCCAATATCTGGCTTTTTTTTTTTCCCTGACCTCTGCGATGGTGAGTATTTTTCTACCTCTACTCTTACTTCTCCACCATTTCCCCCATTATCATAGACACTCTATATGCTGTGTATAAATTAAATGCTCATTAAATGTCTCATGACTCATTGCATGGAAGAACTTAAAAAGGAAAATGTAGTCTCTTAATTCACAAATATTTATCAAGCAGATATTACATATGGCAGGTTGCATTCTAGGTGCTGGGGCCCTATATTGCAGTGGGGGATCCAGAATGTAATCTATACATAGATAATAAATCCTAAGTGTTATCAAGAAAATAAAGCAGGTAAGGGGATAATGACCCATAAATGAAGTGGGATAGAATAATGAAAGGAATGAAGCATGCTTGAAATGGAAGTTTTTGAGGTGATATAATTACTGGGGAGAAAACAGTTCCCAGATGTGACCATGAGAGCTGGGAGCTGGAGGTGAAGAGGTTGTAGAATAAATGGATAGTCGAGGCACAGCACTATTTCATAAAGAATACCGACCCAATAAGCCACCAGGAAGTTAGAGGGATTCTTTTCTAAAACTTATTATCTAAATCAACTTAAGAAATTCAAACTGAAACTATTGTTATATAGCTTCTCTAAAACAAAACTAAGATGGCACAAAATTCAAAGATATGACTACTTATGTATTCAAAATTAGAGAAGCTACGTAACAATATACATTCTTGGAGTATGTATAGACCTTGGTGACACATAGCGGCACTGACATTTATTGACGTTTTGGACACTTCATTTAAGTCATATCCATTCACACTTATGTCAATTCTAGAGGCAATTATGTTGTCTCCATTTCACAGATAAGCAGGTGCAGCTTAAAGGTGGTGAAGGAGCTGGCCCAGTGTTAAAAGAGCTATGAAAATGGTGGGATCAGAATGAAAACCCTGGATGGTTTGACCATAAAACTGAAGACACTTTCTATTTCTTAATTAGTACCTATAGAGAAAGCATAATTCTTAAATATGATCTCACTGACAAGAGGAAGCATACTTTTCTCACTCTACGGATTATGGGATCTGGTCTTTCATCTTAAGTTGTAGATAAATCCAAATACTAAGACCTTCGTAAGGTAAGTCAGTTTTTCATATAAACCTCTATAAATTACAGAATTTGTACTGAAAGGGTTCAAAGGAGAATTTTCATATTTTTTCCCTCCAAATATCAAGCTCTTCTGAGCCTGATATTAAAATGGTTAATTGGAGCTGGTAATTTTTCATTCCATCCAAAGAGATCTGTATTTATGTACTTAAAGCAAACACTGTATTCAATTTTAGGGCAATAAATTTACAGATAAAGCACAGATAAGCCAGTAAGCTTAGAAATAATATTAAAATCTTTATGAAATCAACTATCCATGTACTCTTTTAATCAAAATAAGAGAGCAATTTCAATTTGGTCTAAGCCTTAAAATCTGAGTGTATATAGCCAAAAGATAAGAAAAGCAATTATTTCTTGAAAGATCCTTTTGAAAATGGTAAATTTTAATTTGACTAATTATTTTAATGGATTGTATTACTATACATATCTCAGCAAGTTATAGTCTTATCTGAACGGGGCAGTTGAATGTCAATGAGTGAAAGTTGGAATCAAATATGGTTGTTACTTGGAAATAACAATAACTTAATAGTGATACAGGATGTTAAAGGGTCAAAGATCATATTATGAGTATTTTATAGAGGATATTCTTGAGTTTATAATTCCATACTTTTGAGAACTTTTGCCCTGACCCATTCACCCATAATAAGATGTTTTATTATATCTTTCTGGTGGTTAGGGTAGCAGTGCAATGAATGACTTAAGACTATAGCAATCCACAGAAAGGCAAAGGAAGAGGAGCAAATGAAAAAGCTCATTTAAATAAAAGTAAGCAATACAGTGATTTTATATTTTGTGGAGTTCAGGGATCAGTGAACAACGATTTCTGGCTTATGTGATCCTAACATTATACTGAAATAATATCCCTAATTAGTGATTTTTATTTTGGGAATTTGGGGGATATTATAAAGACACCAGTGATTCTAAAATTTTAGAAAAATACAGTACAACTTGCCTCTAGTTAAGGAATACAATGGGTCAGAAAGCTCAAGGAAAACAAAACTAAGATGGCGCAAAATTCAAAGGTATGACTACTTATGTATTCAAAATTAGAGAAGCTATGTATAAACAACAGATACCTACAGCAGCCATTTCCCTTCATCTGTCTGCCTAATTCTTCCATACCACCAAGGTGCTGGTCATCATCAATCTTCTGTCTTTTCTGCCCAGTCACCTCCTCACAGAACACAGCAGCCCGGGAAGCCCTCTTCAATTAGAGCATTTTGCCAAACACAAATGAATTCTCATTTTACTATTAAGATGAAGGAATGGATATTAGCTTATAAATGACCGAAGTGAGTATATTTCAACATTAGCAACATGAAAATATAAGTTTCAATTGTGATATTAAAGATGGTAATATTTACTTCATCCATAATTGAAAGACATGTTCAAAATAATTCATTTTGGGAGCACTACTATATAGTATTTGCCTGAAACAAATTATGCAAATACTCACATGTTGTAATTTATTCAATTGCTTTCTAATTCCTCATTTTCTTAACTAAATTAGGTAAAACAGGAAATATATGACCAAAAAAAAAATGAATGTCCATCATCCATTAGTGTACAATGAATTCATCTTTCAGGCTGTAAGATCCAAGATGGGCAGATTTCTGGTCCTGCCTTAAAGGGATACTGCCTAAATTTAAAAGATACTCAGGGGTTTCAATTCTTGGGTCACTATCAAAATGCAGAAGAAATACTCCAATGGCAAGAAATGAATTCATTAATTAACCAAAGTATTTTTGAGGAAAAGAGAGCACTAAAAAATACAGTACTGAGTGTACAATTGTGGTTGTTTAAGGTCCCTCTCTGCAAAGTGCGTGGTGGAGACAAGCAATGCCTATGCTGTTTCTAATTATTCCAATTATCATGGCACACTATGAAAACTTGATTAATAACACTGAAGATATTGTTGTGGCAATTAGCCATATGGTTGTGGGACTTTATTCTGTCACGATTTAGCCATTAGCATCTACTTATGTTTGTCAGAACAGTGCATCCGTGACAAGTTGAAGTTCCGCTCACCTTGCCGAGTCCCCTGTGAGCAACACTAGAGAACTGTTTATTCCTAGGAGCCTCTTGCCTGAGTAAATTTTTCATGTGGCATCCGGCCTGACTGGGGACAAATGTCAAATAGCTTATGTGTCGACCCATCAAGCTGAGCTTTCTCTGAAAAACCACTTAGTGACTCGTGTGTCAAAACAAACTACTTGAAGAAAGAATCTGACCAGTCATAATTGGTCATCTATATGGCTCCACACATTTCCAGGGTCAATGATTCACAGAAATTGGTCTTCCTACTTACATATACATAGAAATCTAGAAATATGGCATTATAGAGAATATATGTATACATGCAGGTTTACAAACCATGCACCAGAAAATTTATCAGCTGTATTTTGGATGACATTTGCAGTGAATTTATCCAAGAGAACTGCAGATACAATCCTTTTAATTAGATGAGATCATTTGAAGCAAAAAAGAAAAGGCAAAGATATCGGTCAGTTCCTAAAATTAATGTTAGACAGAAAAATTACCTAGAGTCTCATAGCTAAAGACTAAAAAGATCAATTAAGGAAAACAAACTTTACATTTTAAATGAAATGAATGTTAATGTGAAAAATATATTATCTAGTTAACATTTAAAAGCGAAAGCTTTGAAATAGTGCGTAGCAGTAAAAAATTTGCCAGGTTTTCTTAGAAACTGGAATGCTGAACAGTTTCCAGTGTGTGCTCTTAAGGTGATCAAGAACTCCCAGAGGGAAGTGGGGGGGCATGGGAGCATAAGGGGAGGGCAGGCTGAGCCGTGTTCCCATCTCATGAGTGGGAATGAGTCACAACAGGCAGGGACCAGGCACCACCCAGTTCTTGTCTATGAACTTGCAGAAAATTTCACATTGAAGAGCCATGAAAATGTCTATGCTCTTGTGACAAGGAACCCGTGGGGCAAAGAGGCCATCAGACAACCAAGAAGCAGTGCTCATCTAATCAGAGCTGCCACTACAAGCAGGCAGGTGGCAGCAGAGAGCTGGGGTGCACCATGATGTGAGGTCAGTGCACGGTGGCCTCTGAGTGAGAGGTGCGATTTCACTGGTACCACACTCATCCCTGAATTAGAGTAAGCAGGTGGAGAAAGTGCCAGTCTGGCAAGAAACACAGGAGGTTGTCATGTTAGGAACTTAGAGTGCTGTCCTTTGAAGTCTCCAACTTCCTAGGAGTTGAAAGAGCAGATGGATTTAGAAAGAGGACTGAACAAATGATCACAATGGAGTCTGGAGTCAGTGACTGGGAGGGCTAGGGGGGCAAGTTTCCTTTCCATTACTTGAGTAATTCTGTCCAATTTACAAATATTTATAAATTAGAACAGTTGAGGAGCTATAGTGTATTTCCTCTTCTATCTACTACTTGCATCTCCAGTACTTGACTCTCTGCTGTTACTCTGCTAATTCAATCAGTGCATCAACTCCTTGTAGGCAAATGCCTAAACTGTAGGCACTGGCCTCTGTAACTGAAAAGTCTCTGAAAGTGGCACATGAATATTTGCAGAATTCCTTTAAATTTTGCATAGTGAATATATTGCAATAACTATTTTTGGGAAAATGTACCAAATTTTCTGTATTATTTTTAGATTGCATTTCATATAAAACGTTTTATCTTAAATAATAACAAAAAACCACTAACATTTCAGTTATTATTATATTGAGAGTTTTACATGTAGCATTTCATTGAATTCTGAACTCTATTTTGCTGATGACAAACTGCCGCTTAGCAATGCAAGTTACTTTTCTAAGGTCACATAGCAAGTGAAGAAGCTGGGTTTAACACCAGGCTGACAAATATTCTTAATTACTCTTCTATAGTGTGCTCCAAAAAATGATATAGACATGTAGTAATCCTTTAAAACACCATATTTAAATAAAGTGAAGTACCTGGGAATTAACAGAATATTACAGTTATCAAATATTCATGCTAAAATAGCAGAAAATACTCACAATACTCTACTGTAATAAAGAGATTAGAGGGCCTTCCTGGTGGTGCAAGGGGTTAGGACGCAATCGATGAAGCTATCCACAGCCACTGCAGCATGAGTTCGAATCCCAGCCAGGGAGCTACATAGCCACATGGTGCAGCAGACCCCTCCTGACTCTCCTGCTGTTCCCCTTAGCAGTGTATTTCAGTCAGTCTGCCTGTTCTGTTCCCCACTCTGTCTGGTGAATCCTCTTTACCCCCCCCCCGCACCTCTAGCCTGTACCCCAGTTCTTGTATGCATAAATAAACAAATCTTAAAGAGAGAGAGAGTAGTGGGCCTCCCTAGTGGCCTAGGGATAGTCTCAGCGCTATCACCATTATGCACTGAATTCAATCCCCTGCCAGGGAGCTGACCCACATATGGTGCAGCAGACCTCTTCTGTTTCCCCCGCTGCTCCCCTTGCAGTGTATTTCGTGGTGAATCCTCTTATCCCCTGCACCTCTGGCTATACCCCAGTTCTACACTCACACACAAAAGAGAGATTAGAACAGGAAACTCAAAATGAATTTGTCTGATATAGAATTCATCACTGTACCCCCTCCCACCCCAACCTCTCTCATCTCTGTATCTGGGAGTAGAGGTAATGGCCTTGACCCTTCAAGTGCTCCCTCTCCCATCTCCGAGACTTGAAGGCCAAAACACCCTCCTTCACTGACTTAAGGTTATTCTACCCTCTGCAACTCCACTACCAAGAACTTATCTTTCTTGCTTGATACTCCATCAACTTTTTATTGCATCTCCCTGCTGCCATCTTATTTAGGACATTCGGCTGCCAGAGATCTTTCTACATGTAAAAGTGTTCAATTCTGTCCTGCACTGGTTACCTGATGAAAGCCTATTAGTACAGCACCTAAAATTTTGACTATTTGCTGAGATTCTTCTTTGGCCACTTCTCCACATGCAGCTCTCATTCTAGTCTTTTCTAATGGTAGATTAAGAGTGTGTTCTCTTCAATGCTTTTACACAAATCAGAAAAGATGTGCCTTTTTCATGGATTTGGGGAGCTTCTTCAAAACCTTTCCTGGATATCTCTTCTTGCTTGACTCACCTCCTCACCACCATGAAACACTGATCATCCTTTATGTACCTTCATTACTCACAGATTTTTCAGATCTACATATCTTTTATTAAAGGACTAACTTTTTCTACATTGCATGATGAATTCCTTTAGCCATATGACTAGCGTTAGCACCAATATACAATACATGCTGAATTAAAGGGAAACATTTGACCTACATTTATAATAATCAGTTTCATATTTTTTCTACATATTAGGTTAATGTTGGGGTTGAGTATATTAAAAGTAATTTCTCTTCATTCCAAAAGTAATCAGAATTTCACTCAGAAAAGCTTAAGTATAAAGAACAAACCCATAATCTCATAGCCCAGAAATAATCTTGGATTATAACATTTCAATTCTATTTCTATTTACATGTAAGATATAAACACATTAATTTTATAATAAAAATGTGGTCACAATTTATGTATTATAATTTTTATGTCAACAAATATTTATCTTTAAAGAGTGATTTTAAGTGGCTGAACAGGATTCAAAAGTGGAAATACTATTGTCTATTGAAGAAATCCTCTATTTCTAGGCATTTACATTAAAAAATATTAAGTTCCTGTCCCCAGATCCTGGACCCTATTTGGAGCCCTACAGCCCAGCCGGGAGGACAGCACAGCACCTGTGTGATGATCGGGTTTCCCAAGGTCCATCCTCAGGAAGATACGAGGACCCAAATATATGTTCCAGTCTAAATAAAAGATAGATTTTCATGGTCTACTATGTAGCAGCCTCTTCTCTGGCTGTCTTTCTTTTCCTAGTTTTGTTTTTCCTTTGTCTTAATGCTCAAGAGATTGCAATGATTTATTTTACAAACAGGTAATCCTGACATTCCCAAGTCAAGTTTGCATCCAGCAAATCAGCTTGTTCATTTCAGATTAAGTGACTACTGCCCAAGTCAGTGTGCCTTGCATTCCGGGTTTATGTGTAAAGGCTGTAGAGTGCATCTTTATGTGCCATTAGCAAATACCATTTTGTTTGTTTTTTTTGAACAACCACAACAAAATGAATAAAAAAATAGTTTTTCATTATGATAAATATTGCCAAAAAATCTTTTTAAAGCAAAATCTATGTATCATTATTTTCTTTCAATAAATTCCCAGTAATGAACTTGGAGGATTGAGATCATGCAAATTTTCATATATTTTGGAACCGTTTAACTGATCCTGAAATTCCCCAAAACAGGGTGTGATATTTTGGTTTCACTTTCGCTAATTCAATAGGCAAAAATGACATATTTTGCTTTAATTAGCATGCTTCAACTATTGAGTTAAATTTTTCATATGCTCATTAGTATATATATGTATATATACATAACATATAAAAATGTTTATACCATTTGTCCATTTTTCTATTCAGTTGTTAATCCTCTTCTTATATATTTATAAGAGATTTTAATATGTTGAGGATTATTACTGTTTTCTAATATAGTTGCAAATATTTTTTCAGTTTACTTGTTCTTTAGTGATGTTTTCCTCTATAGACTTAACATTTTTACTTAGCAAAACCTTTCAATCTTCTTTATGGTTTTTTTTTCTTTTTTTTTTTTAAAGATTTATTTATTTATTTATTTATTTATACAAGCACTGGGTACAGTCAGAAGTGCGGGAGGGTGAGAGAATTCACCAGAGCAGGGAGCAGAGCAGGCAGGACCGAAGTACACTGCTGAGGGGAGCAGCGGGTGGCAGGAAAGGTCTGCGCGCCATGTGGGACCCTCCTCCAGTGGCCAGGGAGCAGCCGGGGATCGAACCGGCGCTGCAGAGGCAGCAGGCAGCTTCGCAACCCAGCGCTCAACCACTGCGCCACCGGGGAGGCCCCTTTATGGTTTTCTTGCTTTAAAATCACACATAGAATGGCCTTCCATATCCAGGAATATATTTCATATTTAACTATTTTTTTCATACTTTTTGCAGTTTTCCTTCTCAGCTTTCAATCTTTATGAAATTAATTTCAGCATAGGGGCTGGTGTCAGAACCGGATTTTTCTCAAATAGGTAACTTTCTCAACATTACTGGATAATTTATCCTGTTCTATAAATGTGAAGTCACCATTAACATATTATGTCAATATATGTAAGAATATAGAAGATACAAATACCTACTATTAGTATACACTAATTTTTATATATAATTAAATCTGTTTGTGGACTTTCTTTTATACAGAATGTTGTTTATTTCTATGCTAGGTTGACAGTGTCTAAACTTTAACCACCACTTAAAATTTATCTTTTCAATATACTTTTACATGTATGTTTTACATCCTGCAGTTGAGTCTCTGTTCTATACTTGAAACAGGACAATAGCATGATTCAGAAGATAAAAAGTTTTAGACATAGCTCCATTAAGTACCAGTTATGGGTACTTGCGTCAGTAATTCAGCTTCTCTGAATGATACCTGCTTTGTCACCTCATTGAATAGTTAGAGGAAGGCATTGAGATCAAGCACCTGAAATTACTTGTTGAATGATGGTATTGTACCTATGTAAGTTTGACTTAGTTTTTTAATTCCAAGTAACCTGGCCTTTTGAAATTCTACTTATGACTCAAATTTTCATTTCTTTTACTAAATATTCATTTCTTAAACTGTTCTCACTTCCTCTTAATATGGACAATTGAGAATTATCTATTATGGAATCTTTCTCAACTCTAAATTTAAAAAACGGTGTGACAAGTTACCTGAAATTATAAATACTAATTTTTCTTCTGGTACTATGAAAAAAGACAAAGCACTAATAAACTCTTTTTTTTTTTTTACTTCTTCAAATGAAACAGCGAAGTTTAAAAGTATAAAAATGAAAATATTTCTTTAAAAAATCAAATTAAGAACAATTTGATATCTAAACTCGTATTTAAGAATTTAGATTTAAATTTAAATTATCCCTTGCTTTTAGCACCCTTTACACTCATATCACCTTGATTGTTAACTTCTCTTGGGGAACAGACAGGTAACATTTAAATTTAAATATCATCTATTCAAACTTTACATTTCCATATTGGATTTACTCCAAAATCACACTGGACCAATAAAATAATTCCTCCTACAATTACAATAGCATGTGTATTTGTTGAAAATCCCTTGGAACATTCACAGTTGCATAGGATTTGTTTCTATGTAACAGTGTAGCATTGTTTTACTGTACATTTTCCACCAGCATTCTTTGATCTAATCCACTACCTGCTAATATGCTAAGAAAGTGATTTTCTATTTTTAATGTGCACGCAAATCTCCCGAGAATCTGGTTAAGATGTGAATTCTTAGTAAGCTAGCTTGGTGTGAGAACTGCAATTCTGCATTTCTACCATGATGCAAGTAACGCAGCACTGCTGGTCCATGGGCCACACTCTGTGTAGCAAGGGACACAGAAATGAACGAAACCCTCTGAAAGCAAATCGGCTATGATCATCATTGGTTTTAGTTCACCTTTAGTGAAATTCTTTCTGGCTGTCATTTTTTTTTTTCCTTCTTATTTTACTTGCCACTCTCCACTTGAGACTCAATTTTATTCTGGGGGTCAATCTACACCATAGCTAACAGCAGCTACTCATTCAGGCTTCAGGTGTTAAACACCAAATCCTAGTAATCCCCCTGTCAGTCATTTTAGGTATATGACCCATTCATTCCAAAGATACTTGCCTAACACTCTATGGATTCACCAGGCTGCACTGAAAGAAATTATACTTCTCCATTATACATGGGCTGTCTATATTAATAGTTTTGAAACACATATAAAATGAAAGGTGAATAACAACAACAACAAAGAATAAAAAGAAAAGGTGGAACAAAATACTAACCAGCAAATACTAGCATCTCTAACTGTAGACTGACACAGTGGCTAATAATAATAGACAGTGGTAGCTGAGTAACTTGGTGTTTTCCTGAAAATTCTATCATTATCTTGTGAAACAGATAGAGTAAGAATGTATAGAAATGAATGTAGAGAAAGAAAAAGGGCAGGGGGCAGTAGCAGTGAAACAACCAGAGGAGCAGGAAATGAACTGAATCATTTCCTGGAACTATTTGAAGTTGAAAGCTGTCCACTTTCTTTGGGATTCTATATATACCTGTGGGATTCAGAAATGTCTCACAATGTTTATTTTTGTTTCAATTACTCTACCAATGGTTCACAAACATTAGTATACATCCGAATCCCTTGCAACTTGTTAAAATAGACTCCTGAGTCCCTCTCAATTTCTGATTCAGCAGGGACCGAAGAAGACACATTTCAAACAATTTCCAAGGTGCTGCTGCTGCTGCTGGCTCAGGGACTACACTTAAGAACTACTGCGTATGTCATTCTGAAAATAGTTTCTGTACATTCTTCTGTTGAAAACAACCTGTTACTATTTTTAAAATATCTGGGTTTTCATATGAATGGTACTTCACATTTTCAACGTGTATTTACAATTTGCATGTTCACATTACGGAGATTACAACTTTTCACCTAAGACAAAATACAAGTGAAAGAAACTTATAATGCTGTTCTGTTTAACTGATACATAGTGATGATGAGAAAGTTTCCTGAGATTGGGGTTCCTAAAAATAAATGAGGGCAGGAAGATAATCAGCAGAGTGCTGAGAGGTTCCCAAATGAAAATTATTGTTTTGTCCTTTCCAGTAAATTCTTAATGTCTTCAGCTGCAGAATAGCTCATTTCTGAGGTTCTTTTTGGCCTCATGAGTTAATCACACCAGGAGGAGTCACTTTAACTCACATGCCTTTAGGAATAATGATACGTTTAAATGATTAAACAATCAGAAAAAATGCATATCTCTATAATGAAAGCAGTTAGTACACAGATCCATGGTTTATATGAGTATCACAAGTCATTTGTAAATAACATGTTCATATTAGATATGTAAAGAGTTCTGTCATGCCCTATGAAATAAATTATATTTTATTGGTGCCCGGGTGTTTCATAACTTTTATTTATTTGCTGCAAGAGTGGAGAATTAAGACAGAGTAGTTTATTTCACCAAAAGACCGACAAATGGCTCATTAGACACTTATGGAGCTGAAGCTAATTCTACAATTTTTTTTTTTTTTTTGGCATTAATTGTCACTGCTTGCTTAACATGCTCACCCTGGTGGTCATCAGTGCCCATTTCTTCACCGCTATCCCATGAGCTACTTTAGAAAGAATAGGAATGAGAAAAACAGAATGTAAAACAATTTGGGTTGAAGGAGTGCATGGAAGGAATGACAAGGATTAAAGCGTCACCACTGGGCCACCAAGAGTCATCAATCCCGAACAGCCGTCACCCTCATCACCTAACAGCTTGAGTCACAGAGTCAAAGAGCTGCCTTTTTGTTATTCAGACTAAATATCATTTACATTATATACTTTTTTTATTTCGCCAGAGACATAAGGTCAGAATTGATTGACTATGTACTACCTGCATATAATGATTTCTCATTTTTTACAATCATGTGCTAGCGCTGCACAGTAATGGCCTATGGATGAAGAGACAGATGTACTACCAGTCATTCGCTACACATTTGCATTAACAAATCATCATTTAATTGAAGCCCATCCAACAAGTTTATGCTACTTAAATAAAGTTCCTTTCAATAAAAAATGCCACAATGACACATGGTTGTTAACTAGGAGGAAACATTTTGTTAAAATTATATTTACTTTTGTGTCAAAGGCTTAGGTATGCATTAGACAGCCCTTTATTAATTTTAATTTTACTTGGAATAAATAAGCTGACAAACTGCATTTCAATCCAGGCAACTATGAAGCAGGATCATTCACTTTTAGATACAATCAGAAACTCGTAAGTTTCTGTCCTCAGATTTCACCTCTGATCCCAAGCTTCCTCCAAGTATATCACAGAACATGAATTATAGAAAAGCTATAGAGGAGATGTGTCCCGAAATTTATGCCAAAGTTCAAATAATAATATAAAACTAAAATTCTGCTATTAACAGGGAAGGTTATTATTTTTAAGATATCAGAGTAAGTTTCCTGAGTAAATAATTAGGAAATTACTCAATAGGCTGAAAATTCCTATGCTTAAAAAAATTAAGCAGGGGAGGGCTGTTGTGCAATACTGATTCTCACCCTTAGTTTCACAAATATAGTTGCCATTCATGCCACTTTTAAAAATGCATATCTCTATAATTACATTTACTACATTATATAGTTCTTTGGTATGGAGGAAGGAAAAGGTTGGTTAATTATGGTAAGGGCATTTTTTCCTAGTCCCTTCCCAAGTCTTTACATGACAGTGACTTCTTTGTTTATGCTAAAGGTAAGGACCCTTACGAAAAATCAGTTTCTACTTATTAAATACTTAAATGGAGAGCATTATGCATCTTGTGGATAGATATGGATATGTACTTCTATTTCATGTATGTACCAGACCTATGTGTGGGAGTGAACAATGTAAGGAGGGTTTTATCAGCTGATAACTTGGTCCATGAGTGTATGTTTTATTTTCTACAAATAAAATGACATTTGATTTTTTCCTGGGTTTGCACATATTAATAATATGTAAAATGTTTTATTTAAAAAGGCAATAGAAATCTCTGAAGTGTTAAATAAACCTTCCAATTCTTTTCAAAATTTCATTCTTTTAAAATAAGGTAGCAAGACTAGAAAAAAAAAATTGTCTACGCCACACTAGGTTGATTTGGACTCCTTTTTACAGTCGACTATAGAGACAGGTGAAATTTCACCTCAGCAGAGGATTCAAACTAAATTATGGGAAACAGAAATATGTCATAAATCAACTTCAAATACTGAACAAAAGATAAACAACAGAAGATTTATATTCTGACATAAAGAACAGTCTCTAACGACAATACAGAGCAAAGAAGAAAAAAAACCCTACTGCACTACTCCAGCAGGTTCTTCTTGTCCTTTTTATATGCTAACGCAGAGTAGTAATTATGGATCCTGCAAGTTGACTTCTGTTTTCCAGAACTATGAGTTGTATGTAAAACATGCCTTTTCATTGAAACAATTACCATTAATCAAAACACTGAGAGCTAATACCACTCAAGTCCAACCTACCGCTGTGCCCAGCAATATATCAAACTGTCTGTTGTCAAACACACTAAACAAACTTAAACAGTCTGTTTTCACTACAAATAACAAGAAAAAAATGCTTGCTAAGTAATTTTTAAATTCAAGTTGCTATCTCGGTAATCAATTCTGTCACTGGATTTTAATTTTAAGTATTCAATCACAGTCCAATGCAGACAGATCACGATTTGGCTCTGGAAAACAAGAATCAGTGTCACTGATATATGAAGCTACTTGCAAAAGACTTGGTATTACAATGAATTTTATTAACCTCTGATACTTTAGTATAGAAGTACACTTAAACATGCAATACATGTTCACTTTTTTAGGGGTTTGTAATGCTTCATATAGTGGTAAAAGCTATTAGCATAAGAAAAGAAGGTTTAATTCTCCACAAGAGTCAGAAATAAAGTGATTTCTATACATTTGGTACATGCACAAGATCCATAACTCCATTAGTTTATATTTACATTAATTTTGAAGTCAGTCTTAGAAAAATGACGCAAGAAATTTTCTACAAAAATGGAGACCACTTAACTACTGTTCCCCTAAGTATGAGACATTTATATCACCATCACATTCCATTACCCAGCTATCTATCCATGTGCAAAGCCATCATCTAAAAACGTGAACTAAGTAGCTATCTTGAAACACATTTATTTTTTGAACTATAAATTTTCTACTTCCCACCTTACTCTAATTCTTCTCTTTCACTTATAAAACCAAAAGCTAAGATTTTCATCCAAAGAGATAATGGCAAATTATTTTATAAACCAGGGAGTTAGCTTTGTTGAACAATTTCTAATCAGTGGAGACTGTCAAAGTATTTTATAAAAGATGATGAGAAAAAGGGAACAGTGGAGTTTCACAAACAGATCAGGCATTTATTACTAGCAAGCTCCATTATGGATTTCTGAGCTTTGTAAGCCAAGCTCCCCCAAGTGTAATGAAATTTTTATTTATAATGGTTTGTGACTGTTAACTTCGCGTTGCTGATGCTTGCCCCCCACCCCCACGTCCTTGTGCAGACTGATGTGAATAGCATTCCACATTTACTACAAGACGGTACGTATTGATGTGGATTCTTTTTATTTAAAGTACCAAAATATTTAAAATACATACTTAAAAAAGGACAGAGCATGCAGTGACTGAGACAAAACATGCAGATAAGCAGATCATTTTCACAGAATCAAATTATTTTTTGCAGCTTTATGTAGTAAAGGGTATGACAAATCTAGTATAGAAGAATATAAAGATGCTATACAGTCAACTACATTTTTACTGCTAGCGATAACCAAGATAGGTATAAATATTACAAAGAAAAAGGTCTGAAGTCCACCCAAAGCTAATGTATTTTACTCATCTGAACAGTTTCTTCATCCACAAACCTTTCCTCCTGATAGAATTTATCACATTTGTTGTATCATTATTTCCTTCCCCTTCTCCTTTAGGTATAAACCCCTGTATACTTTACACCTTCTTTTAAATGCTTAATACAAGTAACCACAGGAGAATCTCTTCTCCCCTTGAAAAACTGCAAATAAAGATGTCAGCTATTGAGTATATTTGTAGCGTCTCCAGCAGCTGCTGTTAAATACCAGCTGGTCTAGCTGATTAAAATTACCTCCGAGTTGGTATTATAAAGATGCCTGGGCAGCGTTGCTGTATTAATGGATTATTGAGTGAGCGATGAAAACCTTGGCCAGCTGATGCGTTTTATTACAGATAGGCTTTATGATGTGTAATCACTGTAATTTTTACAACTAGAGGAAATATGAAAAAGGAGTAAAAAAAAAATCCCCATAGAAACTGATTTAACTAGATTATTCCTACCATTCTGTTTCCTAGAAGGAATCAAAGTACATAATTACTGCGCACAAATATCCAGGTATGGACTAATACGCACAATTCATCCATCCATCCATCCATGTGGATATGTTGTCATCAATACAGACAAGCAGAGAATGCACAGGGACAAATGCAGAATGGTACAATTTGCGTGAATAGATATTTACTATGTTGTTGTCTGCCAAACCACCCAATTGGCTACAGTGGGATCACATGACCTAAAATAGTTTTGAACTGTTCACCAGCTGGGCAATAGCTGAAAATCCAAACCTGGCCAACTGGACTGTGGTTTGCGATCCAAAGGACGGGATCATTTCACTGCCTCTACCATTTCCCTTTAGATGTTTTCTTATAAGCCAAGGTTTTATAGGACACTACCAAATTGTCTCTCAGATCCTCTAACTTTCAGCTTATGTTCAAAAGAAGGTATGGCAGTTTATTGGCTCAGCTATTTTTATGGCTGCTGCAGGAGCCAGGACCCTACTCTATCAGTCCATGGTTCTTCAAATGCATATTCTATTTATGACACTCTCAAGGCTCCTGTATGCTCAGAATTGTTTTTAAGAATTAACACTGACTCTCAGGAGGCTGTGGCCAATTAAAATAGCTCAGGTAGAGAAAAAGAACGAAACTCAAAATTCATTCAATTATGTCACTAGGTGAATTAATATCTTGTAGAAAAGGATAACCACCTCAGAATGGATTTTCTCTATAGGTAGTCCACCATTTTACTTTAAATTAATATTTAAGAATATAATGTTCATCAGCAAGGAGTGTCAAGTGTATTGTTTTGGTTTTGCTGTATGATACTTAACATCAATTTTTTACACAGCTATAATTAAATACTTAGAGCAAGTGACTTAGAAAGTAATGAAACTATTTCTCATTTTAACGAAGACACCAAAATTTATAAATGAAGTGACTTATTCAGAGCCCACAGCCTCCACAGAGGCCAAACGGTTAGTTTTAAAGATGAGTTTTACTCAAGAAAGTAACTAACATCTCCAATTTGAGCCAAATGTAGTGAACAAAGTGAGAAATGAGGTTCAGCAATATTTGGAGGTCTAAAACATTTTCAGATTTTTGACTACAAAGCCATGAAACAGGTTTCTAATATGGTTCTTATGCTAGTAATGAAGACACTTCCAAAATGGGAATTCCAGAAGTATTTTAAGTAATAATTCATTATTAAAATAAGTATATAACTTATTAAAATGACAATACTTTTAGAAGGACCATTTTCAACATTTAAAACACAGTATGTTGATTTAAAAAAAAAAAACAGTACTGACCACTGTTGGTTAAAAATTTTGGTTTGGGAGTATTTTTAAATGGAAATGCAACTAATCATTTATGCTATTTTCAAAGATGTGTAACTGTAATATTGCAAGAGATTTTATTTGCCATCTTGTACAACTTTTCATTCATAAGGTGACCCATTCATAACATTTCTGATGGCTGGGGACTGCTGGACCTGTGCTGAAATATTGGGGTACAGTCATTTAATCGTTAAACCATGTATTTTGCAAACATTTTTGATAGATGATTTTTCTACTTTTTTATTCAAAAATAACCCCACTCCCCAATTCTTTCTACTTAGCCCTTATTTAGTTTTCTAGAGGGGTGGCACCCTGTTCCAACCCAAGTGATGCCAACATGAAGCACAATGATATTAGAAGGTATTTAATAATAAATCATGAATATCAAGTGATTCATGGGTTAAAATAGTTCTATATTTTAAAAACCATAAAACTGAAAAAAAACCCAATTCTCATAAAATTAATGAAATAAAGTAAAAGGCATAAACTAAAGAAACTCAGACAATACACAGCTTAAACAAACCTCCTTAACAAGAAAACTTATAAACCTAAGATGATCTAGATGGAGTCAAACTTCAGACCAACTAGAGCAGAGTAGGCAGCAACCAGAAGTAAACAAGACAACTCACTGGGTCAGAAGCTGGCTGGGAGCAGTCAGGCAGCTGTGGGGACCCAAGCTTTGCTTGTGAAGTATTGGCTCTGAGGTTGGTGGCTAGTCTGCAATTCTCTTGGGAGGCCAAGTGTTAAAGCTATAGCTGTAGAATTGGTACAGAGATCCTTCAATGGTTTAAAAAAAGGACGGTGGTGGTCATTTCATAAAAATGAAATTCAGACAATATAAAATGTAGATATTTTAAATGCACAGTGACCAAATACTAAAAAAAAGAAAACAACAACAACAAAAAAACCCATGTATCATTTGCCTCCCTTTCTTTTTCCTTCCTGTCTTTATGCTCTCCCAGCAGCAGAATACACTGTTTGTTTGGAGGTGGGGATTTGACATGGGGCAGGCAAGGAAGGGATGCATGAAGGAGCCGTGGAAAAGAATAAAAGACAGTCCAGGCGGAAAGCCTGCGGTTGCAGAGAGGGACTAGGAGAAAGCCTGCTCCACCAAGTCTGGGCAGCTCTCAGCAGAAAGGAGGCGCCTGCTCTCTGCCACCTGTAAAACACCTTGCACAAGAGGATGGTCAGATACCGGATCACTCTCAACTCACATTTACTGCTGTTTAAAAACTGGATTTTCCACAAAAGAAAAGAGGGGGAGTGAAAAGTTGAAAATAAGAGGAAAATCACAATAGGACAAATTCACGCTGTGTCATAAATACAAAGAGGCAGAGGCGTTTGAGCTGATCAGTTTGAGCTAATCAAACTGTACACAAAATACAGCCCTTTGCTGATGGGGCTGAAACTGAGCAAAAGGCATTTGGTGTATGGGGACTCACGACTCTGGGAAGAACCATTTCCCATTAATTTTCAATTTGAAGAAGTAATATTATTCATCATTTTTATTATTATTTAGAGGTATGAGGTTTTAACTAGAATTTTATGGTCCTTGATAAGATTTATCATTATTTTTTAATGAAATGAGCACTTAGTGTTTCCTATATAACAGAGACGGGTTTAAGTGCTTTGCAAATATGAACTCCACGTGGCAACCTTATAAAGGGAGTACTCCCAGACTGGCCTGAACTCCATGTTTATAAGCCTTGACTACAGAACCTAATTGGCAGGTCACTATGAGTGAAGAGCTCTGCAATTGTATGAGGGGAAAAACAGGATAGAAATATTTTTTTCTTGGAATATTTATAAGTCTTCAACTAAAACCTGGTAGTTCAGATGAGCTAAGCCTACAAAATTAACGCAGTGTCAATATAATATAAGTCCATCCATTAAAATAAATTTGTAGTAGTGGCCCCTCCCTTGTTTTCTCTCCAGGAATAGAGATTTTTTTTTCATCTTCACACTTGGGGACTGGTCAGTCAGAGGAACTAGACCTCTGGGTCTTTTTAGTGTTTTTGCCTTGGCTGTTATGTCTCCCATAATAATCTACTGTGTCCAGATGTTTTGTCACCAGCATTATTTTAATATGTAGCATCTGCAACACTACATTACAGTACTCATAACTAGGATATACAATCACTGACTCAGTGACAATACAGAAATGTCCCGTTACCACAAAGATCCTTGCCATGCTTTTTTATAGACACACGTACTTCCTCCCTGACTCTGTCAGTCTTGCTAGCCTTTTAATTTTACCATTATTAATCACTGCAACTTTGCATCATTTTTTTGTCATAATTCTGTTTTTCAAATTATATTCATTTTAATTTCTAACATTATTCCTTGCTTCTACTTGCTTTGAGTTTATTTTGTTGTTTTCTAGGTTCCTGAGGTAGAAGCTTAGAACACTAGTTTGACTTTTCCTCTTTTCTGATTTAAGCGTTTTGTACAATAAATATTCCTTTCAGCAGCACTTAAGGGCATCTCACAAATTTTGATATGTTGTGTTTTCATCTTATTTCAATAGATTTTACTTCCCTTGAAACTTCCTATTCCTCTTTAGAAATGAGGTTTAGTTTCCAAACATTTGGAAAATGTTCTAATGTTCTGTTATCTCTTATTTCTAATTAGACTCCTAATTGGGACTCCTAATTCTCATTGGACTCAGAGAACATATTCTGTATGATTTTAACTCTTTAAAATTTGTTGAAGTTGTTTCATTGACCAAAATATAATCCATCTTGGTATTTGTTCCTTGAACACTTGGAAAAAACGTGTGTCATACTATTATGAAAGGAGTGTTTCGCGACTCTCAATTCAGCTTTTATTGTTGATAGTGCTGTTGAGTTCTAGTATACACTGGAGTATTTTCTGTCCAGTGGTTCTATCAACTATTATTGATAGTCTTTAGCCATAACTGTAGATTTGCCTATTTTTCTTTTCAGTTGTATCAGTTTCTGGTTCACATACTTAACAGCTCTGTTGTTTAGTGCACACACTTCTAGGTTTTCCTGGACTTTTAGTGAATTGACTCTTATTACATAATGTCCTTTATTGTCTCATAATTCTCTGTGCTGTATAGTCTATTTAAGAACAACATAGCGACTCCTGCTTTCTTTTGATTAAATTTTGCATGGCATATCTTTACCAACCTTTAAATCTACACTTAGCGTTATAATGGAGTGAGTTTCTTATAGACAATATACAGTTGAGTCTTGTTTCTGCGCCTCTTAACCTGTCTTAACTGGTGTATTTAGAGTACTTATACCAACTGCAAGAGATGGTGAGCCAATGGAAAATGGAAATCAGAGAGCACTATTATTTCTATAAGTTTGGAAAAAAAGAGAAATAGGACTGGTGGGGGGCAGGAGGACCATAGGTGGGTTTTTTTGGTTGTTGTATTGTTTTTATTTTTTCTCAGAGAAGAAACCAAAGAAGAGGTTAAAATATTGCAGATATAACACCTGATGGCTCAATATCACAAAAGAGAAATAATCAACTTCAGAGTATCCAGAAAGAGAGGGGTGAAAAGAGGTATCATTTGAAGGGCAGAAAATTAGGTGAGGATCAAGCTGCTGGCAAGGGAGAATAGTGATGAGGTGATCAAATCTGCTGGTTTGTGGACTGGGCACATTGCCTGAGAACATAAATAAAATTAAATTCCAAAAGGGTGATGTGTTAGATACTTTGAATGTGTAGTGGATACAATCCACAGAGTCTCCCACTCTCCCATGCAAAATGCAGCGTTTTGTGTTATTACCAAATCATAGATTTTATCCAACACAGTTCTTTCAACTGTGGTTCCTCCAATTGCTATTATCAATGACAAAGCCTTCTTAACTGGATCTGTGTTTCCAGTCTTGCCTCTCTCAAACATATAAACCACAATGATGAGTCTGAGAGTGGTAACTACCACATGAAACTTACTAACAATGAACATTTTATTGAGTATTTACAATATGTTAAGTACTGTTCTCTACATTATTTTAAAAAGTTTAATCTTATTGCATGGGCACTACTTTATAGGAATGTATAAAACAAAAAATTCTTTAGTGATTAGATATATCACTAAAAAAGAGTATATTTGATTTCCTCTGTGTGTGTTAATGAATTACGTAAACTTTTCTATTCTTCTCCACTTTGAATTATTCATTAGAATTAGACAGGTCTAAGACTGAAATAATATTTTAAATTACTCTTACTGCTTTTCAGATGATTACTTTTGACAATTGCATTTAGACGCAAACCGTATCTTACTAGTTAAGATATTAACCATATCTTACTAGTTACATTGCTTTTTAGTAATCCTTTAAAAACCTGCTTTCTCCTTGCTTGAATTACTATTTTTTATTCCCCTTTCAATGAGAAGAGTATATTTTTACATAGGAGATATGTGGGTTGTACTTTTCCTAAACTGTGCATTTGTGACTGGGCACCATGGTTCCTCCTGAACTTGCGTCTATCTTGAAATTTACATTTATTGTCAGTATACACTGCTTCTTCTATTTTACCAATTAACTCTTTATCTAGGTTTAGTTTAAGATCAAAGCACCAGATCCTGCCCACCAGTTACCCCAGCTTCCTTATATTTCCTTTAATAGGCTGAACTAAATAAATTAAGGCCAGGACTTGCACAAGATGATGTAAGCCTTATACTGTGGCTTATTATTTTAGCTGTACTTCTGGTGCTGGTACACTCTTCTGTGGAAGATCACAGCTCTTTCTATCCTTATTTCTGGCATGGTTGTGGGTCTTAGACTCTTACGTGCTCTTTCATATTCCATTTTCTTCTTACTGGGCTGGTTTCTGACCACTAGTAATGTAACTCCTTTGATTCCAGTGCTAACTGCCTGCTCTCAGTGACCTGTATGTAATATCTTTTGGATGGCTGAGTTTTTTACCACATTCAGTCTTAGTTGCATTAGAATGTGATGTAGGCTGAAGAGCTCAAAGGCCAGGTCAGCTTCTTGATAGTTAGTCAATCTAAATAAGTCTTTCTAAGTTTTCATTTCATCTACAAAGGGGGAATAATAACAGCATCTATTCCCAATGTGCTGTAATATTTAACACAATACCTAGCCCATAGGAAAAAGACAGTATTTCAGGAAATACACAGACATATATGATAACCAGGTATAATTGTTTTTCACCCTCTAATCCATCATTTTTTTTATGTTTAATGAGTAATATGGAGGTTATAGAAAAAAATATTTCAATTACTAACTGTGTTTAGAATAGGAAGCTGTTTAACTGTTGAGAGGGTAATTTTAGGATAATTATACTACAAGTTATATTTTTTAACAAAATATCTACCAGATACAAATTTAAAAAGAACTTAGTTATACATAATTATACTTTGATATGTTTTAGAATACACTGCTAAGGAAATACGTCAGAAAGAGAAAGCTAAATACTGGAAGGTGTCACTAACATGTGGAGTATGGAGTAACTAAACTACGAGTCAGAGAAAGACAAGCTTGAAAACTAACCCTTGAAAGCTGACTACAGAACTGTTTCCAGAAGGGGAAGGGTATGAGGGAAGGTAGAACAACCCAAGGGACTATGGGTGATTTGGTGGGAGGTGCATTAAGGTGTCAATATCTGGTAGAAGATCTAAATATAACCTCAACTAAAAACTAAAATCATATCGTGAAATTTAACAGATTATTTATCAAAAACCAAGAATCCCTCCAAATTAATTACTATAAATTCACCACAGCACAACCATGGTTAATTCAAAATATAGGAAATAAGGGAAATGGAAAATGTGTTAAAAAACATTTGGGAGATATGGAATTTACCCCATGAGTGTTGTAAAAAGCTCATAATTTTAGAATGTCAAAGTCCAAGTGTGTTATGAGGGTCTTTCCCCAAAAGTGACACTAATTGCACATCCCACTGATGCTTATTATGTGTTCTATTTATATCAAAGTTTAAAATGTAGACAGAAATACAGATTCAATATATCTAAGGGTAAAAACACAGTTACTCTGGCCTAGCAAAAATTACTTTTAAACTTCAAATTTTACAGACTAGTATTACAGTATTAAGTAAACCAGCATTGAATCTTTATATTTGAATCGGCTGTGATTAAGGATCTCCTGGACTCACAAAAAGATTTATTTGGGTAAGGAATCTTAACACAAATATTTTCGAGGCTTCTGCATAAAAATACCCTCTGAGTGATGAGATCACAGTATATCCTTATTCTCATACTTAAAGTTATCAGGAAAACCCCTTGAAAAGTTGGAAATAATTTAATCTTGCTTTGGAAATTAGTCAGCATGCATTGATAGACCCTACAGAACTTGATTTTTAAAAAGTCTTATAGGGCCTCCCCTGGTGGTGCAGCGGTTGAGCGCTGGGCTGCAACGCTGCCCACAGCCTTTGCAGTGCAGGTTCGATCCCCGGCCGCCGGGCGAGGGTCCCACATGGCGCGCAGACCTCTCCTGCCGCCCGCTGCTCCCCTCAGCAGTGTACTTTGTCAGTCTGCCTGTTCTACTCTCCTCTCTGGCTCTGGTGAATTCTCTTACCCTCCCACGCTTCTGACTGTACCCAGTGCTTGTATAAATAAATAAATAAATCTTTAAAAAAAAAGTCTTATACTCATCAAAAATAGGCAAACAAAAGACAACTCAAGACATTAATTATTTGAATTAAAGCGAGAAAAACTTCATTCTAAGTGCAACAGGAGTAATTTTCCATAAAGTTAATGAAAAACACAAAGTAGCCTATTTTTAGGAAATAAATTGTAATTTCATTTACAAAGTATTGAGCATATAATTGCAAGTTAACTTTGTTTAACCTAAACAAGTTGGTTTAACATTTCCCAACAGAAAAACCTGCTACAATTATCTAAGGAGAATGCACTTAAATGCATAAAATAATAGAAAATAATAAGTAAGTTTTTTATATAATGTTGAAGATTTCATGGATATTTAGTCCCATGTTTCAAGAGAAATATCAATCTATTTAAAATTAAGATACATTAATTTGAATGCCTTTAGCCAATGTTAATGCAATTAATACTGTTAGGTTAATCAATTCTAATTTTAAATGAATTTATTAGCAAAATACACAAATATGTTCAAATATGTCACATCTGCCACATCATGAGTTTTCTACATAAATTCTCTTTAAAAAGCAGGAATAAAAAGAATTCTAAAACAGATCAATTTCAAAAATTTTTCTTAATTACAAACATATCAGAAAGGAGATTTATATAAATTTTAATGTACATGCAACTGCTCAAAATGGACTAAAATTGAAAACCTGGACTCAAGATTGGTTTGATTGTGTTTTGCTAATACTTTCCCCAACATGTAAACATGTATTTGTGATTTACGCCCCATTCTACACAAATTGTTGGTACTGAGACCATTTTTCCATTGGCACACTCACTGCTGACATTTTTACCATACTGATTTCCAATTCTATTTAGCATATTTTTGTAAACAATAAAGTGTTAGGATGCTTGGTTTAATAATCTGGTGGTGTCATTTTGATATCCTTACTAATTTTTTGAAGGGCAGTTCACTTTTACTTTGTACTGGGCTTGGCATATCATGGAGGTGGTTCTGCCTGGAACTGAATTATGACTTCACGTTTAGATATGTACACACTTACCTTAGTTTCTTCATCTGTAACAAAGGGATAGCACCCAATTAGAAGGGCTGATGAGAGCATTAGATAAAAAATGATATGTGAAAGCAATGAGCAACAGCCTGGCATGCAGGACACAAAAGAGAAATGGAAAACAAAATGAAGCTAAGGCAGTTCTTGCTCTACCGTCTAGGTATTTGAGACATATAGAAACCACTATACATTATAATTATACACAGCTGAAATTTAAACTTTTAATACTTACAATCCATATATCTGTGGTGCGATTTCTAGTCTGTTCAAATGCATATAAAGCTCAATATCATGCTTTTTCAGAAGATGATCCTGGATCTGGTTGACTTTAGTAACAATAGCAATTGTTGGCCCTAAATCCTGTGGTCTAGCAAAGGGGATGGGGGGCATCAGTGTTTCTTTCCCCTGAAAATGGGAAAAACGGAACATGCATTATTTCAATACATGGCCATCATTTTCAAACACATTTATCAATGATAATTTAAATAAGGACCAATAACTATTTTACACACCTATGACTCATGTGCTGACCCTTATACAGGTCATGGTACTCATAAAGTAATGCCACGAAATGTTTAAATGTTTAAAATAACAGTTAATCCAGCAATTCCACTCCCAGAGATACATAAAGAAACATGGTCACACAAAAGTTTGTATGAAAATGTTTATAAGCAACATTATTTTTAATAGGCCAAAAAGTGAAAAGAACCCAAATGCCCATCAACTGATGCATGGATAACTAAAACGTGGTATATCCATACATGAATTTTATTTAGCTATGAAAAACATGAAGGACTCATGCATGCTACACTGAAGACTGAATGAAGACTGAAATCAGTGATAAATAAGTCAGTCACAAAGGTCACATAGTTCACTTTATGAAATGCCACAAAAGGCAAGCCCACAGACACAGGTAGTAGATTAGTGATACCAGAGACTCTGGGATGGGGGGAAAGGGAAGTGACTGTTAACGAGTATAGGACTTCCTTTTGGGCTGATACTACGTTTTAGAATTAGTTCAAAGAAACACCTCTGCTGATCCCTGCTATCAATATTTCCATACTGATATACACTAAAGCACTTGACTATACAAAATGCACGGAATTATACACATTAACAGGTAAGTTTTATGATAGTTTAATTATATAAAAATAAAAATTGTTAAAAATGAGGATGAGAGAGTAAGGTTTAAAAGATAGAGATACGAAGTACCTAAATTCAGTAATGACTCATTAATAAAACAAGCGATTTGATATAGAGTTGATCTCTATGTCAGTAAAATGTCAGCAACAATCTTCCCGTCAGCTCACTGGGGTGGTGACAGAGCAAGGAGAGAAATGCACTTATTCGTAATAATTATTTAAAAAATTGTATTTTATAGATAATATATACACATAAAAGTTGTTTTTAAAAACATTGTTCTGTTACTTTTGTATATCAACCAATATATTAGAGAGATGGTTTAGCATCAGTTCAATCTTACTGTATAAGTACTTTTAGTCTTTTCCCCTAAGCAATAATAATGGCTTTTATTCTCTGATTATATGTTGTTACTGAAACCATTTGTTTCTTCAAATACGTTAAGATCCATACTATAAGCTTTACCTTTTGACCATCATGCTCAAAAGTAGAAAACCAAGGCTCAGCAGTTTCCATAAGTTGTGAGAACATTGCACTAAAAATTAAAAAAATAATAAAATGTTAATGTCAAACTTCATTAAAGAGGGTATAAAATAAAATAAAAAAGTGTTTCTGTACTTACTAGGCATCATGTTCCAGATACTCAGGATTCAAGAGAGCTTTCATTTCCTCACTTAAAAAAAGAATACAAGCAATCAAAATGTAACATTTTAATTGAAGTAGATGCAGTTGTTGCATTATTCTATACTCATAAGTAAATTCTCATATAATGTGCAAATGACAAAAATTAGTTTTTTAAAAATTAGTTTTTAAAATAAAAAGGGCAACTCTTAACAAATGAAATCCTTTTTTTCAATCTCTTCTTTCTCTACGAATTAAAAACAAATTAGCTGCCTTGTCTATACCACAGTAAGGTAACTACCTAATTATTCCAAAAATCAAATGCAGAATGTGACAATATATTCTTTGTGCCTGATCTAGAATTCATTAGTCCACAAAGTATCACTTGTCAAAAAGAAAGCAACAAATAAAGTTACTGGTCAAATACACAATATCAAAACATTATTTTCTTTAAATGGCTTTTTTACAAATAACATTGTAACATCAACTGATCAGAGAGAGTGGCTCTCACAATCTATTTTAGTATGTTACCATTACTTTTCCTTTTAAAGGACTGAAATAGCCAAAGTGACAATTCCAACTCATTTGAAGTATACTGTACACACATTTCTAAAGGATGAAACTGGATTAAAAACAGGATCCCAATAGTAACTCATTCCTTACCATACTTTAGAATAGCTGAAGTAAAGGCAATTAAGATATGGTTACTATAGTTAGATCAAATGAACTCAAAATTTTAAAAACAAAATAACTGGAACATTCTAAGCTGTAACATAGCAAACGAAAGTTAATTTAACAGAAACTTTAATTATATATTCAGCAAAATGGATGGCCAGGTTTGACCAATAATGTCTATAAAAACACATGAAATGTCACATTAGTTTTTTATTTTTTGCATGAAGATGAGCTAGTAGTCTGTGAGTACTCCTGACAAAGTCTGATAATCCTGCAGCTCTCCATCCCCAAAAGACTCCTCAGCTGTCTAGGGCTATCTTAAGAGAATAAATTCTAACAGCCAGCCTAAATTGAATACACAATTACTAAAGTTATTTTGCTAGTAGAAAGAACACATTAAGGTATTTGAAAAACATGAAGAAGTCTTATTTATTTGTAGATTGGAGTTCTTCGTGGCATTGAAATCTAATTTGTTAAGGGAACTGAGTCAAACCTGTTGAGGACAATGTATATCACAGATGAGGTTCTCACATGGCTTAGAGGCAAGGAATGGAGTCATTAGAGGATAGTATCTATGGATATTATCAATCACTAGCTTTTTGCCATTACAACAAAAGCTTCCCCTTCTTGATCCTTCTTTATATACCTTCATTTAGATATATGGTACAGATTTGCAAAGATATTTATGTTCCAAAGTTTTGCCCCACAGTTGAACTGGGATTAGAACTCTTAAGTGGAATTAACAATCAGCCATAAAAAACAACTTATGATTACAAATGTAAACAAAAAATGTTTACAATTTATAACAGAACCTTAGATTTAAAAGATTTTGAGGTGAAAAAGAGTACAGCAGGGCTGAAAAATAGTTGGGAGCTCATATAAAACTTGCCTGGGTTGTGCAGACTCACTGGCATGAAGAAAAGCCTGGTGGTCACAGTGGAGGATGAAGATGAGAGGTGCCAAGAGCTCATGCATGCCCTGAAACATAAGGGAGAGAAATGGAAAGGGTGGATGTTGAGAGACTGCTGGTAGACAGTGTAAGTTCAGTTAAATCCTTCTACTGACTCCTGCTATCGATATTTCCATAGTATACAGAAAAGCCCAAAAAAATCAAAAGCTACAAAAAGAGATTTTATGTGCTTTTAAAACTTGATTCCAGTTCAACCATAGCACATACTCTTCCTTAAAACATGGAGAGCAGTTCTCTCTTAAATGACACAACAAACAATAAATTGGCATGGTAGACAACCTTGCACCTGTCAGTTGCTTCAAGTTCTGCACTCATAAATATGAATTTCATTTATGCAAATTATAATCATGAGCTACAGTGCAAAAATCTGCAGTAAGAAGGGCAACTAAGAACTGTAGACCTAAGGAAATTACATCCAATGTTTTCATTATATAATGGCTCAAAATTAGGATGTCTGTAGATTTAGGAAGAGCTGAAGTAAGCTAGCTGAAAATGTTGGATAATAAAAGAAACCTTTATCAGGTATGACAGAAAACAAAGATTTTAGACTATGATTTTTATCATATATAATCAGAGGACTACCACACTAAAAAATGGTTACTTTTAAGTTATTTCACCAATATGAGACCACTCCTCTTCCCCTCCCCCCCACCACTACTGGTGTTCACCTACTGGTTTACAGATTTAGGCACAGAAGCAAAAAGGTACAAAATCAATCACTAAGCTGTCTTTAAAGGTTATTATAAAATCCATTATTTATTATGGTGGGGGAAATAAGGCATTCCATGTCAGAGCCTTGCCTTGTTAGAGATTCTTTACCTCTTAAGCATCAAAAAACATATTTGAGCAAGTTAAAAATAGATTATACACTTCTGCTTCTTCAACTGAGAAAATTACCATTTTCATTTTACTTAATAATTTCAGGTGATCTTTCATAAAAAGACAAGACAAAATAGTATCTTTACAGAAATAAAAAAAAAAATAGGAAAGCAAAGAGAATTTTTGCTGGTGGAATGAGAGAAGACTTCCTGTTCCAGGACAGATACGTAGCCCTGTGCATCCAGTATTACGTGGTATTCTTAGGATGCCAGATGATGTCATAGAGTAACATGACAATACACTTTGTAAGTTATAACTAGCCTAGAATCCAAAGAAATTAATGACATTTTTACAAAGGAATATATGATCCAATAAAAATTAAAGATGTAGGACAAACTTTCACATATCACCGTGATCTTTTTTAGGTAAATATCTGCTTACTATCTAAACCTTGAAAAGGATATCCTGTAGAAAATCATGGAAAAGAGCCAGAAAGAATGGAATTAAATGTTGCCAAGTGTGCTTTCAATCACTGGGAGGTGGCCATTACTAGCAGGGAAGAAGTGGGCTGGAAGAGGTAGAGGGGGTCTTGTACCATTTAGCAGTAAATGGTACTGGAGCTCAGGCGGTGGAGGCAATGTGGTACAGATATTTGTACCATTTAGCAGTAAATGGTACTGGAGCTCAGGCGGTGGAGGCAATGTGGTACAGATATTTATTGAGTGAAATAATCTTCCTGAGACATACAGAAATGCATGGGTAAAAGCTGAACTATAATATGAAATAGATAACACTAATTTGTATTTCAAATTTCACATCAATAAATGTGTTGGTTTGGATATTGGAAATTAAGAGTTCTCCAGATACCAAGAAAATCTTTCACTAATTCAATGTTTATTTGCAACTAAACTATCAATAAATATTTTCTCAAGCAGGTTTGTAAGAGACTATTGTTTTACTTTCAATTCTAGCTTAGGAAAAACAATTAATAATTATAAGTGGCAAATATGTAGACATCATTAAAGGAAATGAGGACTATCTAGAAAGAATCATCATAAATTCAGCCTGCTGTAAATTTGACACAGCATTATTAAAACATAATGTAATGTCAGTATACTTCTAGGTCCCTAAAATGTGTGTTTTGCTCCCATTTACAAGTGCCAGCACCTCCATTTGCTTAAAGCCTTTATCCCCGCTGTACTGTTTAGTAGTCACTCTGCTCCAAACTCATGCCAGTTGAAAATAAAGGTAACAAAGTTTTCTTCATCAACAGCCTGTAGGCTCACGAAATTGAACCTGTTCTTTTATCTGCCTGTGCTCATTTAGCCCACCAAGCAGTCTTTATTAAAGCTGAGACATCAGGCAGTCAAAGTTCATTAATACCATTTATATAATCTCTGCAGTTTCAATTAACTCAGCAAGACATTCTACTACATGATAACAGTCTCATTAATTCAATAAAATCCCATAACTATTAACAATATGGTCGATGTTAAACGGGGTGTCACCTAGCACAAAATAATAGCTTTAACAGCTTGTGATGAAACTCAAGGTTTTTTCTTAAATTTGATCTGGCTAAATATTCAGTCATTCTACAGCAAGGTATTACTTCTATATAAAGAATCTATAGGATTTTTAAACATGTACAGGGAGTAATTAAGTCTTAGTAAGTGATACCCAGGAGTAAGTTAGTAATACTTTTTATTCAGTAATTGACAGGCTCTGTCTAAATTATCAAGAATCTGCTCTTCCCTACTCAGGCCTAGTCTTCCTTACAAGTACAGGGGCCAAACAGCACAAATGAAGGTATATATGGTTATTGTTTTGGTTCCTTGTCTGTGGAACTTGTTTCCATTAATACAGTATGTCTTTAATCCAGTATTTCCTGTCTTTAAAGATGTTGCAACAGGAACTTTGTTGCCACTTGGCAGTGAGAATGGGATGAGGGCCACAACAGCCTTGGAACAGGTTTGCAAGGCAAGACTCTGCTACTTGAGCAGAAGTTCTTGTGCCATTTATTGAAACATACAGGCTAGAAAAGCTGATCGTGCAACAATGGTATGAGGAATAGGGTCCGGAGGGTAGGAGAGGAATAGGGGGCAAAGTTTTACAAGGGAGAGGGAAGGGTACATCGCGACCATGTGTCAAGAGACATTTGCGTCTGCAAAGTATGATGTCTCAGGCAGAGCGATCCCGAGACTGCCATGGAGATAGTCACGTAATCAGGTCAACAGCGGCCTAGGCATTCCCGGGCCTGTGTCGCCATACGAGCTATACTGCGTAGGTAGGCAAGGAATGTTCTGCTGTGATTTGTAGATTGCAAATTGTTTTGGTTCCTTATCTGTGGAACTTGTTTCCATTAATACAGCAGAGGTCCTTAATCTAGTATTTACTTTCTCTAAAGAATACAAAAAAAAAAAAAAAGGATAATTTTATTCTGACTTAATTAGCTATCATTAAATCTTTCACTGTGAGATACTTTCATTATTTTGAAAGATTTATTTATTTATGCATACAAGAACTGGGGTACAGGCCAGATGTGCGTGAGTGTGAGAGGATTCACCAGAGACAGAGTGGGGAGCAGAACAGGCAGACGGACCGAAATACACTGCTGAGGGGAGCAGCAGGTGAGGCAGGAGAGGTCTGCTGCACCATGTGGGTAGCTCCCTGGCCGTCTGGGGGTCAAACACTCTCCCTGCAGAGGCTGCGGATTGCTTCATAGTGCACTGCTTAACTTAACCCTTGCACCACCAGGGAGGCCCAGTGAGATATTTTCAAATACTTGGGACAATGAGAAGACAGGCTTGATAGCAAAAGTCAATACATGCAGAAGAGAAAAATACAAATCAACCTGGGTCATTGCTGAAGACTGAGCTGCTGGAGTAATTAATACTGTGGCACCATTTTGCCCCAAGACTTCTTGAAAAATGTGTTAATAAAATCCTTCAGAGTTTAAACATTTTGAGAGAATTTTTTTGTTATTTGCTTCCCCCAGATTCCATGCTAACAGAGCTTTATTTTCTTCCATTCCCCTTTTTGGTTGGTTAGTTTGTGTTTTGGTGTTTGGACTTTTAATCTGACCTCTGGATACTTTCTTGGAAAGGGTTTTCCTATCCTGAGATTATTGAAAAAGAGTCTTACCTTTTTTCCTAGTATTTTCATATAATTTTAGTTTTTATATATACTTGGCCCTGTTCTTAGTTTGTTCTACCAATCTCCTGGCTGATTCCTTTATTACCATCACATTGGTTTGACCACAACACCTTGATGGAAGTTCTCATATGTCCCTTTACCATTCTCTCCTTCTAATAAGTTCTGTGGCAATGATGATAATAACCACAACTACAAACATCTTACGGATGACCAACCTCATCTTATACACAGTGAAACTAAGAACTTAGTTTATTATCTTTATTTTATTAGATTTATTTTTTTTTTTAGATAATAAATTTTATTGTTATATTCCCCATACAATTGCAGCGCCCCCATTCTGACCCCAATCCCTCCCCTCCCGCCCCTGCCCCCCTAAAAGTATCTCTGGTTCATAGTTTTTTGTTGATTTTGATTTTCACTTTCTTATAGTTATTCATTTTCCTGGTCCCTTATTTAAGTTTTCTAGATTCCTGCTATGAGTGAGACCATCCGGTATTTTTCTTTTTCTTTTTGGCTTATTTCGCTGAGCATGATCCCTTCCAGCGCCATCCATGTTGCTGCAAATTGCATGTGTTTATCTTTTTTGAATGCTGAGTAATATTCCATGGTATATATGTACCACATCTTCTTGATCCAGTCATCTATTTTTGGGCATTTGGGTTGTTTCCAAAGCTTAGCTATTGTAAACAGTGCTGCTATAAACATAGGGGTGCAGGTGTTCTTTGGAATTGATGTTTCTGTGTCCTTTGGGTAAATACCTAGGAGTGGAATTGCTGGATCATATGGAAGCTCTATGTTTAGTAGGTCCAGAAATCTCCACACAGCTTTCCACAGTGGTTGGACCAGTTTGCACTCCCACCAACAGTGCAGGAGAGTTCCTTTTTCTCCACACCCTCGCCAACATTTGTTGTTGCTAGTTTTTTTAATATGTGCCATTCTCACTGGTGTAAGATGGTATCTCATGGTAGTTTTGATTTGCATTTCCCTGATGACAAGTGATGTTGAACATTTTTTCATATGCCTGTTGGCCATTTGCATTTCCTCTTCAGAGAAGTTTCTTTTTAGCTCTTCTGCCCATTTTTTGACTGGGTTATTTTCTTTGTTGTTGTTGAGTCTCATCAGCTCTTTGCAGATTTTTGTGATCAGTCCTTTATCATTAGTGTTGGGTGCAAAAATGTTCTCCCAGTTGGTGGGGTTTCTCTTTGTTTTGGTTATTGTCTCTTTTGCTGTGCAGAAGCTCTTTAATTTGATGTAGTCCCAGCTGTTTATCTTCGCCTTCACTATCACTGCTTTGGGTGATGTGTCTGTAAAGATGTCTTTGATGTGCAAATCACGTAGTGTTTCGCCTATATTTCCTTCTATATATTTTATGGTTTCAGGTCTTATGTCTAGTTCTTTAATCCATTTTGAGTTGATTTTTGTGTATGGTGTGAGGTAGTGGTCAAGCTTCATTCTTTTGCATGTAGCGACCCAGTTTTCCCAGCACCATTTATTGAACAAACTTTCTTTGCTCCAATGCATAGTCTTTGCTCCTTTGTCAAAGATTACTTGACCATAAATCTGTGGGTTTATTTCTGGATTTTCTATTCGATTCCATTGGTCTGTATGTCTGTTCTTGTTCCAATACCATGCAGTTTTGATGATTATGGCTTTGTAGTATAGTTTGAAGTCTGGGAGTGTGATGCCTCCATTCCCTTCTTAGATTTATTTTTTTATTTATTTATACAAGCACTGGGTACAGTCAGAAGCACGGGAGGGTAAGAGAATTCACCAGAGCCAGAGCGGGGAACAGAACAGGCAGACTGACGAAATACACTGCTGAGGGGAGCAGCAGGCGGCAGGAGAGGTCTGCGCGCCATGTGGGACCCTCGCCTGGTAGCCGGGGATTGACCCGACGCTGCAGAGGCTGCAGGCAGCTTCGCAACCCAGCACTCAACCGCTGCGCCACAGGGGAGGCCCTAGTTTATTATCTTTAAACTGATCAAGTTTATTTCAAATCAGATAAACTCTCCTATAAAGATAATTTGCTGTTATAATCAATTAGGTGGTCATCTAATGGATATATGTCATAAGTTTTGACAGGAAATTTACTAATTTAGTTTGATTTCCCACTTAATATACATTTGGAGAAAATACAGAAAACTATGCAACTGTGTGTACTTTCATCGAAACACAAAGAGCCTAAGTAGAAATTGTGATGCTTCTGTACATATTAATAAATAAGTTACATTTCAACAGTCTTCTTTGCTTTAGTAATAGGATGAATCAAATAACAGAATCAAGAGAAACTAGATATAAATCACAAAAAAAATTAATGGAAATTCAAAAGTTATGTCACTAGTAAATTTTAAAGAATAAAGGGGTACTGGATGATTTTCTCCATGGCATGTCACATATTTATAAATGTTGTGCCTGGAAACAATATTTATACATACAACCTGAAAAGTTTTATTACTAGATTGGCTTCAAAGATGCTGTTTATAAACAAACTCCCAAAGTTGAAAGAAAAGATTGAACGCCTTCTAGAAGACAATTTGGTGGAATGTCTTATAATAAGGAAGAAGCATATGTGCTTCAATGAGCTTACTTTTCTCACCATGCAGCTGACAAGCAGCTCTTTGATTGCTTTACTATTATGATACAACTTTGGATACAATAAAGGCTACATTATTGCTCTATCATTTGTCAAGCTGTATAGAAAATTTTGAGTCAATGGATGCCACCTGTACGATATTTTCATTACCTGTTTATAAAGCAACTGCTCGTTTTCTCTAGCATAACAGAAAAGAACATCTGTAAGAATTTTTCTCACATTTTCTTGTTGGAAAAACTGCATTTCAGGAAACCTGAAAAAAAGAAAACACAGGATTGAAACTAACACAATTCTAAGTATTACCTTCCAACCCTCATCTCTTGAGAGATGCCAAAGGCTACTGTGAGTTTTAGGGCAAATCTATATCTGCCATGCAACTTATGCCATTGATGAGGCTGGTATATTTTTGGAAAAATGGGCAAGAAAAGGGAAACTATATCACAGAGAGAAATGATGCCGTTCAACATATTAAATATTTCAAGTGTCCTCACATAAAGTCATCACACAGTGAATACAACAGTTTTGATGCAAAATCAATTATAGTCTACATACTTGGTTGGGGGGGGGGCTGCTTTGCTTTATCCTGTTCGGTTTTTAGAACTAGAATGTAATTTTGTAAGTAACAACTTTTTGAAAATTACTATCATCTTTTTTTTTTTAATGTAAATATCAGGATTTAAATTTTATGACCATCCTTTCAACTTTATCTGGTTAAAATGAAGGCTTCAAGTAGAACAAGTTAGTATTACTTAAATGCTCTCTGGATCAGAATTCTACCAGGTGCCTTGAAGTAGTAATGATAGAGGAAAAGGGCATGGTATCCACTTGAAAGGTGCTTACATAGGTGTTTATCATGCAGATATATAGAACTGCAAGGACCCAAAGATGAAACACAAATATAATACACAATGAATACATATGGAATGAAAGAAAGTCTACTAGAAGTCAGCAGTCAAATGGGTCTAATCACAAATAAGAGAGGAAGAACATAGAACACCAATGGAAAGATACACAGGCATAGAAGATAATGAGTATCCTAAATGTACAGCATAGTATATTGATTAGCTGTCAAAAAGTAAAGTAATTCTATAATACTGCCATTCGGGAATGAACAGAAAAAAGGATGGGATAAAGCTGGAAAGAGCTGAATTTACAACTGAGGAACAGTAACGCAGTAACTACATTTTTAAGAGGGAAGTAACAAAGAAAATAGTATTTGAGTAACTCTAAATGTGAATAGCCTGAAAGAAGAGAGATTACAGGAAGGAGATAATGAAGTGAAATGGAAAAATCACAAATCTGGAAAGAAAAGCCTGTGTTCAAGTTCATGTTGCATAATTGCTAGCTATGTAACCTTCAGTAAATGGTTGCTTAAGTGCCTCATCTATTAAGTAGGGATAATAATACTGATCTTGTGCTCAAGATGAGATAATGTGAAACCACCAAGAACAGTGCCTGGCAAGTAGTAGATGTTCAGGAATAGAGGTCATTATTAGTTTTTGAGTATTGATACTTTAGGTGATGAAGATGCAAATGAGGTGACTTTAAAACTAGAAAATAAGAGGATATGTGAGATTGAAGAGGAAGAGTAGCTAAAACATGGAGGCACTGGACATTATGGAAACACAAAAATACTCCTTAATGAGTCTTTTAAAGAGCAGAAATGGTTGTTTTACTTCATATTATAGTGGTTTAGGGTCTATTCCTTCTATAGATGTCAGCTGTTTTCATCCTGTTCCTATTCCTATCCTGGCTTCCTCTGAGAGTTATAACTTTCCCTCCATTCCAGACTGGGATCTTGGGTGAACTATGCAGTTTGGGAAACATCTCCTTTCTGGTCCTAAATCTTAAAATACATTAGCATATATTTAATCTACATCTCCATTTACTTTCACTTGAAATTTTCTTTGCTGTGCAATTGTCCCCACACACAGATATTCAGCCTTTCCAGTAGCAGTAGGGCAGTCTCTTAGGAACTGGTAAAATACAGCTCAAGCATCTGAGCAAATTGATCTGACATCTCTGCATAAATCTGAATGGGGTGACTCTTTAGACAGTTCCTACTCAGGAATGGGAGTTCATTCAACTAGTGATCTTATCTCCTAGCAAAGAGAAAAATAAACCTGAAAATGAATTTGGAACAAGGATAATATACAGCAGAAGTCAAGAGAGAAAGATGGAAAACGCATTGATGTAGGAAAGAAAAACAAAGAAACTTTAAAATGATTTATGTAGGACAAAAGGAAGTTGTTAAAGCCCTCACAAAGTCAAATATCCCGATTAAAATAATCAGGATGAAAGACAGGTAAGCAGTTAATAGATGGTACAAGAGAAATTTCTTGGAAAACACTGCCTTTAAGGCACAAACAGAAAAATCCTTTTGAGAGGTGAAGCTGTTTCCCCAACCTCCTCAATGGATAACAAGTCTAGCCCTGTTTTTATTTTTATATTTTTTAAAGATTTATTTATGCATACAAGAACTGGGGTACAGGCCAGAGGTGAGAGGGCGTGAGAGGATTCACCAGAGACAGAGTAGGGAACAGAACAAGCAGACTGATGGAAATACACTGCTGAGGGGAGCAGCAGACAAGTCAGGAGAGTTCTGCTGCACCATGTGGGTATCTCCCTGGCCGAGGATCGAACTCGAGCTGCAGTAGCTTCAGACAGCTTCATAGTGCTGTGTCTCAACCCTAGTGCCACTAGGGAGGCCCCAGCCCTATTTTTAAATAGGGTTGGTGCCTCATGAGTCAGATCATATGGTTGAATAACTCTGTGCCCCCTCCTTAACAACCCTTTGGAAATCTTTGAGGCACACATAATAATCAAATTTGGTGTAGCCACTGCAATCTGAATCAATATGGGAGAAAGTACTTAAAACAACATCCATTTTGTAACAAAACTAGAGACTGACTGGAATTAAGGTACAGATAATCTTAATAACATGTTATAATAATCAACTGAAAATAAGTATTACTCAGACATGGCATATCACACCATCTATGATTCTCTACAAAGCTAAAGTGCCAATCTTTGAAGATGATGAGAGATTACTCTGAACAACAATGGTAAATCCACTTTTGACATAGAATACAAATTTAAGCTGGTTCAACAATTGTTAGGATTTGAAAAGTCAATACTGACTCTACAGAGAACTGGTGGTACCTTCAATAAACACGAGGGAAAAAGTAAGAATTAAAACTTCAACTTCATGATTCATTCAAGCCAAAATAACTGATAGGAAAGTAAAAGGGAAAAAAAGGGGAAAAATTACACTAAATAAGGACTGAAGTCAAATGTTGTTACTGTCAGAAAATAAAAGTCTAAGAGTTGTAATTTCTACATTTGGTGAGAGAATAAAATGGAGATGGTAAACAGATAAGAGTGAAGAGTGAAACTCTGATAGAGATAAAAAAGCAAGGAGAAAGTAGTATTAAAATTTCTGTGATGAAATTTAGACTAATACAGCCTAAGGTTTTTACTTGATAGGAGAAAAGTGATATTTCGCTTTTAACTTAATTAATCAATATTTGAAATACAACAGTTTTTCTCTCAGGAAGTTAGATTTATATAAATTTTACATATTGAAAAATAATACCAAGTGTTTGGTGTGGGAGTTTTGTTTTGCATGTTATATATATATTTATCCCTCAATGTCACATTTTGAAGGGAATCTGAAACATCACTACATCTTTAAAAATTGCTTGTCTATCTTTAAGAAGGCTCTTTAAATATATAACCATAACACCATTATAACATCATTAATGATGCCTTCATTTAGTTAACCATCTTATTAATGTTTAAATTTCTTTTAAAAATTTCAGTTTCTGCAAATCAACATCAAGAAATGCCCACACATTGTTAAAATCTTTTTTTTGCAAAGTATTTGTTAAAGAAACAAGGTGTTTATTCTGTAGAAACATCCCACATTCTAAATTTTACTCCGTATTTCTCCATTTTGTTATTTAACACATCCCTCTTTCCCTGTATTTCCTATGGGCTTGTAGCCAAGTCCAAGGACTTCCTTGGATTCAGGTTCAACTTTTCACAAAATTCTTCACAGGTGGTAAAATGGCTTTGGTACTTACTGACTAACACTTTAACACTGATAAAAAATTGGAGGACTCAGACAAACTAACCTGCTCAATCTTGCCAAAGTTGTAGACTGATTAAACGAAATAAATATGGTTGCACTTTAAGCTTCACAATGGTTTACAAATGCGATAGATGGTGTCATGTACTTCCATCAAGATACATGTATTGTTAGCTAATTTCTCTTGTGATACTAGCAACCATTGATGGTCATCAGCCAGACTTAATTTATTAGAGTTTATAAAATAGTATAATTATAATTCTATCATTTTCTCTTCTTTTATTACCTGAAATCAATTTTTAGTTATCTTGAAGTACAGATCAACAGAATTTTGAAAAATCTTGATTTCTGTTACATTTGTCATGGATACTTGTTCTAATATCGTGGATGAAACAATGCCACTGATTCTGTCACAAAGGTCATTCACCACAACTGGACTATTCTCTTTGCCTTCTGGATATCTTCTCTTGTGATTGCAGTCATGTAGGAATAAATTAGGAAGAGAGGAGGGATGGAGGTCAACTAAATACCAACTTCAGAGTCCCAATAACCAGGCACTCAGGTGACTGCTGGGAATTAACTGGGAAACATTCCCAGGGCAATGGTCATTCACAACACAGACAGGCAATAAAGAAAGCCAGGCAAATATCTGGGCTGTCTGTCATGAAGAATTCCTTAGACAATACAGTGACAAAAAGAATATTTCCTAAGCAAGAAAAGGGTTAAGAAAAAAGTAAAATGATAAAGGACTTTGCCACTGCATTATTGTACATAATTAGGTAATTAGAAGTATTAAAACAGACAAAGCATTGGGCCCAGATGAATTACTGAAGATGCCAGTATTCAATAAGATGCCCCAAGGGAAAAAAAAAAGACTGTGGTGAAAGTTATAATCTTGACTAGGACAGAGAGAGAACAAAAACTGATGCCATGCCCATACTTTGAAAACAGAATCTCACAAGCTTTTATCCAAAATTTAAAATGAGCCTATGGACACTCTCTGACACACTATCAAACACCAAAATCACTTTAATACCAAATGCCAGTTGTTGTTTTATTAAAGACAAGCTGAAAAGTCAAGCAAAAAAACACACACTGAAAAATAATTGATAAAGCATGTAAGTAGACACACTAGATATTTTTCTTCTTGCGCTCCTTGTTTTCGTTGACGAGTTTATCATTCTTCCTATGTTGTAAATCTGCTTAGCTGTGGCCATGCGACAGAGAGCGAGCCAATGGAACGAGAGTGAAAGTGATATGTCACCACAAAACCCAATATTCCTCCCCTCATAAGGCCCCAAACACATTTCCCTTCTGAGCTGAACAGATGGAAAAAGTAATGTGGAAGACCTGGGAAGCTATATGTGGCGCATAGTGGTTTTAAAATATATCTGCAAATTTTAAAACACACCTCTTTACGTTCTTGGATTGTTTGCAAAGAGGGAAGTCTTCTCTGGAGAATGAACACAAGCAGTCGCAAGGAAAGACCCCCATGGAGAGGAACCAACACGAACTTGCCAGTCCTAGTCAAGCCTTCGGAAGACTGAAGAGCCACTTGCTACCTGACTGCCATCTCCTGAGAGACTCTCAAGTCACAGCCTTCCAGCTACGCTCCTCCCTAAGTCTTGATATGCCCAACTATGAAATTATAAATGATTATTGTTCCAAGTCACTAATTTTGGGTGGATCTATTACTAATAGGCAATTTTAATACATGAAACTAGGGGTGTTGTCAAAAAATTCCTAAAATATGTGGTAAAAGTGTCTCTGGGACGAAAGAAATCAGAAAGACTTTGCCTAGAGAATCAGTGAAAAACTAAGAGCATGAAAGAGGCGGTTAGCGAAGACAGACAGCCCACGAGGCGGTTGCCAGTGTGGGTAACGTTAAAAGAACGTTAGGAAAATATTATGAGAATGGAGAAAAGGGGATACATGTTATGTAATGGCAGCCTTGAGTTATATGGAAAATAGAAATGTATCCAATAAATTGGGTGATCTAGCTATCCAGGCAGTGTTGAAGGCGTTTGTTGGTTATGGCTCAGTATTTATAGTAGAATAAGAGAAAAAAGCAAAAGGAAGAAATACTAACATAAAGGTGTTAGGACTTACTGGGTTTGAAAATAAACAGTTTTCTAATTCTCAGTTAGCAAATGATGACACTACTTCTGGGCAAAGATCGAATCTAGGATACAAGGTCTAAAGATGAAACCAAGGCTGTGAATGTAAATCCTCTGTAAAGATGTCAAAAAGCTCTCAAGCAGTGCTTCAGTGAACACTTCTGTCAGACAAGTTGTCCCAGTGCCCTATAAAGATTTTTAAAGCCAGGGTCTCCCTGGTGGCCTAGTGATTAAGTCTCAGTGCTATAACCACTATGGCCTGACTTCAATCCCCGTCCAGGAAGCTGACCAACATGGTGCAGCAGACCTCTCCTGTCTCCCCAGCTCCTCACCTCAGCAGTGTATTTCAGTAGATCCACCTGTTCTGCTCCCCACTCTGTCTCTGGTGAATCCTCTCACCCCCTGCACCTCTGGCCTATACCCCAGTTCTTCTATGCAAAAATAAATAAATAAAATTTAAATTAAAAGATTTTTAAAGCCTGCCTACAGAGACTGCAGCAGTTGGGAGGTCAAAATGCTGCTAAACATTCTACACTGGGCATGACCGTCTCTCACGACAAAGGATTAATTGGTCCAAAATGTGAATATTCCCAATACTGAGAAATTCTTGCACTAGAGCATATGACCTAGTGGACAGAAACAATAACTACTTATTTAATTTCCACCTCTTTCTAACCAAGATTTGAGATAACTGACTAATGTGCTTAGCTCCTGTTTACTTCAGACTGCTTTGCATACAGAAAACATTCAATAAAATTTCCTTGAACTGAGAAATTGTTAAGTCTAGGAAAACAAAATTAACATAAAATATTATACAGTAGTGAGAAGACCTGGGTTTTCAAGTATTATTTCAATTTCAGCCATTAACAAGTTATATTTTCTCATGTCATTGTTTCTTTCGCAGCTTCAAATTTCTGGGTTTGCAAAATAAAATGACTGAAATAATGACCAGTACCACAAAAGTCTCTTATGAGCATCAGTCATTGGGGAATATGAAGATACAAACCATAAGGACTATACACTCAAGAAAATCTAGGTGTGCAAATAGACATTTCACAGGTACTTTTAAAGAAAAGATAATAAGACATCTATAATCTATAAAACAACACGAGAGTCTTTTTGTCAGATACTCAACTTCTAGAACACAAGCTGATAGTAAGTTCTTAAGCTGAATGAGTAAATATACCTATGAACCTACATATAAACAAATGAAAAATTAAAATTCAATGAACTCAAGAACTGGGGGCAAGGTAAAATATAAGAAAGGCCAGATGAGACTGCCTGCTGTGTTAATTTGTTTTTGCATTTAATAAAGGCAAGAGTCATGTGTTGCTTCCTTAGGCCATAAACTGGAGGTAAACATTGATTTTGAAAAGGAAAAGAAATGAAATCAGGAATCTGTTGTGGTGACTAAGAAAAGACTCCAACCCAAAGGATTACAGAAAGTTCTCTAAGAGTCAGACATGGAACGTGGGAATTTGAAATTACCATACTTGTGAAAAAGTAAAGCACAGAGGTTAGAATGACATGAGAGTTATCAAAATACACATGGTTGGAAAAAGGCAGATAAGCTTGGCACTTCAGGAGATGACATTTGTCATCATCTAAAGAGTTTTTCATCAGAAGTTGTTTCTAGTCCTAAATGCTTTGAGTTACACACCAAGCCTTACACCTCACCACCTCCCTACCTTGACAAAACAAAACCAAAAAATTCTCTACTCATATCATAAAGGTAAAAAACTGGGGAAAATATCTAGGTAAGCAGCTATTGTACTTTAAGTGCAAGACTTTGTCACAATTAGAAATAAAGAATTTATTTTGCTATTTTTCAACAATTAAGAAAAAAATTGAAAACTATTCAAAGCATGATACCAGTACCAAAGTGACTTCCAATTCCAAACCTGCTTAAAAGTTCTGAAAAGACTGTTATACTCCTGGGTGGGTTATGTCTCCTAGAAACACTTAGGAAGGTTTACTTTGCCACCCACCAGATTTTATTTCATAAACTTCTCATAATTAATTGTGAACCCACAATCATAAACAGAGCTACAAAATATGACTTTCTTTAAAACAAAAGACCTCAAATGTGAAAACTCTGTGGGCAGCAGCTGAACGTGCTCTGACTGTGCCATCACTCCATGTACCTCTGCCCCCAATTCCCAGCACAGGAGCATCAGGAAGGTAAACATAGCCACATAAATGGATGCTCTGCACCAAACACACCTGCATTTTCACACAAATAGTGAAAAAAAATTTAAGTTTTCAAGTATCCTATGCTGGAATAAATGCATGTTAAGGATCTACATGCTTAAATGAAACAGAAATGGGGAAAATCCACGTTAAAAACAGGACCAGTACAGGAAAATGCATGTTTCCAAATATATATGCACCCGCAATAATCAAATATTTTGTTTTTACCTTAAATGTTGTCAAATGAGGAAGGACTACAGGCCATTTGACAGAGAATTATTTCTTGTGTTCCTGAAAATCTGTTTTTCCCTCTCTTTAATATTTAAGAAACACACACACAGGTTGCCGACAACTCTTACAGAGCGGCTTGTGTTGTAGTTTTCACTTTCTCGGCTGTGAACAAGTGCATATGTGAGGGCTGGTCGTGCATGCACAAGCATGTACTTCGCCTGCATTAAATAAAATCACAACACAACACCAAGTACATCCACTCATTCATGTGTGCCTGCAGTCCACCTCGAGGAGACTGAAAATATAAATACAAGCTGCTATTTTGGTGTGATCACACGAATATGGCAGCTTGTGTGTTTTTTTTTTTCCTTTAACATTTTAACACTGGGCAGATTGTCTGCATTAACACACACCAAAATCAATTCTGCTCTGAAATTGCTTGTAAAAATCTTCCTTCCCTGAGGAATTTGGTTTTTATTTAAGTAAATAGTAGGCTTGGGAGGAAACCAGGCATAAGATACCAACACTTAGGACAGCTTCACTCTCTAAAGCTGACAGTGTCGGGCCAGAGCACTGGCAGTATTTCTCATAAAATGGGGTCCATGGAAAAAATGGACTTTAAACAAGAAAAAATATCTGTTAATACATTATCTTTGTAAAAGATTAGTGCAGAAAAAAATTTCCAGGTAGCATAATTTCATGCTGCCCACTATACAGTGTAAGACAACAATTAAATTTATGAAATGATTCAGATGAGATTTGCACATATGTATAAAAATTCACAGAGGTATCTTAAGGACAGAGAAAAGGAAATTAAAGCAAACATTTTGCAAAGGCCATATCTAAAAGTTCATGATGAATCCAAAATTAAATGCAGACATTCACATCACATACTATGCAAAAATGTAACAATGGAATCATTTATAGAGCGCTGTCTGGTAGAACTTTTTAGAATGATGGGAATGTGCTATATCTGTGCTGTCCCATGCAGAAGTCAATAGCACTTGCAAAGTGGCTATTGTGAATGAAGTCTTAATTTTTAATCTTAATTTAAATTTAAATTGCTGCAGTGCCTAGTGGCTACCAAACTGGACACTACACAATACAGTCTTAAAAAGGAGTTTTAGCAATTATTAGTGAATCCATAAAACATCAGATGCGAAGATAAAAAAAACTGAGGAGACAAAGTTCACATAAATAATGTCTAGATCTTAACCCATATAGGAAACTATAAAAAAAGGGGAAGCATTAAAGTGAAAAGGTTGCATCTTTAAAGATGTAACCACAACATGGAGACTCAAATAGGAAAAAGTGTAATTAAATGATGAATAAGCTCTCTGAAGTGCTAACTACAATAACCCGATAGTAGCCAGAAACATAAAAGATAAAAAACTGAAGGTGATGAGTAGCTTACTCAATAAGCAATCAGATAAAATTTAACAGCTTGAGTTACAATGATAAAAGTAAGTTCAAGAATTTCAATCATTAAATTCAAAAGAGGGAGAACACATCAGAAAAAAGAAGATACTATTTGGCAATAGCTTATAAATCTGTTGATTTGCCATTGATATTATAGATACTATAAATATACTTTCGGAATAGACCTTGACAGACTAAAAGAACAGACTTCTTTGGCATTTAATATGGAAGAGATTTTATTCTAACTCAATATTTCCTATCATTTAAAATAATATGAATTTCCTTTGATGTTACAGCCTTTTAAAGCATTGCAAAATTGGCTAGAAATGGACATTTCAAGCCCTGACTTAGAAATGCTATAAATTGGAAGGCCCTTGATTTACCTTTTGATTATCAGTTTTTTTCAGCAATAAAAATGAGAACAGTAACAACCTCATTAGGCTGAGATAAGGAACAATTAATTGAAATGAATATAAAACCCTTTGAGGCAAAAAGGTTCTCAGGGTAAAAGAATATTAAAATTAGTTGAAAGAGGAGATGATATTTAATACAGTGACACATTCAGATCAAATTCAATAATCATGGCAACAATGCAGCTTAAGAAATGAAATTATCTTGTTAAACTCAGTCTAGAAGGTTGATAACAGTATTTTTAAAAGTGTGCTTATGCCACTGAAGACAATGTTAGAGCTTGTTATTACTAAAATTGAACAACACTGATCATTAATGATAAGATTCACAATCAATGATTAATTATTAAGCATCACATTGACTCCGTACAGTGAGACAGAAACAAGATTAGATCCATGCCCTCCAGGAGCTTACCATAAAGTGTGAAAGATGACATTTGGGCTAACCCTAGAGCTTGTGTACTTATTGTATCTATTATGGTACCAGTTATGCTGCATTGTAACAGACTTTTTGGTTGCTTTCTGTATTGGGCTTTGGGCTTCTTAATAGTCCAAGTCATAATTATCTTGGCATCCCCAGTGTCTGGCACCCTGATGAGATTAATATAAATTACTTAATCATTGGAAGATTATTCACTCTTGCATTGGGAGGTCTAAAAAAACATAAGACCAAACAAAATTAAATAATATTATCAAAAGTTATTAAGAAAATTCTACTAGAACAAAGAGTAGGCACAAATTATTTCTAATTGTAAAAACTGGAAAATGTTTCGTGAACAGAGGGTGGTGATGAACTCAGGCCTTGAAAGATGAGTTGTCAGGAATCCAACAGGAAGTGGAGGGGAGAAACAGCATTCTAGCAGAGGAGAGGTCAGGTAATGCGGGCCATGGAAAAATGGAAATCACAAAACCTGTTCAGGGAATAAAGCCAGAGCACTGATCCAGAAGGGAACTGTGGAGAAACTGCAGGTTTCAGGTTCTGCATACATGGAGCTGGGAAGTCACCGCTTCATCCTAACAACTAATAAAAACTAAACAAAAATCAACAATTCCACTTGCATCTTTTCTCACCTAAAGGAAGGGGGTGGAGGGGGAGGGGAGCTGAGGCAACAGTGTTGAGTGAATCATCCAAAAAGTGAAAGACAGATACTGGATGGTTTCACTCATCTGAGGAATATAAATACAAACAACAACAACAACCCAAAAAAAAAAAAAATTGCACACAAATAACAGAAAAAAATAAAGAAGTTGAACTTGGCAAAAACGAAGTTAGTGGTTACCAGAGGACTTCTGCAGTGGACTTCTAACTGCTTTAGTTGCCTCTGTTCTTGCCTCCACCTTTACCCCACTGCACAGGAGTCAGAGTTACCTTCTTAGATACCATACTCTGCTTAATATCCTTCGATGGCTTCCCAATGCAATGATAATAAAATCCCAACTCTTTACTATGGCTTATAAAACTGTTTGGCACTTGCCCTGCTCTGAGATTTCCCTACTTGACATCACTTGTCTCCAGCTATCCCTGTCTCCCTTTTGCTCCTCTAAATACCGAGCTCATTCGTACTGAGGAATTTTCTACCAGCTGTTTCCTCTGCTTGGAGTGTTCTTCCCTTAGATCCTCACATGGTTGGCTCTACATAATCTTTTGCATCTCAGTCAAATATCATCTTCTCAGGGACGCCTTTTCTGATCACTGGTTCTGAGGCAGCTGGCCATTTCTCTAATTATCCTATGACCCTGCTTTCTCTCTTCAGAGTAACTGTCACCCTCTACCATTATTCTCTTTATACATGTCTATTGTCTCACAATCCACCCCCACATGGAGCATTAAAATATACATCCTGTGATAGCAGGCCCTTGTCTGTCTTATTCACCACTCTGAGCACCCATTGCAAAGGATAGGATGAGAATACAGAAGACATTCAATAAATATATGTTAAAAAAATTCTTATCAAAGATGCTAGTGAATCAGAAATACTGTAACACTGAGCTGTATGTCTTCCTTTCATCCCTTATCGCAGTCTGAGCTGCTTCACAGACAGGATTGAAAACCATGGTTTTATATCATATAGTGCCTTATAAAAAGAATGTATTACCTAAAGAAGTAAAATTATTCAAGCTATTCAGCTTTTATGATTAGGCAATTTGGGAGCTTTAAAGTAAGACTGGCAATCTTACTTTGCAAGCTGTTTCTTGCATTTATACAGAGATGGCACAGAGACTTATTCTTAGACATGGAGAGAGATACAGGAGTCTTCTAGGGAAGAAGGCATGCAACCAATCCCACCTAAACTGTGGGCTTCTGAGCTGCCTTCCTTGATCTTGGGTTTGCTAAATAAAAGTGTATCAGAGGAGACAAATTATAAGCAGGAAAAAAAAAAAGCCATGTGATATATGCTACACACACTAACATACACACACACTGCATAAGAAAAATACATAGAAAATTTAATACCAAATAGTTAAAAGAACATAGTTTTTAATCTTTTTTTTTTTTAATAGAGGCATGTCTGTTTATTCATTCATTTATCTGTTTGTTTGTTTTTGTTTATACATGCACTGGGTACAGCCAGAAGCGCGGGAGGGTGAGAGAATTCACCAGAGCCAGAGCGGGGAGCAGAGCAGGCAGGCAGAAGGACCGAAGTACACTGCTGAGGGGAGCAGCGGGCGGCAGGAGAGGTCTGCGCGCCATGCGGGACCCTCCTCCGGTGGCCGGGGAGCAGCCGGGGATCGAACCGGCGCCTCAGAGGCCGCGGGCAGCTTCGCAACCCAGCGCTCAACCGCTGCGCCACCGGGGAGGCCCAGAACATAGTTTTTGATACCAGAAAGAAAACTTTCCTACATAGCAAAGCAGAAATATTTGATCTAAGCAACCAAAATGATGAATAGACTACCAATGCCACTTCCTATTCAGTTTCACTATTTGAGTTTCTCCTCTTGTTATTTACTTAATATTTTGGCCCACGAGTGGCCTCTGAAAGCGTGACTCTGCCTCAGCGCCACGGTGCCTGTACTTCTGCCTGATAACAGTAGGAGACTGATTACAATCCTTAACAGTCAGATCAAACTGAAGCTGTCCATTTTTCTAAGCTAACTGCCTAGACATTTTTTTTAAAGGGGATACTTTATGACTTGATTAGCAATATATACCATGTATTTTGCTTTTACGAGGTCTGCTTTACTATGATTGATTACTGATTACTTAAGTGATTGCTGAGGAAATTCAATCATTCATTTATTCAACAAGTATTTACTGAGTGCCTACTGTGTACCAATACAGTGGCATTCTATTTTCTGAAACTATATAACTAGAGAGGACCAGGAACTACCATCCAAGGCCTCTGGGAGTAGCTTCCCTACAACCATTTCTTACTCCTGGATTAACTGGAGAACTCAAGCTCATCAAAATGTTCCTGGATTTCTACCTGCCAACCTGCTACCACTGCCAGTTATCTATGGTTTTGTTGTTTTCTAAACACATGATTCTTCTGAATTATTTCCACTTTAAACTGAAAATTTCACTTATTGACAAGCAGTCTAATGTTAACAGCCATCCATCTAGTTATTCAAAGTTCAAGACCTGAAAAAAGGTAAATGCCAGAGAGCTTGAAGCCTTGACATGGTGATATTAGCTAGCAAGGAAGAGGAAGAAAGGCAGAGCTGTGAAGAACTTGGAGGAAGGCACCAGAGATACACCCGACCTTTGATGTATCTGGTTCATCCTAGATTCCAAAGATTAAATTCACAGTTATATAATTGCTTATAGCTTAAAGCATAAACACACCTAACTTCCTATTATGTACTCATAAATCTATTGTACAACAATACTGTAAAGCAGTTTCTATTAGCCCTGTTTTACAGAAAAGGAAACTGGCAGGAGAGATGTTCATTGAAAGTAATTTGACCAATATTACAAGTATATTTTAGCTAGAAGCTAACACTAGGCTCATCTGACACAAATTCCATGTGCGTCTTATGTCTAGGAAGATGAGGCCCAGTATATAAAATATATGGATATAAACTACATGCTAAGTATGAAATACTCTTTCATGTGCAAATACTAAATAGATTGAGATAAAAGGGTGTTTTCAAACTGGAATGTCTTGCAGAGAAATAGAAAGGTAAATATAATATTTATAATTTAAAAAGTAATATGGTTAGAAAGGATTCAAATATATAAAGATATAAATTTATCTTGCAATACTAGTATTATGACTGCCTAATAATAACCTCAATCAGAAGCATGTAACTTCAAATAATTGTTTCAAAAACTTATTAATATTATTTTAATATTATTAATGTTATTATAAATAAAATTATTTTGAGAAAGGAACACAGAAATCTGTATTTTAAAAATAGAAAATAATCATTATTTTCAAAATCTGGTCAAAGTTATAACTTTGTTATTAGCACAAACAGAATAATATATTCAATTAAGTCTCCTCTATGATTTTTGTATTTTCCTAAATTATAAAGTGGTAACACCAATTTGAACTATTGAAAGCAACTTGTAAATAGTTCCACGTACGTTCTTCTGACATCTTGTTCAATCATCGATCGAAGTTCTTTATCTTGGAAGAATTTGTTCCAAAGACTCTGAAATAAGGAGAACACACTATTGAAAACATTCTCACACCTTTGCTTGACTTTTACAATCTCAATGTAATAAACTGAATTAAATAATTAAATTTGTTCTTCTATGGCTTGTCATTTCACATGGCAGAACACCTGAGGTTGGAATTTTCACTAAATCTAGTTCAATTTCAAAAAGACATCCTGTTCTAAAATCAATTTTTCCACATATTATTGTAATTATTTAAAAAATTTCTACTATCTATATAAAGTGAATGATACTTTGCCATACACCTGCTACTACACTTATGACAATAAAAGGCCTCCTTATACCAGAGCAGGGCCAACTGGTCCCAACTTGAAGCTGACCTGAATTGCCAACACACCAAATGTAATTTTTCTACAAAGCTTTGTTTCTAATAAAATAGATTTTAATATATTTTTAAAAATGTGAATTAGTTTTACAAAATACTTAATATTTTAAGCTGTTATAGCATAGACTATAATAGTTATATTTATCAGGAAGCAGAAATGCTAGTATTATATATTAACTGGAAAAAAATTGTGGTAGCATGAATATCGGAATTATGCAGCAATTGTAGAAGATTCTATTCTACAGTTCTAAGGTAACAATCATTCCTGGTTCTCACTGGAATATGCATGGCATTTGACCTGATCTTTTACCTGATTTTTAAAATCTTCTTTATAGACGCAGTAGAAATAGTTACATTTTTCAGGGAAGTGAGGCTATCAAACCAATCCTCTTTCTAGCATAAAAGGGAACTTTCCTCTGCCTCCCCAAGGCATCCTTAATGAAAACAATTCCATCCGTGTCTATAAGCTCTTCCATATTGCTCTGAGTTCCTACAGATCCCCGGGATGAAAGGGGCATTCCACATAGATAGATCATAAAACTCCTACCACACAGGATATTCACAGCATGGAAGAATTTCCATTTGAGTTAGGTGGTATAGTATGTGGGGTAAAAAAAAAAAAAAAAAAAAAAAAAAAAAAAAAAACAGTTGGTATGAAACCGCCTTGTGTTGGTTTTGATTGATACCAGTCCAAAGTACATTCTTGGGGGTAAAAAATGTTGAGATATGAATAAAAGTGAACTTTACCCCTTCATCCTGTGAAAGGGGATTGTTGATCATCAAATCTTGCTGGCCAACAACCTTCCTTGGGTTTGTGATGTGCTGGTAAAAGAAAGAAAGAAAACACACACACACTAAGATCAGCGGTTACTGGACTTAAAAGCATTCCTAAAAAAACAATCATCATAATTAAAGAGCAACTTACTATTTCTTTAATGTTGCTATACCAAGCTCTTAATTCTTTAATTCTACTTATCCATTGACTTTTATCTTGAGGAAGGACACAAAGAAATAGCTGTCAAGGGAAAAAAAATGGAAACTGGTGAAAAATCAGAAACAAAATGTTAAACTGTGCCAAATAGAATCACCTGAAAATTAAAGGAGAAATTAATATTTATGCTATTTTATATTCATAGCATCATTCCAATTCTCAATAAATTATATATGGGGATATTTGAGAAATACATAATTTGATAATTCAGATGCTGAACAAAGGCCCAAAAACAAGAACCCAAAAGCTATACTATAAAGTCAACCTTCCTGCCAGACTTACATTAAAAAATGAATAAGAAAAATTCACTGTTCAATTTGTTCAATTTGTTCATTTTATATTCTCATACAGGTAAAAAGTCAAATTGGTAATTTCAAGGTTAATATTTGTCTTAAACAGTTAAAGGACCGAGAAGAACAATCCGAGTTCACAGCCTAAGAAGTGAAGTCATTCCTTTTATAACAGAAAATATAATTTACAATTGGCAATCAACTTATGAAAATAACAAGCATTCTTAGAAAGACAAATTTGATTTAATTTAGTTTAATATAACATTAAAATAAATCTGGATTTGAGCTTATTTTTAGCAAATGAAGGGTACTAAAAGTTAAACAAGGAATGGGGGGGTAGGGTACACATATTTGCGTACAAATATTCTAGCAGCAGGTCTCCCGTCTTTACTGCCTGCATCTAACAAAAGAAAAATGTATTTTAATTATTAAATCTAAATTATTAAATCTGAAACTGTCTAATATATCATGTGTTTCTTACTGTCTTACTTGCACAGATTTCTTATACTCAATTGATGCAGATAAACCCTAAAAAGTTTTGATAGAAGTAGTATTAAAAATGAGTCGAAACCTGAATTAATTCTTTAAGAGAACAAAAAAGGACAATATTTCCAAGCACTAAAAAGATAACTGTAGATTATTGTTCCTAGTTTTGGTAACCAAAGGCCCTTCCTCTCAAAAGGCGGCTAACCCAGTTTCCTTCCATTTGTTTCTTGACATCCTTCATTTCATTTCTAGGAAAAGAAAATGAAACCTCTTTTCCATCTGCAATTTGTGAAGGAAAAAGGAAGGATGACTAAATGATGGTACTTGATATAATAAGAACCTGAAAGATAATCCCCCTCTGCTCCTTCCTAGCTTCAGGGATTTCTGCAAAAGCCTCTGGGGAATGTAAAAATGTTGCTTGATTTCTGCACCATCAAACGAGATGAAGACGGTTTTTCAAATGACTCCTTCAGCATCACTATTCAGGACTTAGATACTTCGACCTTACGAGTAAACGTCCAATGAAAGATAAACATAGATGGCCAAAAAATTGAGAGTAAAGTGTCCTGGCAAATTCAGTGATCCTTGCACGGGTAATCTTCCAGGGTATCAGGTAATGTGTTGATATACTGCAAGCACAAACTGTAAATAAATATTTTCTTCTTACCTTCCAGCAAATGCTGCGGAACCTGCTGCTTCTCAGCTGCCCATTAATCCCCTTCTGCCTTATTGTTGCCAAGTAATTGTTGTTTACAAATAGTTCTTCCCATTCTTTCCTATATGCAAGAAACCAAAGCATGGGATCCTTTTGTTAAAATTCTTCTGCTTGGAGAGGAGTGCTACAGGAAATTAATTTTAAGTAAGTCTAAGAAATGCAACTTTTAAAACGTATATATTTAGTTGTGTACTGTTTCTGAATGCATGGCTGTCTTTTTGGACAGAATTCTTCTGTAGATTTAATGAATATGTAGATCGCTATAATTCTGCCAGCTACTGAAATTCATAATGTCTATGGAGGCTATTCCATTTCCTCTAAAATGTTGGTAGTGCAGTTCAGTGAATAAACAAGAAAAAAATGAATATTAATATGAGTGAAGGACTGTTTTAGTCATTGACACAGATACACCTGCTTCAATAAATACAAAACAAAAAAGTGTACTGATGATTATATTGGCTTTGCACATTTATTATCTGTTTAAATGAACCCATTTCTCTTTAATGTCAAGTCAGGCAGTTAAATATAATAGAAGACTACTTTCTTTAACTTTTAGTGCTATTTACTATTGAAATCTCTACAACTTCTTTCTACATGATCAGTTTTAAAATTTTAACAGGTGCAGGCAAATTTGAAAAAAACATCAAAAAATTAAAAAGCCTCACTGTAAAAACTGTTAAAGGCAAGCTTGAGTACCTTGCAGTACCTATGGCTGAGCAGATAAACAACTGAAATATGCCTCCCAGGCACGCAGACACCAGGGGCCTAACACCTGTGCCTCATTAATATACAAGTAAATCTGCTCTACTGGGAAACAATTGGAAATTAATTGTCCCAAACCATTTACTGAGTTTGAATAAAGGAAATAGACCTATATTCACTGTATCTTCTACCAAACTAAATGTCAAAAATCATTTGCCAATAGTTAAAGGCTACTGAGTACAGTTTTATGAAATTTAGACTTCATCCCACAGTACTTACAATTTAAAATGTATTACCAAAGCTGACACCCCTGCAGTCTCTTCAGAGACTTCCTCAAAAGAAAGCCTCTAAACACTCCATTGTCCTGCTATACCCACACGCAGTTACCGCGGGCCAGACCCTATGTACACGATGCTATCGGAGAGCCAGGAACTTGGCCAAGTGGACACCTAAAGCTCAAAAACCTGACTCCAGGTCAAGCCGAGCCTTTTCCAGAGTGTTCCTGAAGAGTGACCAAAGGCAATGGCATATCCCTCGTGCCCCAAACAGGGGAACAGCTTCCACCCCCTATTGATTCCCAATTAGCCAAGTCTCTGGCCAATAGGAACTTGTGGCTAAACATGCTGAAGAGGACACATCTCCAGGCCCATCCTGATAGATATATGTTCCTACCACCATTCCACAAAAATTTCTTATTCTCATCACCATTCTACTCCTAAGAGGAAATACTATTTTGTTTTTATTGAAAATTTTATTTGTATTATTAGTGAAACTGAAATTTCTTCTTTTTAAAACTTCCTTCTTGGCCTTTGCCTACTTAAAGCAATCTAGGGTAGTGGTTATGAGAATGGACATCTGAGCCACACTCCTGGGATCAAAAAGGCAGCCATGCAAGCAGACACAGCGCATGGTCCACTGCTGGCTACCCACAGCGATGCAAGTGTGCGCATGTCTGTTTCTTCACCTGTTTAATGGAATTAAAATATAGCATCTCTCTGAAAATATTATTAAAATACTGGATTAGGCCTCAGGAGGGTGCCCAGCATGTTATAATATTTAAAAAAAATTAATATTATTAATAATAAATGTGCCTTTTATATTAGCATGCTTAATTTTTCACAGCTTTGCCTGCCATATATTTTTTCAGCCCAATTATCTTGATTTTCAACACACTGAAATTTTTCAATTTGTGTATAATTTTAAACAAACATCATTTTCTGTGGATGTTCTTTTCATGCTGAAGTAATTCTTAGTCACCCAAATTCAAAGAAATATTCACTGAAATCTTATCACTTTAGTCCATTTGTATTAACTGTAATATTTTAGATACTTTCCCCACATGCCAACAATTTCATGTACATTAAACTATATGCCATTCTTTTCAATGTCATATTTTTACAGCTTGAAGCAGTATTTAAAAGACAAGCTCAGCAATGATGTCACAGGCACACCAGACAAGTACACACCTCAGAAACTGTTAAAGGCATTGAAAGAGCTATGATCTATGAGAAAAAGTCCAAATAATTGTGCATACAAAAGGAATCATAACTTGTGAAAGACTAAGCAGCTCCATAACCTGCAAATTCCAGCACTTTCCATATAAGAAAGGGAAGCCTCTTCCCAAATCAGCTCCTATTATTAACAGGTACCAAGACACTGGGAAAGCCGACACAGCTGGTGGCGCGATTCACTGCCATCCCGTCAAGTGAAGCAGCCTTTCAAGGTCAAGTTACATACTACTTAGGTAAAGAAGGATAATTGTTAGGTTAAATAAGAACCTGGGCCTTGATTACAGTGTTGGTAAAGAAAAAAGGAGACTGAGGCACGTGAAATGGAAATATTACCTTTGAAATTCACAACCAATTAAATTTATTCATGGGTACTTAAGATTTCCACTTAAGGAATAACATCTCGAACTGATGAAGAGTTCTAGCAACAGAGGGGCTTAAATGCACCAAGCTAATCTATTGTCTTTCTCTTCTATGGAATAGGGTTTCAGTAATAAACCGGCACAGAGCAAACATAATAAACATTTACTTTAGTGCCTACTATGCGTTTAGCACTCAGATTTTTTTTTTTAAGTATATAGTTAAGGGGGTAGACAGATGAATGTGTAAACCAATAATAATATGGTTAATGCAAAGCACTCTGGCAGTATAAAGGAGGAAGAAATACTTTTATATGTAAAATTTAAACTCAGTATAGAAAATAATAAATAGTAGCACCACAAACACTGAAATGTTCCACCTAAGAGCCAAGGTGTCAGAATTTCACCTAGAGGAAAAAATGGTTGAAAAGTTCAGCCTTTCAAAGGGGAACCTGACCAAAGTGAGAGCTTTTTATGATGACAGGTGGACTATTTACTCCTGAATTCAGATGAAAAAACGGGAAAGCACAGAGGGTATTGAGAAGTCAGTGGTGGCACTTGTCAATTTAATTGACAAATATAAAGGAAAAGTGATTGCTAAACTTTGTCTTATACACAAAGAGATGTACCTGTATACATCTCTAAGAAACCCTATTCCATAGAAGAGAAAGACAATGGATTAGCTTGGTGCTTTTATTATGCACCTCTGTTGCTAGAGCTCTTCATCAGTTCGAGATGTTATTCCTTAAGTGGCTACAAGTACACATGAATAAATTTAAATGAGATATCTAGTGCCTACAATAGCAAAATCTGGCAATGATGCTATTATGTAATATTTTGAATAAATCACTTCTAACCCTAAAGCAACCTTGTTGGCTGATTCCAATCATGAATGATGAAACCAAGATTCAGAAAAAGAAGTTGTCGGGAGAAAAAAGGAAATTGAGAATTAGGAAAAGCATCTTCCTGGAATAACATGGAAAAGCACACTATAGGGAAACATGATACTCCAGACATCAAAGGACTAAAACGGACTTTGGCAACAAGGTGAGGTAGAAATGGCCTACCCCTGGTGGCACAGAGTTGAGCGCTGGGTTGCGAGGCTGCCCACAGCCTCTGCAGCGCCAGTTCGATCCCCGGCAACTGGCGAGGGTCCCACCAAAAAAAAAAAAAAGAAAAGAAATGTGGCCCTGGATTTTCTTCCTTGGATTTACATCACTCACATCCAAGAGACAGAGATAAGTTTCCACCAGTTGGATTGAGAAGGTTTATTCAACAGCTGCTGTGAGTGGTTAAAAATCTGGTACATTTAGGTGTGTAAAAGTGACTGGAACCTGGGCCTTCAGAACTCTCTTGACAAAGCACTAATGCCATCTAGTGGCAACTACTCTGTTTTGCAGGCACTGGGTCCCTAAAAACAAAACCGGCACTTAAGCAGGGAGAGGTAGACGGGGGTTGATTTCATATCTCAGGCTAGTACTAACGGAGTATTACTGGTGTTTTGGAAGCATTGAGTCAAGAAGGATTCTGAACCTACCACTGTGCGCCTCAGAGAACACTGACCAATTAAAAATGCTTGTCATAGCAATGCAATTGTTTCTAAGTAAATGGAATATGAACAGTTGCAGCAGCAATTGATGCTTTCCTTCTAAGACCTGTTCTGGTAGTTCAGCCTCCTGCAATGGGATTTTTCTGACATGGAAATCAATATAGCTGATGATCATAAACATATACCTATTTCTGACTGATAAGATATGCACATAAAATAAATACAAAACTAGTAGCTTCTAAATTTAATTATTTTTGTAATGTAAATAAAGAATAAATGACAGAATTATGTGGTAATTCTGGACTAGAACATTTATGAATCATTGACCCAAATGATTGATACACTAAAGAAAATATTTATTTTATATGTAACCCATTTCCATGTATTATTTGGACCTAATTTAAGAAACCCAAACAATTACAATCCCTGAAAAGAGTTCAGATACTAAATACAGTGTAGTGCCTCAGGAGCTCCAATACCTGGTTAAACAGAGATACTTTGACTTTACTGATAATGAAGCTGCTGAGTGAAGCAGAGAAGGGTTATCACATGTGGACGTTCAACCAGTGATAAAGAATGGGAGAGGGTAGAGGGGGGGGTCATACGTTTCTATGTGGGGGAGAAGCTCTCCAAGATGAACTGTAGTTTACCAGGTTGGCCAGTTACCATGATCATCTGGCTTTTGAGATTTGACTAGAGTAACAGCAGAACTAACTAAAGGCCAGAACAGGATGAAGGTGATCTTTAAGGACAGTAAAATGGGGGTTAGCTAGGATATTTAAAGGTGAGGAAGCACAAAGTAGGAAAACTGAACTCGATGCAAAGGTTTATACAATTTTATAATCCTAAAGTATATGACAATATTTGATAAACTGTTATTTTAATCATGATATTTGCTTTACCAAATGCAAAGGAAAAATAATAACATTTTGTTTCTAATCAGTACAGAAATTTATTAATGAAAATTTCTATTAATGAAAGGACTGTACCATAATTCCAATATTCCACACAAGAGTGTGCACCTTTATACATTTTAAAGGTATTCTTAAAAAATATTATTCAAATAGAACAAGGAGATGTAACTCAAAAATCAATGGAAACACGAGCAGTGTAAATTAGGTATGTCAGCATCAGACTGTAAAGTGTGGCACCAGATATGGGTAAGCTACAACATTAGGACTGCAGGTGCCAAGATCAACCAGATAAACACTGATGTTATCTATAATTACCTCATTTTTAGCTTAAATCACAGGTAATGAGGGAACTCAGAGACTCTAAAAGGCAATTAGAAACTGTACTGGCTTTTTTGCTTCCTGTATCAGGAATTTTTAAAAACTTACTTTTATTTAAAGCTTTTTTTCTTCATAGTGAAACATCAGGGCATAGCACTTATACATATATAAATAAATTTAAAAACAGAATGCACAATTATCAACAAGCTTAAAATGGCTTGCTTCATATGTGAACTATGTCCTTGTATGATGAGGCTCCTTTGAAACAAAGGTAACAAATAGTTTACCTATGGAGGTTTGTTATTTAATTTAGGATGATGTTTTGATTCAGGTTTGGACTTAATTTTGAACTAAGAAATCTTGACCCTCCACCTCAAAATCCACAAAGGCACAAAGAACTGAGATAGCAAGACGTTTGGATTGTCAGATTAAAAAAAAAAAAAAAAACCTGTATTATTTTCATCAAAATATAGTGTTTATTAGCTTCTAAATTCAGCAGCATATTAAAATAGGTAAACTCAACAAACACTTTCAGAGAAGGAATCAGAAAGCTGCATCAGAAGGTTATCAAAACTAACTACAAAACAAAGGTCATTATATTACTAACGAAATAAGAAGCATTTAGAAAAGAGGTGAGAAAAGATCTTAGACCAGACAAGTTCTATGTGGCTGTTTGAAATGATATTTTTATATTCCATTTATAAATATAATTAATAAATAAGGAAAAAATTGCCTTTTTGAGACACTTCCCCACAGACTTCCCTCATCTTCTCCCCATCTATTTACCTTAATGTTTGTGACAACTAGCATGGGCTTGATATCTTTTTATGTGATAAAGAGTGGGCCACACCATCGATAGTGTAAGCAATACTACAATGTCTAGAGAACCGAGGACAAACTATTTTCCAGTAATGTAGAAATAGGCATTTATTAAAAGCAAATCCGATGTCCTAATTAAAAGTCAATCCTATCTTGTAAAGCATGTTGACTTATAGGACATCACACACATAGACATACATGTATGCTGAAGTAAATACTTTCTCTTCAAAAAGGAGCATTTTCTCTTCTTTTTTTAATAGGGCAAAGATAACAGCTTTATTAAAGGTTAAGCAACGCAAGTGGTTAAATTATCGAGGTTAATTCCACAAAAGACGTAACACAGCAAATAATTCTAAATGAATGGGCAGTACTAATAAAAACAATTACATACAATTTTTTTTGGCCTCTATCTCACTGATTCTCCTTGTTGTATTCTATTTCTAACACCATTCTCCTGCCCCTTTGCTTCCTTTCACCTTCTACCTTTTTTCATACACACACATACATGTTAGGAAAGCAAAATTTTAGCGATAAACTAAATTTGTGATATATCAGAAAGTTAACAAAAATGATCAATGCTGGAAATGACCAGATCTAAGGTTGGGCTCACAAAAATGTAAGGAAATATCCCCAGCCCAGCCAAGGTCCACTAAAAATTGCACTATTTGAAATGAAAATTGAAAAGAAAAATTCACTAATTAAAAACTGCATGCTTGAAAGTTCCCACTTATACAGCATGAGGAAAGGCCCATAAGTGCCCTAGAAGTGATTTTTCCCCCCTAAATACAAGAGTATCAAAACACAGCTAAGACTCAAAGAATTTTTTTCTCCAGATGTGGCTTGGCTACTTGCTTCTATATTAGCAACCACCATACCGCTCTGCTTTCGGTTTTCATTGTTTTTCAGGGGTATTTTTCACATGACAATCAGTGTCAGGCTATTGGTTACAATTTGTATAATGACTATATATTAGTTTTTCAAAATCCTCAATTTGCACACCTCTGTCACATACTCAGCTTAGTTGTCTTTTTTTTTCCAAATAAAGGCAACAAATTAGACTTTAAACTGTCATCCATTCTAGTCAAATTCAACATCATGAACTGTCATACTCTTTTTAATTAAATAAAAAGGGAAGAGGAAACGGTATGATCTGGACCAATATACCTTAATGAACAAATTCTCTAATGATATTACAGTTTAGACCATCAGAAATTTGAACTCTGAATAATTTATATGTACTTTCATATCCAACGAAAAGGGTTAATTAAGGTAAATCCTTTGTCTTAATGCTGGTTATTGGGGTTGGGAAGAAAATGTTGGGGAGATACTAAAATGAAGGAGTCAGGAGTGAGAAGACCTGGTTTGAGTTTGCACTCTGCTTCCCACCTAGTGGCGAACATCAGCAGGACTAGTACTTTCATTGCTGATTTTTTTTTTTTTAAATTGCTGTGCATCACAAAGGACATTGAACCATATTCTTATGATCTCCTTGCTCAAATGAAATTATCTTTCATAGAAAGTTCTGTCTTAGGCAGTATTCTTCACGGCTGGACTTTCATATCACTTGAAAGTTCATCTACTGCAAAAGATACCAGATCTTATCCTGACTTTATAAAAAGTCTTTCTTATTGTTATTTACTAGTCTATTATCCATACATTCAGTAATTCATATATTCCCAAAAGGATGTCACAAAAATTTAATTATATGACCACGTTTCTACATGAACCAAAGAGATATTCTCATAAAGCTGTTACATAGAATACTGCTATAAAATTGAAAATTAGCATAAAAATAACATTCTCATTTTTCTAGAAACTCTTTAACTACATTATGATTAGGAATGGTATCTAGAAGTGCAGAGGCAGGAAAGTGGGTTCCTTCTCTAGTGTCTATCAGTTGCCCAGGTGGCAGTGGAAGAAACAGGGGTGAGAGAAATGCTTAAAATGCCAAATGTACCACTTCAGATTAATTTATTCCACTTCCTCCTCTTAAATCACTCATGTGGAAAAAAAGTCCCATTTTGACCTAAATAGTCAGAATATAACAAAGAGAGGCAGGCTCTGGGTGTGGTCCCGCAGCAACAATTTGAAGCAGCAAACTAAGGAATTATCTTGGAGATTGTAAATTTATTAGTATTGACAGTACAAAATCCAAATAATAAGAGATCTGTGCCTGGCTCAGTGATAATGGAGTTCTGCTGCTCAGGAAGACGAAGATCTTCAAGAACATTAAACTGGAATGAGAATTAAAAAACACTGTTTAATTATCTTCTTGTTTCAAAGGGGTGAGAGATTTAGGCACATCAAGTGAATTACTTTCCTAATCTGAACAAGTAGCTTGAAACACAATTTTTGAAACTCCTTAAGAATATGTCAACTAGACTAAACGAATTCTCTACATCAGAATGCTGCATCTATAATAATGGAATAAAAAAGCGTGTCCATATGTTCAGATGATACTAGGAGATCTTTTAAATTTCAAATAATCTCTTATTAGCAGGTTATTTTTTATATCATAGCCGCTTTATTGATTTTGCTCATATTTCTAGGCACCTAATCTTCATTCTAATGATACCACCTAATGGTATCATCAACTATTTCATAAAATTTTGTACAATTTAAAGATTCACATTTTCAACTCCCAGCAAATTTTTTAATCACTGCCTCAATATCAAATATCTATGATACACGAAAATCTAAAATTTTAATACTGTCAAAATTGCAATTCATGTAAACTAACAATGTTATCACAAAGAAACAGATATATGTAAATACCCACATTGTGTGGGTCAAGTGTTAGCTCTCTTTATAAGGAAGGACATAATTTTCTAACTGACATATAAGTCCAATCAAATCCCATTCTAATAGTGCAAAAACTCCCCCAAATAATGCCACTGTTAGGGAGTATACAATGAAATCTGTCTTTGTCTATAGTGCATCTCACAGAAAACTCCTGTCCCTCTCGAATGCCAGCAAACCTATCTTCCTCAACCACTAGCCCCACTATACCCATCAATTTTAACTACTCCACCTCACCTTCCCCTAGTTCTTGGTAAAATAACCCAAGTTAACACCAATCACCATTTCTGTTAGTTGCTTCCATATTTGTCTCTCCTGTGAGATCATGAGTGTACCAAAGGGAGGGTCTGGGCTTTATTCCTGTTGGGTTTGGAGGTTTAGCATACTGCTTTGTCTGCAATGAATGTACAACAAAGATTTGCAGAATGACTGAAGATATGTAAGCTCTTTGGAACCAAGCAAACAAAAAGATATAAACAAATGTCAGAGAAGCATTTGTAAAAGCTCTGGATTAAAAACAAAAAAACAGAATTACCACTGCCACTTTTCCCCAAAAGGCAAGGTAATCGGATATGGAAAATAGTCAAATATTGAATATTAATCTCTATTAAAACAGTCAATGAAAATTTCACCCTTCAGTGGTATCTCTGCGACTTACAAATTGTCCATCAAAACCAGAAATTGCACATTACATAGATCTAACTATAGAAATAAACAACAGACCAGTAAGTAAAATAAGCTATCTGTAAATGTTAAAAGACTTACAATCTTCTACTTTTAAATCCCAATTCTATGCATTATTTTCTCAAATTAAAGATCCAGTGAAATACATGAATAAAATGACCACATATTTAATTGATTCTGTTCATTTCTCTACTATATCTAGAAATTACAACATGCTAATATATAGCATAAATAGTGACCCATGGGGCTGATATGGGGTATTGCAACTGGAAACACGTGGTGGGGAATCAGAAATGTGTCCGGGGGAAGGGACTCACTATGCTGAGTGACTCAGAATGGCTTAGCCTCGTATTTCAAATGTACGCCTGTCTTTTCAAAGATAAACATTTACACAGCCTTGGATGACTGGAGCTTGCAGCTGACTATGTAAATAAACAAATATGAAAATTTTTCCCCTATAGGCTGGTTTCAGATAATAAAATGGGACTGAAGGGACTTTTGAAGGAAAGGAACTCACACTGTAACACGTAGGCTCAGGTCACTTTGGGTTATGTCAATTTATGGCTATAAATTCAACCAATCCTATTAATTATTTAAACAGAAGGTAAAGCATTTTCAGAGCCTTAAGTGATAGGTAATTAATTCAGAGAATGTGTATTATAAAGAAGCACAGATACTGACCAGTTATTTCTACTCTTATAGAAATAAAGTTACTTCAAGAAAAAATATTCATTGTTCCAATATTTTTTTTCTTTTCTCTCATTATGGAGATAAGAATTAAAGGCAACACTGATTTTGGCTTTGGGAAATTGCAATGGTTACACAATTTGTATTCTCTGAAATTATCATTCAACTATAAAGATTGTGGTGATAATGAAAAAAATACAGAAAAAAGAATTAAGAAAGTGTGATGATGCAATTGTCTAAATATTTAGGTATGGTTTTATAAAAATCTTCCTATAAAATCTAAAGAGAACTGTACATATCTGTAGTTCTGATCTTTTTTAGATAACTGTAGAACTGACCCTGAATGTTCATTTATTGAGACTTTACAATTGCACCAAATTTTAAAAATACTTTTCTGTGCAAAGGACAACGTTGTTGGATAAAAAAGTTTATTAAAACAAAAGCAATTTTAGAAAAGAGAGTGAGAAAGAAAAGGTGGAGAGACTAGTAATTATTACCATGAATTAGGTGACTGGAACAAGTGTTCTTACACATTTGTAGTTATGCTTCTTACAAGTCTATGATATAGAAGCAGTAAACATCCCAATTTTACGAAAGAGGTAACTAGGAATCAAAGAGGTTAATTACTTTGCATAACAGCAGTCAGTAAGAGGTAGAGCTAGGATGCAAATTTGAATCTGTTTTATTTTTATTTTTATTTGTGGGCTTTTCCAAATTGTTTTACTAAATTGTATTTATCTAAAGAATTTATAGTTTGTGTCATATAGTTATAGATTATAACACAAACAAAATACAACCAACATGACAGAATGAGAAAATCAATGCTCTAAGAATTAAAAAAGAAATCTTAAGTCTCGGTCCTCTTTCTCATGTACTCACTAAGTTTGGTGCCCTAGAAAAACAATTAAAATAGCAAGGCATTAGGAACTTAAAATGAATGGATAAGTGAAGGAATAGGATGGGGGGGTTCAGGTTGGTCACTATTATATTTGGGATATGCTATGTATTGACTGTCCCCTTCCTCCATCCCCTGCCTCAAATTTCTATGTTGAGTCCTAACATTCAAAGTTAGGTATGGTATTTGGGGGTTGGCTTTTGGGAGAGGGTCTGGTCATGTGGGCAGAGGGATTAGTGTCTTCAAAAAGAGGCCCCACAGAGATCCCTCTCTTTCCACCTTGTGAAAACACTGTAAAGACTCCCTCTGTGAAGCAGAAAGTAGACTCCAGTGGGAACACCAAGTCTATCAGCACCTTGATCTCGATTCAGCCCAGCCTCCAGAACTGTGAGAAATACATTTCTACTATTTAAAGGCTACTCAGGAGCTCGAACAGAAAAAATACAGTAGCTTGAACAGAAAAAATACAGTATAATTTTCAGCAATAAAATTGGTCTATGAGTCCATATTCTTTTTTTTTTTTTAAAGATTTATTTGTTTGTTTGTTTGTTTTTTGTTTATACAAGCACTGGGTACAGTCAGAAGCGCGGGAGGGTAAGAGAATTCAACAGAGCCAGAGCGGGGAGCAGAGCAGGCAGAAGGACCGAAGTACACTGCTGAGGGGAGGCCGGGGAGCAGCCGGGAATCGAATCAGCGCTGCAGATGTTGCAGGCAGCTTTGTAACCCAGCGCTCAACCGCTGCGCCACCAGGGAGGCCCTGAGTCCATATTCTTAAAAATAACAGGTTACCATATGTCAAATCTGTCCAACTATGTTTTTATCTTACAATCTACTGTAACATTTTTATTCACTCTTTCTTTGTTAATTCAAGGCATATGACCCTTTTTATATACAAAAGAAAAGATATGCCCAAAATGTAAGTAATATTTCCCAATTTATTGATTCCAAGTATACAGAATATATAAAAATCTTGGTGATTAAACTTGAAGCCCAATTTTAATAATCGATTAAATGAATAAAGTTCAAATTAATGTATTGTTTCTTAAATTCCTTAAGAGGGATAAAATAAACTTATGAAGGAAAATCTTTTCCTTTATATCTTCAACAAAAGTTCTTCTGAAATATGAAATATTATATTCTTAGAGGAACAAAAATAAGATGGAAAGTATGAGTCTTTCTTTAAAGAAAACTAACAGTTGATAAATATAATACCTATATTTATAAATAAATATAGCTTATACATATTAAAGATCTTTAATAACAATTTCTCAAGTCACATTACCACCCACTCTGTAGGATTTACTAGTTCAAAAGACAGGCAGAAGTATTCTGAAATCCTTTGTTGCATCCAACTACTTTTGTTTTTTAATTCAAAACCAGGGTTTCTAATGAGTACAATCTTTGATTATTGGCTATGATTTGCAACTGAATAACCCTGGGCTGTTATTATTTTAAACCGTGTATCTTAGAGTCAAAATTTCATTAACAAAGTATTATTTCAAAGTTTTCCAAATGTGAAAGTACTGGAGATAGAACATTTTTTCCTAACAGAACAAATTGGGAAAATATACAGAGAAATGGTAACATGTGAAACTGTAATTGCAAAAGTAATTAAGCATAGAATAAATGATTTACTACTATTGATATATACACTCTAAAAAATCAGTTAAATATATGAATTTATTTTAAAATAATAATTTAAATTCTAGCCTATGTCATTTATATAATATCAAAAAGATGTTTAAAGATTCAGCAATATTTTGAGTTTCACAGAAAATGCCAATAACTGGCATGAGTTTTCTCTAAATTGACGTGTAAACCAGTGGATTTTAACATGAATTTGTGGCTACACAATCTAAATTTATCAATAAATGAAGCAAAAATGAAGTTACTTTCTGTATTGAGTTATGCTATAATTAAAAAAGCATTTTATTGACTCATAAACCATACAGACTTCCTATGAAGTTTTGTAGAAAGTTATAATTTGATCAATAATAATATTTAGAAACATAAGGTAAAAAGGGAAAGTTTAAAAATGTTCACCTTCAATTTATTTCATAGGTCACTGTTAAACCATCTAATAAGATAATTAAAAACATGCAAGCAGCTGGTACTACAGCTAAACAGATTAATGTAATAGTCTGTAGTCATATGTGCTGGCAAGGGGTTCGCCTCTTTGGAGAGGAGAAGGTCAGCTGCCCTTGGGAAGAGGAGGGGGTTGATGGGGAGAGAATCTTCCTCCTAGCCAGTGGCCTTGTGCTGCAGTCGCTAAGTTAAATATCTACTGCAAACTGCTAACCAGCAAACTGCTTCTCTTCTTTCATACCCAGTAAGGGTCTCTAATTTTAGTCGTTAAATAAGAAATAGAGAGCTTATAAAATTTGATAGAAAACACTAATACTGGCCTTTAAAAAGTAAAAGATCTACTGTATAAGTTAATGATGGTCTTTCAATTCTTACAAATTTTCCATTTTAACACATCATCTGAAAATTAGTAGAAAATATATATTTTAATAAAAACTTCCAAAACGAGATCTGGTTTATTACTCTGGCAAAACATAATAATTCATTCTGGTGTCTTAGGAGTTAAATGCAGCTGTACTCATTCTGAATCAATGGAGCAGAGCCACAAAAGACACAAATCCAAAGTAAAACCTCCTAACCTACGAAAAACAAATCTATAAGCCTTAGATACAGAAAGCAATGGAATTCATAGATTTGAAATTTTAAATTTCGTCAAAATTCCATCTCTCAATTTAAACTAGTAATACATCTTTATTTTTACTATATCGACAAAGTAGTTATACAAAGGAAACAGAATAATATATCAGAAATTAAACGTTTCAAGTTTCAGTAACGATTGCTCTTTGCTCCCTTTCTGCTAACAGAAGTTACTTTCCATGAAACGCATTTAGAAACAAAATCTTCCTTTCAGTGTCTCTGTATTCAAGTATTATAAAGGAAACGCTACAATACAAAAAGTTAAAGATGATGACAGTGAAGATGACATGGACTGGAAGATAAAAGCAGCTAGTAACTATTCAGCATTTACCAGATGATAGTATCCTCATAACAAATGTGTTTTATTACCGCACTTTAAAAGTGAGGAAATTGGGGCTAAGGTTTGTCCAAAGTATCCAAAGTATTTGGAATAAGGATTTTAGCAATTCAGTGCATTTAAACAGAGACTATGTCCTGAAACTGACAGTCTAAGATCACAATAATACAAATAAGTATTGGAGAGAATATAGATCCAGGTGACCAATTCAAGACTGAATCTAAAAGTTAATGAAACTTCACTATATGCTATTAAAGTGCACACGTGCTGGGTGGTTATATGAGGTATTAGGCCACAATTCATGAGGTGAGCATAGAATAATTAATAATATAAAGTCAGGGCTTTATGTATAGATTTTCAAATGGTTTTTACCTTATACATTTTATCTTAATCTTTAAAAGAGTTGTGCTAAGGAAGCAGGTTAGACATGATAAAATCCGCTTTATGGACGACAAGGCTAATCTTTATCCTGGGCACAGTATATATAGCTTGAGTATGTTGGCACTCGGCTAACAGCCAGAACTGGATTTCTGGGGCAGTATAAATAATACATAAGTAGAACCGTTAGGTTAAAGGGTGCTTGAGGGTTGGAATATTTACATTTTTTCAAATAATCTATTTCTAGTTAGTTTAAAAGAGCTATGATAGCAACAGAAAAATAATTTTCATTTTCAGAAGTACATTTTACTGACAATTCTGTTGTCATTTTAGTGTGATTCTGCAATAATTCCTAGGTTTGCAAGTTAACTTTAATATGAAAATATACCTCTGAGCTGTACTTCTATGAATTCAGCACTTAACCCTTGTCAAATTCACAAAATAAGCTCATTATATTATAAGAGCTATTGCCTACTGAGTAAAAAAATATTCATTTCACACCTTAAGTACTAAAATACTATTTAATAACAGCACTGGTCTGCCAACTATTAAAAGCTCATTTTTATATACTGTACTACCTGAGCTTTTTATCTTGCCTTTTTAATTATAACAATAAATTAATATCCTAACATTACAACACTGACAGACATTGATTAAAAATATATTAGTTAACAACATTAGTATTTATTGTGCAAAGTTTCATTAGGAATTCATTTTCAAAATATAATTATCATTCAGTAATACTAAGATACTTTAATCTTCAAACTATTCAAGAACAAAATAAACTATAAGATAATACTATGCCTTCACATTAACACATTTCTCTTAACTTTATATTATGTTCATTATTTACTATAATTAGCTAAACTACAAATGTAATTATCATATAAAATTCACAATAAATTTTTTCATACACGTGTGAAGGGATTTTTCTTCCTTTGAAATACATCTTTTTTTTTCCTTTTGTCTTTGCTTTTTCTTTATTGTATTTGTATCTAATACCATGTTACCACTACAGATTTCATATATATTATCATATTAACATTCCTGTTATATGCCAAACCATGAATATTTAATTAATCCTTTATATTCATGTGTGTGTGTGCATGTGCAAGATCAGCTATAACAAGTTCAGATAGAGAATTCTACCTATTATTTAAATGTCAAATTCCAAGCTTTATACTATACTTCAGCACTAAGAGAAGAATTTGAAGAGTTCCAGCCTTCATAAGATAGAAGGAGTACAGTGAAAATATAATGACAACATATGAGCTTTACTGCTGTGATAAAGCCTATTACACCATGGGAACAAACCTTTTGTAGTCTCCATGACACATGAATAACTGATTATCTATACGGACCCCAAATCATATAAAATAAAAATGTCAAGTGTTTCAATTACCAGCTCATTTCCAGAATTCATAAACAAATTGTAAAAACTTTCACATTTACCACATTCTTATTAAGTGCTTCCTGTATACAAGGTCCCACTCTAGATGTTAAAATCTAGAGTGAGATCTGAAGAAACAAATGGCACAGTTCCGATTAGGAAATTAGAATATGTATTCAAATGAAAATATAAGTATTATAAGCATAAATTTATGTTTCTTATGTAAAGAGTTACAGTTTATATTCAAATGAATTTCTAAATGGACAGTGATTCTCACATACATTTTAGGTAAGCACCATTATGCAAGTATCAGAATTAATTAGCCATAAGAACACTGTACTCCAATTATGTATTACCTTAAGAATATGCATACCTAGAATGCTAAAGGGTATTGAATTTGTACTAAATACTCCCTAAAAGAAATCAATCTAATTCAACAATACTTTGGTTCAGTATGTGACTTTTCAAATACCACTGAAAAGACTTTAACTGTTCATCTTATATTTCCCTGTTATGAAGGCACAAAATTCATAAACATTTACTCAAGTAAATTCAAGTAATAAGATACAAGTTTTTTGACTAGTGTACTTTTTTTTAAAAGTAATTAATTGGGATATAACAGTCCTGTTTGCACAAAAGTGAAGCAGGATATGAACAAACAGTAATTAACCATGGATTATATTTTATACTGTTAGATGCTCATAAGCAGCACACTTCATTTTAGTAGGTAACAAGTAAAAGGGGCCTTTACTACTATAACAGATTCATTGGAAAACAAAACAAATATGGATTATAATAAAGCTTAATACTAAATATGCATTAGGCTTATACGCTTTTTCCAGTATAGGATAAAAAAAAGATACCTAAAATAAGTTCATTTATTAAGAACTATAATGTTACATTTTCTGTTAGTAATAAGCCTTCAGAACAACTGCATATCACAATACTCTTTACATTTGTTATGTACTTTTTTAAAGCAAAGGTAGCCAAGTTCCTTACTATTCTAAAATCAGAATCCAGTAATATTAGGTATCTTGTACATTACCTTGCAATATTATGTGTCTATGTATTCATCACCTACCTATAGGAATTAAAAGTCCCATCAGAATCTAAAGTAGAACTTGCTCTTCTTCCATTTTTATTTGAATCTCCTGGAAAAAAAAAAATTAAAAACACTGAAATAATGGAGATTACGAAACTAGTTATTTCAGCTGCAAAAATATGTGTGACACCTCTAAGCAGTATTTGGGTCAAAAAGCATCAACGCCTTTGTCCTACTCCCCACAAATATCTTTTCTAATCTGAGTCCTTTAGGCAGCAAATAATTTTGATGCTAAAATATAAATGAAACTACCATCTTTAACTTGGCTAGGAACACTACCAAAGTAATTGGTAAAAGGAACAAAAGAAGTACAGTATGGACATTTCCTTCTTATGAAACACAGATGAATGCAAAATTTGTATGGCATTTAATTACACTAAATAATGTTCATGATGCTGATAAAAAAAAAAAAAGACCAACTCTTTTGTTAGTAACCACATCACCCATCCTGAATACTGGTACAATCAAAAGAGGGCAAGAGGAGAGCAAACTGAAATGCTTTCAGTCCCCTGTTCTCTACTCTTGAAGAGTTTGGGAAGCAGGGTCAAGACAGAAAACAGCTTTGGAGATGATTATCACAAATACATCCTAAGGAGCTTTTAATACACCTTATTATTATTATTCCCCAAACTTTATGTTTTAACTGTGGGCAAAAGTTCAGTGGTTTAAGAAATGAAAAACCAACATCCAAAGGTTTCTTTGCCTTGTGTAATAATATCAAACATTTACACAAAAAATTTTCACTCAAGACACTGGCATATTCATAAAGTCAGATTTAGAACAAATCCATACCTATCAGTTTGAGGATTATAGAATAAAAATAAATTTGCTTAAAGTTTCACAAAACGCTTGCCAATGCCACATATAAAATACATATTCTTTTTCAAAGAAATTTAATTTTAATAATTCAAATTTTAAAATATATACTTCATGGAAACTTTTGGTGGTGAACATAATGTAGCATTATGCAGATATCAAATTTTAATGCTGTACTCCTGAAACTTACATGTTATAAAGCAATGTTAATTCAATAAATTTTTTAAAAGGGGGAAAAATAAAATATACATTTCAAAGTATAGTTTTTATAAATCCATAGTAAACTACTATTAAAGATATCTTTATTCTTAGAAACAAATTTAAAAGACTAGAGTCTGATTACGTTTTACACTCCTAATTCCTGTAACATAACTTTCAAACATCAGGTTAAATTCATTTTTATGATATTTAATGCTTAATAATGTAATGATTTATCCAATTTTAATTTATACTTTTAATCCACTTTGAACAATCTAAGGTGCCACTGGAGATCATCACAGTGGTCCTGGTTAAGTCAAATAGTAATTATGGAGCTTTCACTTTAAAGATGAGATTATTTTTAATTATTGAGTATAGTACTTAAGGTACCAACTTATATAATTATGCTACTCATTAAATGGTTATTGAAAGCTAAAATGTAATTTTAATGACAGCTACCTATTTTTCTTTGCACATTTTATAGTTGACAGATTAGTCAAGAATGTTGGTTCTCTTCAAAATGTTTGCAGCTGTGCCGAGAGTGTTTAGCAGGATGAGAACTGGACTGAGCTCACCTTGTGAACTTTTAACTCCATTTTTTCCAAAGTATACTTTCAGATTTTTTTCCTTTGATAAAAATAAAAATCCTAAAATGAATTACATTCAAAATGGTTGAAATAGATGAAAATAATATAGAATGAAAATAACCCAAACCACTGTATATGATCCATCTAGTAGGGCATATTTTGTTAATTCTTTGAAAACATGGGTACAGTAAATTCCTCATACAATGCATACTTCATTGTCTTTAAAAAGAATTAATGGTTTTATAACAAAAAAACTAAAAAGATGTAAGGAAAGTTAGTATCTGTCTTGATAAATGAAAATTTCCTACAACACATGTTATTTAACAGCTTGCAGACATTTCCTGTGAAACATTCCGTAATCAGCATAGAATAAGTACTATATGATACATTTAAAATATCAGCCTTCTTTCTCCTTAAAACCAAAGATTATGATTACTTAAATACATAAAAATCTCACAAGTAGAATATTTCTTTCATTTTGATGATACTTAACAGATCAAATGCAAAATCCTTCAAATAATTTAGAGACATTTTTTAAACAACTAGATTTTATCATAATATATTACAAAGGTTTTCTTCATTGTATTACTGTTTCAAAATGAACATGTCACTTAAATGTAACCTTCAAAGATGGTAATAAGGAAAAAAAGCAGTTTTTCCTTCTCAAAAACATACCAAATAAGGAGTACAATTGTTTCACTAAACAATACTAGAGAAAATATTTCAGACTTTGCTATATGGGGAAAAGGCAATAAAGTTTTGAAGCTGAAAAACTGCTTTGTTCCTTCAATCCTCTAGTTGAAATTAATTATAGCAAATGTTTATGAAAACATCTGTTCCTTACAGTTATAAATTCTTAATTTTAGTATGGATGATTTCATACTTTTATTTTGAAAGGAAGTTATCTAACAATTGAAAGGTTTACCAAAAACCAGATTTTCTAATTCTGGAAAATTGTGTATACAGTGGGCTATACCCTGTAGACATTTGTTTGTGTGAAACACTTGGTGGGGCTTAAAACTGAAAACTGGAAGAAATCAAAGATAAACGGAAAGGTTCATCCTCCATTAAAGATGAACATGATAAAAACATATCTGTAATATAAGAAAACACCAACAAGAATTAAAAACAAATGCTAACTTTACATTCAATCTAATTTGGAGGTAAGTGTAATAAACTAGGTATCAATTTTACTAGGGATTTGGTACCTATAATGCCAATGTAATTATGGAAAGGTATGTTGAGTGTTCCCCAAAAATAACAACAGAGGGTGCAAGAGAGTTTAATATGATGTTTTCAGTTGCTTATTCTGAATCCTTAACTAAGTTGTCAGGTAGTTGTAACTAACCAGGATGCATAGGATGTTTCCAGATCCATCCCTTCATCCCCCCACCCCACAAACACATAAAAAGTATTACCAAGTAATCTTAAAGTCCTTTTAAATGATCAAACAGTACAGATACTTAAGTATTTTAAAATAATGGAATTCCTTCTGATTGTTTAAAAGTAATTTAACAGTAAATTTAAAAAATACAATTGTGATTTTAAAGGCATTTAAATATTCAATGTAAACTAACCAGTAAAATTATATATATTTATGATGTAAATTTTAAATAAATGCTTAAGTTATATGTAACATATATGCATTATAGTTATTATATATAAAATACTGTATGACATTATATATGTATAAAAATAGTTCATCAATTATTGTAAATATTAAGTTTGAAAGTTATATGATACATTCATTTCTTATTAGTTGGTATGTAACTTTGTAAGATGAGTTCATAACATTCATAATTAAAATAAAATAAGTTGACTTGAAAACAATATGCTAGCAGTTATACTGCTTTAGATAAAGAGAGTACAGTATTTTCCAGTAGTAATTTCCAACATACATGTATCTAACTTATTGCATACATATGTATACATATGTCAAACATATGTATAATTGAGACTGAAATTTCAAAACAGGATAAATAAAATTCTAGTCTCCTTTTTAGCTTTTACTGCAATCATGTTTAGCTAAGGGCACTGATACTATCTATCTGTGCACTGTTGAAATCACACTGAGGGAAGGTTTACAAGATTTCTATAGTGCCTTTTATGCATAAACATCTGCTTAAAGGAAAATCAGAGATTTTAAACTAGATTAGGTTAAAAACAACTAGAACAATGATATAAATGAGCATACCTACTGAATTGTGCCTTTAGTTTACATCAAAAAACATCAAGTTTTAGAGTATCACATTATTTTGGTATGAATTCTGACAAGTATTACATAGTAAAGAAAGGATTTCTCTCCGAATTGTTAGAGAAATGTTACCAAGTGTAAGAGGGGATAACTAATTTGGTTTAAATTAAATTGAAAACAAATCTATGGGAAGCCACATTTTAGCTGTGAAAAGATAATATGGCATTAACAAGTATAAAGACCTAAAACCTTGTGTGTTTTTTTTTTTTAATTTTTTTTTTAATTTTTTTTTTTTTTTTATAGAGGCATGTTTTCTTTCTTTCTTTCTTTCTTTCTTTGTTTGTTTGTTTATCCATGCACTGGGTACAGTCAGAAGCGCGGGAGGGTGAGAGAATTCACCAGAGCCAGAGCGGGGAGCAGAGCAGGCAGAAGGACTGAAGTACACTGCTGAGGGGAGCAGCGGGCGGCAGGAGAGGTCTGCGCACCATGTGGGACCCTCCTCCGGTGGCCGGGAAGCAGCCGGGGATCGAACCGGCGCCTCAGAGGCCGCGGGCAGCTTCGCAACCCAGCGCTCAACCGCTGCGCCACGGGGGAGGCCCCCTTGTGTGTTTTTTAAATGAATTAATATTACTACTAAAATGTTTTAGTCAAATATAAAGTCCCATTCAAAGTAAATGTTAAGAAAACAATAATTTATGAATTGAGAATACTGATAAACTGACACACACTAAAGATAATACCTAATGGCTCAGCACCATCTACGAAGGCAGGAGCCACCAAGGATATAAGCTACAAACTCAGGACCAACAATTAAGGTCTAGGAGTCAAGGGTCAATTAAATAAAGAAATTTGTACATTTAATAATTTTCCATCTTCTCTATTATTGTTATCTACACATTTAGTTTTCTAAATGGTGGTGCAGGGGTTGAAGCACTGCACTGTGAAGCAATCTGCAGCCTCTGCAGCATGAGTTCGATCCCCAGCCAGCCAGGGAACAACCCACATGGTGCAGGAGACCTCTCCTATCTTGCTCACTGCTCCCCTCAGCAGTGTATTTCAGTCAATCTGCCTGTTCTGTTCCCTACTCTGTCTCTGGTGAATCCTCTCAGCCCCCTCCCGCACCTCTGTCCTGTACCCAAGCTCTTGTATGCATAAAAAAATAAATCTAAAAAAAAAAAAAGAAATCAGGATATTCAAAAGCACTCATGTAGGAGTTACAACAAGATGGCAGAAGAGTGAAGATACCAGTCTCCATTGCCCATACATATGACAAAATTATGTACAGACAAAAACATCAGTCCTTTGAAGGATGACTGGAAGGCCATCATTTTCACAAGGAAAAGTGACAGCAGAGAAGACAGGAAAAACTGCACAATACTATTGCTTAGGACACTATCAGGGCAACGCAACCCAAGAGAGAGGGAGGGAAGGGTGCTAAACGGAGCCTTTTCAGGTTGGTGACTGATGGGCTCCTGCCCACAATGGCAACTTTAGAAACTGGAGAATGCAGCCAGATGTGAAAAACAGAGAGGCCTATCTCAAGAGAATGGCAGGATTCAGGAAACCAGAGATCCTAGGTTGAACACTAGAAGAAACGATAAACACCAGCATAGGCAGCTGCCACACTATTAGAAGTCAACCAAAGAAATCAGTGCTAGAGGGAGAAACAGCCCACACCTGTGCCTTTAGAGATGTTTGAGGCCACTGGATAGTCCTTGCAATTGCCCGTGTTGGGTTTATCTAAAGAGAGTGGGGCTGTCAGTTTGAGCCTCACACGACCCTAGAGATAAAGCTCAAAGCTCAAGCTGGGGGAAAGTCTGGTTATAGTAACTTCACATAGGTAAGAAGAGGTGCACTTGTGTCCCTGAACATAATAGGTGCCTCTTTGTAACTGGCTTCTGAAATATGAAATACCCACCTCACTCCCATCTGGGCCTAATGTCAGTATAACATTCACCTAAGTGCTTGCTGCTTCTAATCAGTTCAGAGCACCTAGGCCCTGCCAGCAGGAGTTTGTGCCTCAGGCAAAGATTTAGTAAGTGAAAACCTTTGAGAACAGACTGAGCTCTACAATTGCAGCCCCCTCTCAGTGCCACAACTCCTGAGTGCCAAAACACCTGTGATCACCATTGGGAATGCTGCCTGTCCGGCCTGAATCCTCAGGTCCTAGATCACTCCGTCCTGCCTGCATCACTGGGAAAAACTACCGGCTACAGAACATGCAACTGGAGCTAGACCGTAAGGAATCCATGTTAGCCTGAGGTTACTAGAGAAGCTATAATGGAACTGGCACAGGGAAGGGTGTAGTAACAGAAAGTCTGCAGCAGTCCTTTAGGAGGATTCAACTCTTGGCATTCTCCAGCAACAATCTCCTGGCATCCTGTGACCATGACTTCTACCCTTTTTGCCACTGTAGCACCAGATATCTAAACAGGTGAAGATGCACCATATTGCTACGAAGTAACAGACACTCCAGGATCATAGGTAAACAACTACAAGTATATTCTTTTTTTTTTTTTAACTACAAGTATATTCTGCACCTTGTAATCTTAATATAAGGTTAAAACATCAAGGTAAGAAAAAAAGCTCTTTAACCGATCAAACTAAAACTGAAGAGACAGAGGAATTTACCTTGAATGATGGAACAAAATGCCAGAAAAAAAGCTAAATCTAGCAGAATGTGGTAATTTATGTGAAGAGTAGTTGTAAGCAACCGTTCCATCCTCAATGGAAAAAAAAAAAAAAAAGGCTTTTTTTTTTTTTTGAGAAAATTAAGAATTACAGGAACTATGAGAAAGCTTTTTAATGGAAATAATGAACTTGTAGACTTCTATATCGAAACTAAAAAACAGAAGGTTTCAAGAGTAGACTAGAGCAGCAACTAATAAAATAAGCAAGTATTTCCACTTGGTAGTGGAAAACACAGACCAGCAAAAAGATGAAAGAATTGAAAAGAACAAAGATACTGTAAGAGACCAAAGAGACAGTATCAAACAAAATACACATCATATGAGGTCTCTGAAGGAGAGGAAAAAGAAAAAGGAGAGGAGGAGAGAAAAGGAGAGGAGAAAGAAACTTCATTTAAAGGAATCCATAAGAATTTCCTTAATGTAGAAAATTCTGACCCAAAAAGCACAGAGAGATCCAAATAAAATAAATCTGGACACCCCAAGACATATTATAATTAAACCGCTTAAAACTAATGATAAGGAAACATATTAAAGCACTAAGAGAAAAAATGAGGTATATTTAAGGGGACCATATAAGATTATGTGCAGGGCCTCCCCTGGTAGCACAGCGCTTGAGCGCTGGGCTGCAAAGCTGCCCGCAGCCTCTGCAGCGCCAGTTCGATCCCTGGCCGCTGGCGAGGGTCCCACATGGCACGCAGACCTCTCGTGCCATGCCTGCTGCTCCGCTCAGCAGTGTATTTCGTCAGTCTGCCTGTTCTGTTCCCCGCTCTGGCTCTGCTGAATTCTCTCACCCTCCGGCACTTCTGACTGTACCCAGTGCTTGTATAAATAAATAATTCTTAAAAAAAAAAAAAAATTATGTGCAGATTTCTCAAAACCTTGCAGACAAAAGGGAATGGCATGATTAAAGTTCTGAATAAAAAGAATTCCCAACCAAGAATACTTTATCCTGTATGACTATCATTCAGAATGGAAGGGGGTAGGTAGAGAGCTTTACAAACAAAAAATTAAATAATCAATCACCATTAAACCAGCAGTGAAAAATATACTAAAGGTTATCATAGAAAATGAAAAGAAATTCAATGTAGAAACAGAAAGACAAAACAATGTGGAATGGGAGTGAGTAAAAACGTGGAACAAATAGAAAATCTGAATAGAGTGATCAAAATTATGAAATTTGAAATAATAATCTAAAAGATCTCCAAAAACAAAAGTCCAGCACCAGATGGTTTTACAAATGAATTGTACCTAACCTTCAAGGAAGAACTTACGGTTATTTTATTCAAACTCTTTCCAAAAGAAAGGGAAACACTTCCTAACACATTCTATGAGGTCAATATTACCTTAATACCAGATCAAAATACCAGATCAATATATCACACATAAAAAGAAAATTACAGATTGATCTCTCTGATGAACATACATATGAAAATTCTCAACAAAATACTAGCAAACTGAATTCAACATATTAGAGGGATCATATACCATGAACAAGTTGGATTTATTCCAGGAGGGCAAAGTTGGTTTAACATATGCAAATCATTATGTTAACAAAAGGAAAGACAAAAATCACAATTATATCAACAGATGCTAAAAAACCATTTGACAAGGTATTCATTTATTAAAAAAACAGCCCTCTTAATCTCATTATACAAAAAACATCTCTTAACATAATAAAGGCCACGCACTATAAACCTACAGTAAATATCATACTCAATGCAAAAAGCTGAATGCTTTTCTTTTATGTTCAGGGACACAGTAAGATCAGGAACAAGGTAAGGGTGTCCACTTTCACCACTTGTATTAAATTTAATATTAGAAGTCTTAGTCAGTGCAATTAGACAATAAGAAATAAAAGGAATCCAGAGGGAAAATAAGCAAAAAATTATCAGTATTTGCAGACATAATATATGTAGAAAATCCTAGGGAGTCCAACAAAAATTATTACAAACAATAAGTGAATACTTTAAAATGGCAGGCTACAAAATTAATACACAAAAATGTTGCATTCCTATATGCAAATAACAAGCAAGAAGAAATTAAGAATGTAATCCCATTTATAATTGTATGAAAATGAATCAAATACTTGGAAATAAGTTTAACAGAGGGGGTGAAAGATCTATATGACAAAAAATTTAAGACACTGTTAAAAGACACAAAACCAGACACAGAGAGATGGAAAGCTATCCCATGTTAATGGATGAGGAGACTTAATATAGTCAAAATGACCGTCCTACCAAAATATACAGATTCAATGAAATCCCTGTCAAAATTAACAATGATATTTTTCAAGGAAATGAAACAAAAACACTAAAACTCATATGAAAACATAACAGACTAATTCAAGGAACAAGGAAAGTTTTTCCAATAAATGTATTGAGAAAGCCGGACAGTCAAATGTAAAAGAATGAAACTGAATTCTCACTCCATACACAAAAGTAAATTCAAAACAAACTAATGACTTGTAAGTAAGACCTGAAACATAAAATATATAGAAGAAAATACAGGTGATATGTTCCATGGCATCAGTGGCAGAGATGTCTTTGGGAACTTAACTCCAATGACAAGGGAAATGAAAACAAACAAACAAAAAAACCCCGCAACAACTGGTACTACATAAAATTTAAAAGGTTTTGTGTAACAGAAGAAAGTCTCACCAGATTGAAAAGACAGCCTATGGAATGGAAGGACATATATGGATATAACATAATCAACAGGGGTTAATATTTGAGGTATATAAAGAACTCATCCAAAAAAACAACAACACAAAGATAACAAACCAATTAAAAAATGGGCAGAGATCTGAAGAAAAAAAAAACACTTTATTCTAAACAATATGCAGGTGGTCAACAGATATATGAAAAAATGTTCATCATTTCTTGTTAGGGAAATGAAAATTAAAAAAACACCACACACCTGTGAGAATGGCTTACCTCAAAAAAGACTTTTAACAACACATGTTGACAAGGATGTTGGCAAGAGGAACCATTATATAATATTGGTGGGAATGTAAATGGAGGGAGTCTTTTGGAAATCAGTCTGGAACCTCCTCAAAAAACTAGAAATTGAACTACCACATAATCCAGTAATTTCATTTTTGGGTATCTATCTAAAGGATGTGAAGTCAAAACTTAAAAAGAAACATACAATGTTTACAGAGGGATTATTTAGACTAATTAAAATATGGAAGCAACTTAAGTGCCCAATGATAGATGACTGATAAAGAAAAAGGAATGTATTCAGTTATAAGGAAAGGTAAGATTTTTCCATCTGTAGCAAAATGGAAGAAAATCAAGGGAATATGCAAAGCAAAATTAGTCAGAAAGATAAAGACAAATATTGGATGATTTCATCTGTATGTGTGTAATAAAATAAAATAAATAGACAAAACCAAATTTGAATGAACTAGTCGACACTGAACCCCAAACTGAGGTTACCAGAGTGAAGAGGGTAGGGGGTAGGTGGAAAGGTATTAGGGGTATGATGGATGGTGGTGGTGGGGTTTTCTATAATTTTTTTCTTTTAAAAATTAAAAGAAAGGCATCCACATATACAAGAGAATGTATAGAAGAACAACAGGGATGATCAAAAGGAACATAAAATACTGTTACACTTTCATGTAGGAAGCTTTCAATAGGAAGAGTACAAGTCTGACTACCTGAAGGACTGTTATGGCAAAAAGGCAGCATGTAAAGACAGAGGCTTTAGTGCTTTCTTTAGGCTTTTTATTGGTTTGTTTGTTTCAGCTCCTGCCATTAAGGAAATCTCTGTCAAAACTATAGCTGTACAAAGCTGAGAAATAAAGACTTCAGGAAAGATACATGTCAAGGAATAAATCTGCAAATATAATTCTGGAAAGTCACCAAACAAAAGGCTCAATACAGTCTTTTAAGAGTATAAAAACAGCAAAAGCTAGAGAAGGGACAATGTAATTTTATGAGTGATCATATTATAAGATTTAAATATCCAGTTATTAACAACAACAAAATCACGAGATACACAAACAAACAGTAGTCATGGTTATCAGCGGGGGGGGGGGGGGAGAGGGGATTACAAGCTACCCCTAAAGAATGTAGAAACTAGATTAACTAGACAAAGACTTTAAATCACTGACTAAAGAGTAAAAGGAAAGCATGGAGAGAAAAGGGAAAGGAATTCAGGAAACAACGAATATACAAAAACAAAACTATCAATAAGAAGATATATTATAAAAAGGAAACAATTTCTTAAACTGAAAAATATAATAACTGAAACTTAAAATACTGACTAGAGATCTTCAACAATAGCTGTTAGTGGGCAGAAGCCAAAAATGGCACGTACTAATTGTTGGGAGTGTATACACTGGAGAACACTGTTATTGACTTTTGTAGTTCTCCTGTGGAGAACTACAAAAGCACCTTCCTAGAATGATGAAAAAGATCATGTATTTCAAGTTTGTAAGAGCTCCTTCTTGCTATAAGAAAACTTAAGGGGGTAGGTAGCAAGATGGAAACTACGAAATCAGTATTTAGAACACTGGATAACCTGATAAAACTGGCAGAGACAACTGCATACCTAATTCTAAGACAGTCTCAATAAAGGTATGAAATTTTTAAACCTTTGAATTGATTTCAATTTTTTTTTTAAAGATTTATTTATTTATTTATACAAGCACTGGGTACAGTCAGAAGCATGGGAAGGTGAGAGAATTCACCAGAGCCAGAGCGAGGAACAGAACAGGCAAGGCAAACTGATGAAGAAATACACTGCTGAGGGCAACAGCGGGTGGCAGGAGAGGTCTGAGTGCCATGTGGGACCCTCGCCCGGCGGCCATGGATCGATCTGGCACTGCAGAGGCTGTGGGCAGCTTCGCAGCCCAGTGCTCAACCGCTGGGGAGGTCACCGGGGAGGCCCTGATTTCAAATTATTTTGATGGCAGTAAATAATTAATTTCCACACATAATAATCTTAATTTGATTAATAATTTTATTTTTATAAACTTCTTTCTATATAGATCAGAATTTAACTTGACTTCTAAGTAAAAGTGACATCTGAACCATGAAAAATAGAAGAAATGAAAAAATAGCATGTCATAGATTCCTAGTGGAATTTCTAGTCCCAGCAGACATGAAGCACAAGTATGAGTCAATGTCACCTGCTGATGACTGAGCAAAGTACAAAAAGCAACTTCTTCAGGATTCTGAAATAATTGCAGGCACATTGGACAAGGGAGTTAGAGGTACAGTAGAGGTGAGTTATCTTTCTGATTGCTTCCCCTCACCCCCCCCTTCTTTATCTCCCAGCTTAGAGGTCAGATGAGGCTGAACCTGATAGCTAAATATCAGGCACAGAGGGCAAAGACCCCAACTCCATTTACCTGGTACTTTCTCCTCCTTATTTGCAACCTCTCAACAATGTTGGGCCTAATTGCAGAACTATAATACCATAATGGGTGGCTGATAACATGGATATCAGCATGTGAAACTTTGAAAAAGTTCTGACTAATTTTGCTTTGCAAATTCCCTTGATTTTCTTCCATTTTGCAGGAAAGGGGGCCCTGCTGTGTGACTCATGAGTTAAGAATTCCTATCATTTTTTCTTTTTTCTTTCATCACTCCTTCACAAATGCATGCGATGCCGATGCCAAAAATATCTACAATACAAGCATTTGCATTTGAGGGACCAAAATTTAGTTATTATAGTATGCTACTTTATTGCCCCAAACTGGTTTTTTTCCATGTTGTTGGGCATATGAAAGCCCAGATATAGACCATGTTTCTTTTTTTTTTTTTTTTTTTTTTATTTATAGAGGCATGTTTTTTTTTTATTTATTTGTTTGTTTGTTTGTTTTGTTTTATACATGCACTGGGTACAGTCAGAAGCGCGGGAGGGTGAGAGAATTCACCAGAGCCAGAGCGGGGAGCAGAGCAGGCAGAAGGACCAAAGTACACTGCTGAGGGGAGCAGCGGGCGGCAGGAGAGGTCTGCACGCCATGTGGGACCCTCCTCCGGTGGCCGGGGAGCAGCCAGGGATCGAACCGGCGCCGCAGAGGTCGCCGGCAGCTTCGCAACCCAGCGCTCAACCGCTGCGCCACCGGGGAGGCCCTAGACCATGTTTCTTAGCTCCTCTGTGCCTTACATTTTTTCAATGGATGCTCTAGAGGAAAAAGTGACCAACCACTTACTTATTTTGTTTAGGTTCTTAGGCTGCTTTCACTCTTCAATGAAAGAGTTGAGTAGTTGCAAAAGAGATCATGAAACACACAGCCTTAAATAAATTACAATGCCCTTTAAGAAAATTATTTGCTGATCCTTGCCCTAGGTTTACAGTATACATATTTAATTTGCCAGGGTCTACCTATAAATCCAAGTCATGTGTAATGTCAGAAATCTAAAAAAGTATATTCCCAATTCTTCCTTCTCATCCTCTGTGCTACTGTAGCCATGTAGTTTAATTTTACACATTATAAACATAAAACATGTTGCTACTTATTTTTGCTTTAGACCATTTTTCAGAGCAATTAAAAATAAAAAAGTAATTTAAAAAATTACTTATTCTACTTCCAATACTCTTCACTTCTTTGTATACATTGAAATCCCTTTGTCCCATCATGTTTCTTCTATACATTTCTTGTGGGTAATTTCTATTGATCTATCTTCTAGTTTGCTGATTCTTTTTTTGTCTATGTCTCTTCCCTTGATGACACTGTCACAGACATTCCCTATCTGTAGTTTACAATTTTAGGATTTCCATTCGATTTACTTTCATCTCTGTTGAAATTAATCACCTGCTCTGCATGTTGTCCAGTTTTCCACTAGACCCTTTAACACATTAATTATACTTATTTAATATAATTGTGAGACAATTCCAACATCTGTGTTATAATATGGTTTTGATGACTGCTTTGTCTATTTTTCCTTGCTTTTTCATATGATCTGTAGCCTTTTGTTGAAGTTCTTATACTTACTGTCATCAGGTGTATGAGAATAGAGACTAAAGTGTTTTTTATGCTGGGAAATGAGCATGTTCCCATTGTATATTAACACAGGGGTTTGAGTTTTAATTTAATTAAGAATTGAGTTAGGTTTGAAGTTAGCTGTTGCAGTAGTTACCCTCAGTGCACAGCAGGCTGCGAATTCCTATAGTGATACCTTCTATTGGGAGTAAGGGATTTAGTTTGCCAAAGTATTTTTCATTCTCCTAACAGTCCTCCCGAGGACTGTTCTGGGCCAGATCATTGCTCTGCAATGTCAGCACTGAATGGGTCCAGAAAAGTAGTGAACTTGCTATTTGTTCAGCTTTTTATTGTTGAAAGGTTTGGGATGATATTCTTTCCAGCTTTCTATGTTAAAACTACCCAAACTATTTGCACTTAAGTCCATGTAAAGCTTACTATCAAAACTTTATAATTAAGACATTGGGCCAGAAGCTGATAACTGCAACCTGCCAAAGCAAATATAACTAATATCTGCCCTTATCAAAATTCCTACCACAACAATTTCTAATCTAAGGATGAATACATTCAGATCAGGGAAAAAAATTACGATTACATTTGTTTGTTAAAGGTTTAAGTAAATATTGAGGTTTTATTCAAACAACTTAAAACATTTTGTGTGGCTCTGTGGAGAAAACATATAATAAGATAAAAATTTTATCTTATTCTTGTAATAGTTTCTTATTGAGAATAGTTCACACACTTGCCATTCCCAAACATTAAGCCGACTCTGGGCTCTATATTTATTTCCTTGTTCTTTTTCATCACAAACAAAATTGACTATGCTGTCCCACTCAATGAGGTACTTTCTATTTTTCGCTTTTTTGTTTATTCGTTATCTTACAAAATAACGATAATAATTTTTGTTTATTCGTTATCTTCTGCCCCTTTTTGTAGTTCTTCAGATTAAATGTCCACTTCATAAAGTAAGTTTGTATCACCTAACCTGTCTTCTTTCACTACTTTTAACAACACATTACAGGAATAGATTACATGGAGTTGAAGATCGCCTTCATGGAAAGTATCTCATATTTGTATCTCTAGCACTTCAGTGTTAAGCACTTACAAAGAATAAATGCTGAAATTTAAAAATCCATTAGAATTTACTGAAGTAAGGTACTTCAAGCCAATTTTCTCATATGAGAAATTAAATATATTTGCCAATTAATGAAAGTGCTACGTGGCACTGAAAAAAAAATGTGATAAGAATCAGACATTTGTGTGACTCTAACCACTATTGTCTCTATGGGTAAGAAAAACACCTGGAAAGTCAAGGTGCCAGAACATAAACTGATAAGAGAAATTCCAAAGTAAGAGGGAGTTAGAACATTCTAATTTTAATGGTTTCAACTACCTCTAATTTGATGCCATTTGTTCTTCTACAGCTTTGAAGATAATTGTTCAAAACACTATTGTTTTCTAAAATAACTGCTTGTTCTATAGCTAATCAGGTGGTTATTACCAACACTTACTCTTATCCATTACCAGCCATCCCTCCCTCTCACAGATTAAGTTGTTAAGTATGTTAGTATCATTAGTTATATCACAGCCAACTTCTTGATCTGATCTCAGTGGTTTGCTTCTCTAATATGACCATTTCTACTAGTCAAATATTTTACAATGAGTTTATAATTTGACCCTCAAGTGCTGATGTTTTCCAAATTTCTCAATTCACATTAAATATGCCCTATTGCTGCCTATTTCAAAATGTATTCTGAGGAAATAAAATGATGGATCAATTAAATACCACTCGAATATTAAACTCAGAGCTGTGGAAGTTTAAAAAAGAGAGATTACATACAAATATTGATAATCACACAATAATAAAAATTATCTTCAATATAACAGTGGGTCAGAGAAATTATTATAGTCATATATGCATGATTCGATCTTTTGATTAAAAAAGCACTATACTTAGAGTTATAAAAAGATCAGAGAACTGGAAACAGAAATGCAGTCTAGGATAGATTATTCAGACTAATATAGAAGTCTTGGCATGAATAAGAAGAGAACTGTGGTTCCACAGAACAGTTGGATTATGAACCAGAATATGCAAATCAGGTAACTATGATAATTATTAAAATCTTAACTTGCAAATAAAGGCACAGAAAATAACATTCTACAGTAGGTTGTTGAAGCATAGTATGGGACACGGCAGTATAATCAAAAGTGTGTGGCGTTTACAGTAGTATTACTCTTTGGCATGTTACTACCAAAGCAACAGAGGAAGCACAATTTACCTTCATTTTTAGTTAGGACAACTGTTCGTGTGTTCTTTACACCCACGCCTGCTCTTGCTCATGCCTGTGAATTCACATATACCTGTATTGACCTGAATGTTTCCTTTCCTTACATGTCCAAAAGGCCTTTTTAATGTGTGCTTTTGTATTTCTCTAGACTTCTCTCAAATCTCAGACTTAGCTTTCTCCTTTATCTCTGCCTCAATAGTTATTAAGGTGTGCTCATTTACTGTCTACAATGCTTTAAGTTGCTTTCATTTTTCTTCATTTACAAAGTCATCACGCCTTTTCTTCATAACCTAAACCATGGAGAGCTTTTTCCGCAAATCCTCAATAGCTGCTTGTTTTCTACCTTAATAGTTCTAAAAACAACTTCTAGAATAACTAATCAGTTTCTTGATAATTGTTGATTCTTGCTAATTGTCTTTCTTGAGGAAAGACACAGGTCAAGGGTTTGCAGTCTCCTTGCTTTGTTTTTCTTGATCACTAATTCAAATTTCAACTTCCAACCAAAGAACTATAGTTGTGATGAGAACCAAAGTCCCTTCCAAAATGCTAAGATTCTAGAAAGAGAGCTGGGGAAGACAGGAGAGCACTTCACAGTGTTTTAAAAGAGACCTTGGTTATCATCACACCTCATTTCATACAGTCCTTTGAGGCTGTATTCCCTATCTACACTTTGATTTTCTGCTTTATGGATACTATTCTTTACTACTTACAATAGCTATTTCATTTCAGTTACTACACTTTAAGTTCTTAAAATTTCTTCAGCTCTACCCTTATCTTTTCCTATATCCCAACCACACTTCTTTTCACTTTTTTTTTTAACATCTTTCATGATGAGTTTTAAAAGAACATGTATTCTTATTGGAAATAAAAAGCATACTTTAAAAAAATCTTACTTCTTTTGCTAATTTAAATCTTTCCCACAAATGTCATTTTCTGTCTCTTAAGAACAGTACTCCCCTTATTTTATAATACTAAATTGTTTGTGTCTCTGATTGCTTACTCAGTTTTTAAGAAGCCAGTTCTGTTTTTAATAAATGGGGAGAAATAAATGATGATGGTGAATTAATTTCCTTCATTACCCATGTATTTATATTTAAATCTTTCAGATCTTAAGAAACTTAGTCACATTTCTAATATTAGTTATCAGTGGCTTACTGCGGCTCGAAACAAGAAGGTTCTTCCCGTCTATAAAGAAGAGTATAACACATCCTAGAAGAACTGAAGCATTACTTCTCTTTAAAGATAATGCAATAAAAATGTGTTATTCTTTCATTTCTTTACAAATTATCACTTGGTGTGCCCTATTGTTGGAATCCAGTACAGACTTGCTGCTTACTTAAAATTCTCTCTTTAAAAGATTTCAAAAGTATTATTTCTCCCTCTTACATACAGTTTTGGTTCTAAGCGATCAGACATTTCAATATATTAAAACTGTTTTACTCCAAAACTCACTTAGAAAAGGTACTTAATAACAATCACTTCTTGAATTATATGGGAAATTAAAATTTCCATTTCCAAGACAATTTTTATAGGAAAATATGCAATAAGTATTTAAACACAAGTCAGTAACTTCAACAACAAAGCATCAATCTATAACTCTCAGAATTCCTATCTTAGCCATTTATTTAAACAGAACATTCCTGAAGGTGGCTGCATTAACTAATATGGAATTCTGATGGCACTTGTGTAACCACATGTTCATGTTTATGCTTTGAGCCTGACAGGGTACCTGTGGAGGTCCACCTTGAATGTATGTACACAAATGTGTACTCTTATCCAGAAGCCTGCACATACCCAAAACAACAGTAGCATCAACTCAGAGTTTCCAGCTTATTAGGGTAGGAAATTCCCTGTGTGGTCCCAGTTGACATAATCTTCACTCTTCCAGAAAACTGCTTTTCCAAGGCATACAGGAGTCTTTTGCCTGCCTGGACTATGCTGGTGTTTAGGGTCTTTGCTGCAGTGTTTCTGAGTTGTAAAGTGGGCATTTGGAGAAAGCAGCTTTTTATTATGTGGAACTATTTACTATACTGCAAAGCATTTAGCACTTGCCTACTAAATACCAGTAGAATTTCATAGTTACCATAGTAGCCCCTCCACCCCACTCTTACGCTCCCCCAAAAAAAGAAATGATCTTGCCCTAAATACTTCCAAATACTTGGGGACAGGGAGCGGGAAGATGAGAGAGAAGGACGCACCACTCCCAATTGGTTATTATACCATATAGTTTGTGGGCCTTGGACCCAAATTCCTTTTTATCTTGACAACCCAAAATACTTAGCATGGCTCATTCATTTCCTTCAAATCTTAGCTAAAATTCCCTCCTACCCAAAAGATCTACTCTGATAATTCCGCAACCTTTGGACTCAACACTATCAATCCCTCTAAACTGAAGTGTTTATTTTTTCCCAAAGCAATTACCATTTTTTCAGACACTCTTAATTTGTTATTATGCTTGCTATTTACCATCTCCCACTGCTAGAATGTAAGCTCCATGAGGGCAAGGATCTTTGTTTTGTCCACTGATATATACCAAGTACCTAAAACACAGCTGCAGGTCTCAGAAGGTCTAATGCTAATATCAAAAAAGCATGATCAGCAGAATGATGGATGCAGACTATGGAGACTTTAGACCTGTCTCACTAGGATTCCTTTGAAACCACGGACTCTTTCACGTATTAAGGTAATTTTGCTTCTTATTGACAAGTATATAAGCAGAGGGAGACGCTCTTCTGTTACAGACATGGACAGTAATCAGATCCCATAATGCCTTTAGTTAGCAAATCTCTGAGTCCTCCACAGCAGTGTTTTAGACTCTGCAGAAGAAATCAAAAGCCTTCCATTTACCTGCAATTATTTGAACCTGAAAGAGGGAATTAATAATTCCCGAAGTCATCTACTAGCTGAGAGGCATGGACACACAAGTGGGGACACGTCCCACCCCACAATAATTTTTAATGCAATTCCAGAACAGTTTATGAATAGACTGAGAAGGCCAAGAATAAGTATAAAAAACAAAAAAAAATATTAGAAAGATCCATTTTAATAGAGTATCAAAGTAGTAATGAAATGAGCAAAGAAATGGAAATTGCACTGCTAGGAGCTAAATATATAAAGCCGATATGAAATATATTTAGAGTCAAAGTTAACTGCTATGTCACATCTTTTTCTCCAAAAGAAATTCCCTATAACCATTTTACAGTGTAAAGCCAGCTATTTCCCTAAAATTCTCACCCCATTTCCAGCTCTGGATGCACAGCTACTCAGTCACATTTTCCACCATTTATTCTATGTGAGGGCCACCCAGCCTACGACAATTCAATTAATCTTACAAGTGACATAAAAAACAACAACAACAACAACAAAAAAAACAGATGTGGCATTAAGATTTACAAAGTTATTGAAACTTTTTAACAAGTAAAACGCATCTTTACTTAGCTACACCAGAATGAGGAATAAAGGGGTTTACATATGTTCCAATTCTAAACCTATCAATCAAACCCATGTTATTCCTTTGGGAGCTTATTTACATGCATATTTATCAGCCTCACATGCTAATTCCCTGCTGTTTTATGCCTGCAAGGCATGTTTATGAGTCATAATTGTTGATCTCATTTGATGTATTTCACTGAAGGAAGACATTATTCAGTTATGTGGTCTAATGTCAATGAGTTACGATGACCTGATCTTCCAAATGCAACTTGCTCTTTAATTTTTATTAGGACATAACTTATGGTACAGGAAAAGAAATATACTAAAATAAAAGAATAAATGTTTTACATAAAGGATTTAGTTAATCATCTCATTGCATCCTGCTCATATTCAATCTGAAAAGCAGCTGAAAAATTGTGTCACTCATTCAGTCAATTTACTTCCCCACACTCTTACACTGAGACTTTGTTTCATAATCTGTCACTTCAGTATAACTTTTAGAACATTCCTCCAGTTCATATTAGCACATGTTTGTTTATTTACTGTACTATCAAATGCCTTTACTATCATTTTACTTTTGCCCCCTCAATCAAGATTCAGTGATTTTTTTTTTTTTAGGCTGCACTATGAAACCTGACTAGTCAAATTTCAACTCATATAAAGTGTTACTTTAAGCAGGGAGTCTTTCAAAAACAAGTAAATTGGTTGATGAGTAACTATCTCTATCTACACTTAGTCAATCTCTTAGAAAATATTAAGTACCCATTGTTTATTTCAAAGTCGAACACTAGGTTTTTTAAAAGTAAAAACACTATATGCAACCTACAGCAGAAAACAATTTACTGGTGGTATTAGGGATAGCATATGAGACATTTTGTTAGTGTGAAAGAAAAATGGAATATATTGCAATGTATCTTTACTTCTATAGCTAATACTAAATTTGTGCTATATGAAGTACTTTACAATAATGGAATGTGGCCTTGATGATTATAAAGCACATAATCCTATCACAAGGGTCTTGAAAAAATTCCCACACAACAGAGAGAAACTGGACTAAAAAAATAATTTTTGTGACATGAATTTGTATAAAGAGCATAGTGTCTGCATTTCCCTGTCCAGCACTTTGTGGGTGTGAATATCTCCTAGTACTGCCACATCATGGAGAAGGGGCTACTGCACAGGATCAACAGTCTCTTGACTGTCATGGGAGAAGGAGAAAAGGAGGCCCACGTTCACTCTTCTACCTGTTGACCACATCACCTGAGAGATACCTTGATTGAATTGAATCCCAGAAAATTAAGCATTAAAAGATAGGCACATTTGGCACATAAATAAATGGAGCACAGTAGTCATTCTCTCTTCTCTTGAAGTATACTTATGTAAAAATTACAAATAATGCTATTCTTTTAAAGCATTCTTAAATATTTAATTGCAGGATTAAAACTTTAGAATGCAATAGGCTAAATTTTATACGAAGAAGCATAAGTATTAAAAATCTGTGAAAGAAACTACCTGGCTTTAACCATTTCTGAGCGTTTGCAGAAAAAAGAATGAGGAAAAGTTAACAAATAGTATTACTATACAAAGAGCATTTTTTAAAACTCAGTAAGTATGTTGATATTTAATACGTGTATTCACAATACCATGGGATTTAAAATGTAATTTAGTGCATTAGAACATACATGTGTTAATAGAAATTGATCTATTTTTCTACAATGGAGCTAAAACCAACCAAATTATACATTTGCGGCAACAGCAGGTCTATATTACCAGAATTACCACATAAAGCAAAATATTTACCTTTAAAATACTAAGTGTAAGTGTCAGCGACTCTAGCAGGACACACTAAATAAATGGTGATGCCAGTTCCAGGACATTATTAGTTTTTCAATATTGTTTATGCAATTGGAAAAACATTAAAATTCAATACTAATCTAGTATGCTATTAAAATATTCTGAGGCTTGATAAAGATATTTTTGTTTTTTCTTCAAATTTTATTTATTTGACAGTTGCTTTTATATCTATACAACTTTGGGGAGTGTATTTTTCACACCTCCGCAAGTGCACATGCCTCATTCGCTCTCCACCAAAACTCCCAAGCCGATACTCTACTATCCCGCCTCCATCTTCCTCACTCCCTCTGGTAACCACTGTATTTTTTCATAGACTAACAACTATTTCTGCTGTGCTTTGCAAGGACATTTTTTAACTGAAAACTTCCTCGTGTCTTCACACAAATGAAGAAGGCCTTATCTGCCCTACACCATCTAAATGAGGCCTTCCCTACACCCTAATTAAAACTGTTACATCCTCCGAGTTTCACTTCCCACCCTTCTCCCCTGATGCATTTTACTTGTAGCACTATCACTATAGAACATAATATATATTTTATGTTAATTTTGCTTACTGTCTCTCTTTCATAGACTTGCAAACTTATTGAGAGCAGAGATTGTGTTTTTGTCATTCCTATGTTCCGAGTACTTAGAACAGACCTTGGCATAGTCAATAAATTGCTATTGAATGAAATAATCAATGAATGTTAAACCTTTCAATATCTATCTGAGAACAGATGAGGTTAAAATAATTTTGAAATCAACAACCAAACTAGAACACTTATGAGAAAGAGTACTGAATGTATGAGGACCCTATTAAACTATAACTATTAACATTATATTAATATAATCAGAACACGTGCTTAAGTTATGAGAGCACCTCAACCACAGTAGTTCAACAAGTGAAATACAATGAAGAGAAAAATATCACCAAATGTAAAAACCCTATGAAAAGCTATAACCTTGACCTTTCTCCAAAAACAAATTATTTTAATTAAAATAATTAACATATTGGTTAATAATCTTTTTAAATAATTGATGTACAATTATAATAGTTCCAGGTATAAACCCGATTCAGTATTTATATATATGCATAATGATCACCACAGTAAGTCTAGTTAACATCTATCACTGACAAAAAAATTTTGTTGTGAGATATTTTTCTTGTGATGAGAACGCTTAAGATCTACTTAGCAACTTTCAAATATACAGTGCAATATTATTAAATATAGTCACATGACTATTTTATATGCCCAGGATTTAACTCTGACTGAAGTTTGCACCTTTTTTTTTTTTTTAAGATTTATTTATTTTTGCATACAAGAGCTGGGGTACAGGCTAGAGGTGTGGGGGTGAGAGGATTCACCAGAGACAGAGTGGGGAACAGAACAGGCAGACTGACTGAAATACACTGCTGAGGGGAGCAGCAGGAGGGGTCTGCCTCGCCATGTGGGTTTCTCCCTGGCCAGCCGGGGATTGAATTCGTGTTGCAGAGGCTGAGGATTGCTCCATAGTGCTGTGCTTAACTGCTTGCATCACCAGGGAGGCCCCAAGTTTGTACCTTTTGATTCCCTTCACCCACTTTGCTCCTTAACTCTAATCTTGCCTCTGGCAACCACCAATCTGTTCTCTGTATCTAGGACCTCTGGTTTTTTGTTTTGTTTTTTTACATTCCACACATCAGTCAACTCATATGAATTTGTCCTTCTCTGCCTGACTTACTTCACTTAACATCATGCTCTCAAGGTCCATTAGTGTTGTCACAAATAGTAAGATTTCATTATTTCCATAGCTGAGTAATATTCTGTTGCATACATATACCAGAATTTCTTTACCCATTTATCCAATAATGGACACACAGGATGCTGCCATCTCTTGGGTATTCTAAACAATGCTGCAATGAACATGGAGATACATTACCTCTTTGAAACAGTATTTTTATATTCGATGTAGATGCCCAGAAGTGGAATTGCTGGTTCATATGCTAAATCTATTTGTGATATTTTTAGGATCCTCCATACTGTTTTCCAAGGTGACTGTATCAATTTAAATTCCATCTAAAAGGGCAGGAAGATTCCCTTTTTCTATATTCTTGCCAACACTTCCTATTTCTGGTCTTTTTTAATAGCCATTCGAGCAGGTGTGAGGTGAAATCTCCTCGGGGTTGCAAGCTGCATTTCCCTGGAGGTTACTGATGTTGAGCATATTTTCATATATCAGTTGGTTATTTATATCTTCTTCAGAAAAAAAGTCTGCTCAGATCCAACATTTTAGTTGAATTTTTTTTTTTTTTTGCTATTGATTGAGTTGTATGAGTTCTTTATATATTTTGGATGTTAACCTCTTAACAGATATATGATTTGTGAATTTATCTTCTACCATTCTGCAGGCTGCCTTTTCATGGTGATCCTACTGTTGATTTTTACTTTCATTGTCTTTGCTTTTAGTGTCAAATCCAAGAATTCATCACTAAGACAGTGTCAAGTAACATATTGCCTAAGTATTCTTCCAGGAGCTTCATGATTTCAAGTCTTACATTCAAGTTTATAGTCCATTTTGAGTTACCTTTTAATGTCTGGTGTAAGAGAGTGATCTAGATTCATTCTTGTGCCAGTTTTTCAAATGCCATTTGTTGAAGAAACTGTCTTTTCCCCATTATATATTATTGACCTCTTTGTTGATTAACATTCTTATCAATAATTTTATGGTATAACTGAATTATCAGAGATGTATAAAAGAACAATTATTGATCTTGAACAATCTCATATTCCTAACACATGAAAAATGTGATTCTAATAGAGGATTAAAAATATTAGCACATTAATATAAATATATAAATTCATATACAAATTCATAACACTAAGGATTCCTTAATATTCTCACATTCATCCTTTACATATTTAATTTTTCAAAAATATTTAACTTTTTTAAAACAAAATAAAGCTAAAGATGTAAAAGCATCAAGTATAAAGCACTAGTTTACTTGCAAATGAACAGAGATTTTAAAATTTTTCTTGTACTGCCTCATAGAATAAAATTTGGAGGTGGCTTTGTGACTCAAAATACTTAATTTTCCTTTTCTCTCTTCCATTAAGATAACATCTGTTCTGGCCATGAGTCAGTAAATCAAATTTGATGAGAATTTAGCTGAGTAATAAGATGAAAATGCCTAATGATGGACAGATTTGTAGCTTTTTCTATTTAATAAAACTTTTTTTAAATTTAAAAAAATAATCAAAAGTACAGTTTTTATAAATAAAAGAAAATGAACGTGCCAGTTAAATCCCCAAATCTCTATCTCAAGACTCTCTTTCCAGAATTTCTGAGTCAATTACTATCTGCTCAGTGAACATCTCCATAGTAATGTCTATCACACAAGTCAGATGTCTCAATTCAGGCAAACAAAAATCTTGATTTCGCCTCCCATTATCATTCTCTCCAAGTTTAAATTTTTCTCAGTTTCTAACATTTTAGTAAATAGCATCATCTAGTCAGTTACCCAACGTTAAAAACTAGGAATCTTTCTGGATTCCTCTCTTATATTCACTACCATCAGTTTATCAATTGTCTTATCTGCTCATCTCAAAAACATATTCTCTTCATGTCCATTACCACCATCCCCATGCAAACCTATTGTTTTTCTCCTGAAGACAACATCATCTACTAACTAGATGATCTACTAACTAGATGATGTTAAAATTCCTAATATGAATTTGGCGGGATTGTTTGAACATGAAGAAAAGCTGATTCTAAATTTACATGGAAAGGCAAAGGAATTAAAATAACCAAAACAATTTTGAAAAGGAATTAAAAAGTTAGAGGAATCATAATACCTGATTTTAAGACTTACTGTATATCAGTGTTGTTCAACATTTCAAAGCATTTCTTGGCTAACATGCTTGTCCTTCCACCATTACGATGGTGGTCTTTATTACTCTAACTATATAACATGTATCTCACAAGGAATGGTGTTACCTCCAAGGAGGCAAAAATCTGCTTTTAAGGGATAAAAACAACTTAGGCATTGCAATAGTGATTAGCCTGCAAAAGTCCACAGTATCTAATAGGCAGACAAACTATTTGTGGCATTAACATTTCATAATGCTACCACTTAACTCTGGCTGCAATGTTAATTGCCTTAGCCAAAAAAAAAAAAAGTAGCAGGTATGACAACTGCCAGTACAAACCTAGTTCTCATGAAACACTGCAACTTGTTTGTATTTCTGGAAAGATCACACCACAGTGCTGACAAAAAAAGCAATGGCTGAAGGATGAAAAATGTGGTTCAGTTCCTCCATAAATCACTCAAGTCAACTGCCAAATGTATGAATGAGGTATTCATAGACTAGCCGTCTTCCAATACATAAGCAAACTCAGGCCAGAACAAGAGAAGGACCCACACTCGCTCAATAACAAATGCTTGTTGCTTTAAGTAACCAAGTTTAGGGATGGTTTGTTACGCAGCAAGAGCTAACTGATTATGAATAATATAAAAGATTGTTGCTTGGTATGTGCCAAGCATATAATATAGTTGGCCAACACAGATTGTTTTAGTTATTGAATTCAGCCATATACTTTTTGAAAACATTTTCAATTTGTAAATGTAAGCTATCTCAGTGTAGTTCAAGGAATTTGTGAGAAAATATTGAAAATGCAAAGGTTTCGTGATAAATGCATTTATCACATGTGATAATGCATTTTGTGAAAATGCAAAGGTTTTTGTGATACTTTTACTGAAAAGTGTTTGTAAACAGAAAAGAAAGGTTGAACTTTAAAAATCAGGCACTAACCTTCACATATGTGTCTCAAATTATGTCTCAATGTTTTTTGAAATAACAGGACATATATATGTAAATTTTAAAATTTTCTCGCTAAGAAATATTTATTTCAGAAAACGTCACATTTCAATAAGAGCAACAATGTTGAATAAGCATGCTATGACCCTTAAAGAACTACATTAAAAAATTTCAGTATTGTTATTTTTTGTAACTAACACTTTTTCATCTTTTAAGATACAAAGTAAATGATCCTTAACTAAATATTTTCAGAACACAACTGTCTGGTTCTTAAAAAGTGAACCTCTTCCAAAAAGTACATTCAAAACCTAAACATGAGTGATGTATCCTTAAGTTTAATTAAGTACATCAAAGGAAATGTTGAAATGTTTCATGTAACATGTTTAAGTCATCTTAACAAAAATTCTTATTTATTTTTGTTTAAAAAGTAACTTAAAGTGATTAATAATAAGGTAAACAGAAGGACGTTTATTAGCAAAGAAATATGGGAAGAGTTAAATAACCCTGCAAAAATTTGGTGTATTCAATTTATCTAGAAATGTTGTTTAAAAGAACAAAACAAATGTTGGCTCATTCTTGAGCTTCTTTGTCATCATTAATGTATTCAGGTTTTCACAGCTGAACTGCTATACTTTGAAAAGATTTTCATGAAAGGAAACTCATATTCAATGTTTAAACAAAGCTGTCAGGTTACCAAGACTAAGATTTGAGTGTCCAGAAAACTCTTTTTTAAAAAAATAAGTAATAAAAACTATGCTGGTCTTTATTTGCAAACACACCCCAAAGAGAACCTTTTGTTTAACCATGTATATTTATTTTGGGAGGAAATATGGAGAAAACAATGGTAAAGTAAAAGTGAGACTATTTTGTACAGCTATTTTGTTTCATTACTAGTCCTATTTCTCAAATTGATACAAATGATCTCCTTCTGTTTCTGTCTATCTGCTTGCCTTGTCAGTACAACTAATTGTCAGGGTTGGGGAGATCTCTTATATCTAAACAGAAGATGTGCAGTTTGTAACCTGCCTAATTCGCCTTATGTCCTACATGCCCTCAGTATGGTGTTCATTAAAGTCTCAGCTGTTTTGTTCAGAGCAGTGGCAGCCTAAACATAGGCTTATTTTTCTTTGTTAAAAGGCCAGATTGTGCGTAAATACACACCTAATCTGTGTGTGTACGTGTGTATGAGTGTGCGTGTTTTAATGGCAAGAAATTACCAAGCATGTAAATGCTTCTTGGTGTTTTCATCACTTCCCCTCAAGCCAGGCATCTGAACCCAGTCATTTGCCTAGATGTTTATAAGATAGCACCTCTGAGTTTCTGAAGAGGAGTTTAACATAACAGCCATCTTTAAAATTAGATCAACTATTTAAAAACTGCAAGTCAATAGAAAGGAAATGTATGAACTGCCATTAAAAAACACATACTTAACAGTCCCCCACACTCCCCACAAAAATGTTCCAGTAGTTCCAAGTTCCTAATCCTAATTGTTTCCATGCATCTGACGACACAGAAGATTTAAATGAAAGCTGTATAGTTGTCTTGGCAATAATATCAAATGGCTCTGATAACAATTTTTTTAACTTTAACAGAAATCTCAAAATGTTACATTTAGCTAGTTGAACTACAACCAGAATTTCTGATCAGTTTGGTCCTTTACTAAGTAGACTTTACTAGTGTACTATGTTTTGAAATGTACTATAAAAATAAGTTTTCTTGATGTTTATACAGTTTCTAAACTCATGTATGAATTGTATAGTTAACAAGGTTCACATGTATCAAATTAATCACATTCTGAAATCATTACAAGTGGAAGGTATAGAAATGTGTCAAATACTTAATTACTGCATTTCTGTGTGAAGTTTGATTAACAAGACAAAAGATTTATTTTTAACTTGTTACTAAGTTACTTGTGATATTAATTTTAACATATAATTAATTAAGTGTACATAAAGGACTATTAAACTATTATGCTTGACAGCTGCAAAAAATAATTTAACCTCTGAATGACTAAAATATAAATACTGTATATAGGTGATTTTTATCCAGATACATATTTTTAAAATAAAATTTCATTAGCCATTGAAATAGTTGCCTAAACCTGATTACTTTAAGAAAACATTCATAATTGTATCTTCAAAAGCTTTTCTCAAGAACAACTGATTGCAGAAGACGACCTTTCTAGGTGAAGAAACTTGAGATAACTAGTCCAGTCTCATAAGAAGTTCTCTTTTTCATTCCTAAAAGATGATTTGTGAGTCATTCATAGTTGGTCTACTTGAAAATTACTTTCAGATAGGAAGAGAACAATGATTTTTACGCTAATACACATATTTGAGTATCATCAATCCATCAAGTTTTAAGGAAAAAAGAGGCCTCTATACTAGGTAATTGAGGATTAAGGAGAAAGGAGATTCCTATACCTGGATACTGAAGATGAAGCATCATAACTGAAGAGTAGCTGAACATAAGGAAATTACAGAATGGAAAGCAAGTGCCGCAATAAAATGCTGGGCAAGGTTAAGACCACTGCCTTGAAAAGAAGTAAGGCTGTAACAATTTCATGTTTCATCCTTAAGGATATGAACAGAAGGACTTTTCAACACAATATGGTACACAATACTATTTCTCAGTATGAAACCTATCACAGTCCTGATGTCATAATTGAGAAAAATTTAATCATATGGTCATATTAAAAGATAACACAACTTAGGGTTTACTATGTTGAGGGTGGAGCTAAAACTTCAGGAACATTATTAATCAGAAATTCAAAGTTGAGGGAAGTCCAAACCCTGATTAGGATAACCATCCCTGCTACTCAAAGCATCCCCGGATGACTTTTATAGCGGTACTAACAGGTAACACCTGGCATGTAACCAACTACATGCTAAGCCAACCTTCCACAGAGTAAAAGAAGCATTCACAGGACCCAAGGCAGCGTCTATTCTTACAGGAAGAAAGAAGAGATAGGAATGAGGCATCCCCATTAAGCCGACTTCAATCTTCTTAACAAAATCAAAGGGAGTAATCAATTCTTTACATTTGCAAGATGACTCTGGACAATGACACTAAATTACTTAATAGAACTAAGATCAACATGAAAATTAGAAATTACATAGTGCATGTAACATCAGCACTAAGAAATTTTATTTTATTTCCCATAGAAGAACTGGGTGTAGGTCAGAGGTGCAAGGGAGTGAGAGGATTCACCAAAGTGGGGAGCAGAATAGGTAGACTCACCGAAAAACTGAGGGGCGCATGAGGGGAGGCAGGAGAGGTCTGCTGTGCCGTATATGGGCCTGACCAGTGATCAAACCCAGGCCATGGTGGTGATAGCATTCAGACTTAACTCCTAGGCCAACAGTGAAGTCCCAGCACTAAGAAATTTTAAAGGACAATACTAGCATCATTGCCATCATCTAAAAATGAAGAAAAACGAAAGAAAGTGATATTCTGGAGCAGAAATAAGAAATATCTGAAAAATATATGAGGTTTGTGACTTTTCTGTACATGTCTGAAAACACTGGCAGTTTTTATGGTGTTTCTTTATATTTATTTTGAAAGATAAGCTTCTAAACATATCATTGTAAAAGCCTCCGCATAGTGCATCAATAAGAGTAAGTGCAGAAAACTCAAGTGTTCTACCCCTCTATAAATGCAACTAAGCTGGCAACACAAACTGTTAAGTATCAACTTTTGCAGAGGTCTGAAATCTAGTCCAAAACTTCCAACAAACACAGGAAAGATTCGTTTAGAAAGTTGCCACTGCACTGTGGTGTGAGGACAGGGTAGCATTTTAAATCGCCTATGTAGCATTCTTTACCAGGTGTGTGACAGCTCACATTCCTGGGAAGCCAGCAGTGAGCTACATAGACCTTGTTCTGAAAGAAACGTAGATGAATATTTCAACCTGTCTGGCAGCTTTCTGAAAAGTGAGTGCAAGTGTCTGCCTTTTTTGTGCTGCTTCGAGTGTCCATTTCCAGCACTGGGGCAGCTAACATGGTGGCATTCTCACTGCCCAAAGCAGTTAAAGTCAAAGGTACTAGCCACAGCAGCCTATGGCTGGAAATAGTTATCAACACAAGCAACAGACAACCAAACAGTCTGGGAAGGAAAAAGTGGAGAAAGGGGGTAGCTAGGAGAATGAGGACTTTAAAAGATACTGTGTAATGAAAGAACTGAGAAGGCCACAAGCATACTCAATGCTGGATGTAGGTTCAGAAAAGGCCCGGGAAGACCTCAAACTTTCAGCTCAGATTGAACTTCACACTCGATGGGACTAGGAAGTGAAGGCTAAAGCCTCCTTCACACTGAGACAAAACGCAAAGTTTAGGAGGGTACTTCCCTTTGTTTTTTCTCCAGGTACTTAAGGTGAAAACACTAGGTGAAAACGAAGCTAACAGAAGATGTGATACATAACACAAAATACAGACTTTATGAAAAGAGTTTATAAAAGTCACTAACATGACAAATCCCAAAGAAGGAAGTAGAAAATCTAGTTTTCAATCTAAGTTAAGTAGCACGCAAAGAAACAAGAAAGTATGGGCAATTCACAGGGAAAGAAAAAAATTAACAAAATGTATACCTGAGAAAGTCCAGGGATTAGACTTACGAGAGACTTTAAATCAACTGTCATAAATATATTCCAATAGCTAAAGGAAACCATGAACACAGAACTGAAGGACGCCAGGAAAACAGTATCTCAAAAAATAAAAACAAAGCTGAAACAGACTATCAACAAAAGAGAAAACATTATATATAGGAGCTAACACCAGTCAATGAAGAAAGACTGAGTTTTCCCCCTAAAATCATGAACAAGACAGGGTGCCCCCTTTCAGCATTTCTATTATATGTTGAGATGTCTTTTTCTTTTTTTTTCCCATCACATGTAGATGTCCAGTTGCCTTGACTATAACTACATGGGTGTACTTCTGGACTTCCTATTCTGAATCAGGCAGCATCAGTCTCCTAACCTGTTCTCTTTAAATGCTGTGTGGACTATTCCAGGTGACTCTTGATTTTAATAGAGGAATCCTCTCTGGTCACAACGTAAAGTGAATATACAAATGCATAAAACCAGGCTATGGAAGCCTTCTAGAGCCACAGTATCCAAGAAAACAGAGGCTGTTCTATAGGTGTGGAAAGGTGCTTCTGAAATGCTACAACCCTGACATGCAATGAATCAATCCTTACATCTGAAATGGATTAAACACTAAGGGCTACTAAGTTATTTCAAAAAGTCTTACACAATTCATTTTTTTTAAATATTTATTTATTTATACAAGCACTGGGTACAGTCAGAAGCACAGAAGGGTGAGAGAATTCACCAGAGCCAGAGCAGGGAGCAGAGCAGGCAGAAAGACCGAAGAACACTGCTGAGAGGAGCAGCAGGCGGCAGGAGAGGTCTGTGCACCATATAGGATCCTTGCCTGATGGCTGGGAATCGAACCGGCGCTACAGAAGCTGCGGGCGGCTTCGCAACCCAGCGCTCAACCACTGAGCCACCGGGGTGGCCCAATTTACACAATTTACACAATTCTTACAAGGCGAAAGAAAGCAAGATTTGGAAAAAAGTAAGAACATCATACATCTGGTCAATTTAGATAAATCAAGTCTCTTAAAAAATCTACTACCTTTTAAAAATCAAGCATTAAAAAATAAAATTCTGACTACTCTTTTAATATTCTGTAACACAAGCCATCAATAGACATATTTTAAAAATTCAACATAGAATTTAGAAACCAGCTATAAGAATAATCAAATTAAGGCAAAATGAGAACTGTTTGTTGTAGAATATGTATCAAATAAGTAGTAGTTTTTTATGCTCAATTTACAATGCTATTTAAAGAATTAGCTAAACTAATTTTCTTCTACTGCTAAGTAGACTGTTCTTCTATTAATAGTAAATTAATCTATCTCTAACACATCTGATCTGTGAACAACCTGGTAGATTAAACTCAGAATTTGGGACACACAATGAAAGTCAATGGAGGGTCATTGTACAAACATTCACAAGTACTGAAAAAGTAAATGTACTCTAATGCCTTCTTCCTAGTAATGAGAGATTTAGTTAATTTTTAAAGTCTGGATTCTCCAAGCTTCTTGCACTTTACGTTTAAATATTTATTACCTAATTACTCTTATGCCTGCCTCTTTTTTACTTGCAATTTTACAAATTTCTGTCATTAACCAAAGGAGAAAAAAGGAAAGAAGATGAAAGCAATAGAAACTTAAATCAATCAAATTAAGCAAAAAGATTGTCAAACTAATTTTTTTTTTAAATTACAGTATTGAATTATCTGGATTGCATTTATCTCCCTTCCACACAAAATCACCACTTGATTACATGATAGTAAATCTTGTTCTCATGTTTACAGAGAACAGCAGATCATATTAATTATAACTTGGTTGACAATTCATCTTCTTCCCCTTACTCTGCATATACAGAAACAGAAATGTAACCATTTATTCCTCCCATGTCTTCTGATAGAATGGGTAGAAGGACTTTTCATTAGCTAGTAAAGTGAATTCTTAAGTATGAAATATCCACATTAAAATATAGAACAAGCAAAAGAGACAATAACCAAAACAAAGAGAAACCCCACCGACTGGGAGAAAAATTTTTTACACAACACTAATGATAAAGGGCTGATCACAAAAATCTATAAAGAACTGATGAGACTCAACAACAACAAAGAAAATAATCCAGTCAAAAAATGGGCAGAAGAGCTAAAAAGAAACTTCTCCAAAGAGGAAATGCAAATGGCCAACAGGTATATGAAAAAACGTTCAATATCACTTGTAATCAGGGAAACGCAAATCAAAACTACCATGAGATACCATCTCACACCAGTGAGAATGGCACATATTAAAAAAGCTAGCAACAACAAATGTTGGCAAGGACGTGGAGAAAAAGGAACTCTCCTGCACTGCTGGTGGGAGTGCAAACTGGTCCAACCACTATGTAGAGTTGTGTGCAGATTCCTCAACCAAATAAAGATAGAGCTTCCATATGATCCAGCAATTCCACTCCTAGGTATTTACCCAAAGGACACAGAAACATTAATTCAAAAGGGCACCTGCACTCCTATGTTTATAGCAGCACTATTTACAATAGCTAAGCTTTGGAAACAACCCAAATGCCCAAAAAAAGATGACTGGATCAAGAAAATGTGGTACATATACACCATGGACTATTACTCAGCAATCAAAAAAGATAAGCTTGTGCAATTTGCAGCAACAAGGATGGAGCTGGAAGGGATCATGCTCAGCGAAATAAGTCAAAAAGAAAAAGAAAAATACCAGATGGTCTCACTCATAGCAGGAATCTAGAAAACCTAAATAAGGTACCAGAAAAAAGAATAATTATAATAAAGAAAAAGCCAAATCAACATACAACTATAAACCAGAGACACACTATGGAGGGGGCGGGGAGAGGAGGGATTGGGGTCAAAATAAGGGGGGGTGCAATTGTATGGGGAATATTAAAAAAATCAAAAAAAATATAGAACAAAAGTTGATTTGAGAAGCAAACTTTTCTTATACCCTACCTTTTTCATATTTCACACCATTCTATTCTCTTATGAGGGTAATTAGCTAGGAATGACACATTTTATGACACTCGAAAGTTGGGATATTAATGCAGTATTAAACAAAAATACAGATAAATATTAACACTTAATATTATCCAGGATTTATGTTTCCCTCCCCAACTGTCATTAGAAGTATCCAGTGATCATTAGAAGTATCCAGTGATATTTACACAATGTTACACAGGACACATATTTGTTAAGGGCCAAGAAAAGTTAAGTCTTGTTTACATTCATGTGAACTTTGCTTTGTAACTTTGTACTTTTGCCTTCATCACTTTTTGTCTAGCAACTCTTCAACAAAATCACTCAGTCCATTAAAAGTTTCTTTCTGTTACAAGAAGCCAAGAATGCATTATTCCATTTTTCTATGTGAAGTATGCTATTTAATAATAGCTTGTACACTAATTAAAGCAAATCTAATTGTGAGAACACATTGACATTGTTAAAGTAAATTACTCAATTTGTTAATAGTTTCATTTCAAGTGACCTTAATTGTATTAATTGTGATACTAGGAAATTAAATTGAAGAGCATTAAATACATTGTTCTAATATGTCCTAGAGGAACAAATTTTCCATTACATCAGCAAAGGGAGAGTAATGATTATATGGCACCTCCCACTCCCAAGTAAGTCAGACACACACAGAAACACACACAGACACACACACACACAGGATCAAATAGAAAAGCCCAACTAGACTGAATTTACTGTAACTTTTTTAATATTAGTAGCAAGACATAAAACAGACCAGGTGGAAGTAACTGAGCTTTGTATAAATGGCTTTTTAAGGGCAATCTTTGGGCCTCCCCGGTGGTGCAGCAGTTGAGCGCTGGGTTGCAAAGCTGCCCACAGCCTCTGCAACGCCGGTTCGATCCCCAGCTGCTCCCTGGCCACCAGAGGAGGGTCCCACATGGCACACAGACCTCTCCTGCCGCCCGCTGCTCCCCTCAGCAGTGTACTTCCATCCTTCTGCCTGCTCTGCTCCCTGCTCTGGCTCTGGTGAATTCTCTCACCCTCCTGCGCTTCTGACTGTACCCAGTGCTTGTATATATAAATAAATAAATCTTTAAAAAAAATTAAGGGCATTCTTTAATCTCAGATTAAGCAGAGATATGTCACCATTTAATAGTTAAAATATTGAGAATAGAAACAAATATTAATATACAGAACTGCAACCATAAAAGAAATTTGAAACAATAGTACAACTGCATAAATCTGGCATTTTAACAAGTGCCTAGAATCAAGTCATATAAATATACATTAAAAATAGTTAGGGCCATCATCTTGGAAAAAAAATCAGAGTTCAACAGACATCACAATACAGACTGTGACATAACTCTTGAGTGTTTCAAATAAAATCTGTATTTTCTAACATGGCTTACAAAATCCTCCTAATCTTGCCCCTCCCTGCCTACTGGGCCCAGTGGGAGCCATTCCCTTGCCACCCAAGTTGTCCCAGGTTCGGTGATGGCTGATGTATCACATTCTCATACATCTTCCCAGACAATCTCAAGCACTTGCCGAGTTGTTCACTGTAAGAGTACTATATTTTAATATTTTTATTGTTTATCACTCATTTCTTAATCTTATGCTTTTTTCCATTTTTTTACTGTCTCTTTCATGGTACAATCTGAATTCCATGAGAATTGCTTGTTCAATAGTCTATCCCCAGATCCTAGAAGATCAAAAATATTTTTGAATGAATAGACATAAAGTCTATGGCCTGCAGACTGTGCCTCTATGACTTCTATTCATCTGTATCTTTTTTTTGTGTGGGATCCTCGCCAGCCACCGGGGAACAAACCAGCGCTGCAGAGGCTGCGGGCAGCGTTGCAGCCCAGCGCTCAACCGCTGCGCCACCAAGGGAGGCCCTCATCTGTATTTTTGTCACTGTAATTTCTTATCATTGTTGCAACACGTCTAATTGAAGATTATAAATATGAGAAGACAGATATTCACATGTCCAAGTAAAGATACCAATTGATAGCAGTATTTTAAGTTTGATCGAAATCAGTCATATTCTTTTAAAATTTTCATTAAATAGAAATTCTAGGAAGTAAGTTGTCATTAAGTCTATTTATATTTGGAAGAAAGGAGAAAAGAGATTATTTAAATATACATATCCCCATAATATAAACAATAATTTGGCTCACACATTGCCTTAAAAATAAGTTGAGTAAGTAAAAGTGAATGCTCATAATTTATCTGTTGATAAGGCAAAGCTAGTGGAGGGTTAGCTGACTAAATCTAAATATATTTGCAAGTTCTAGAGAAACAATCAATGTAATTTATAGGAATACAATAATTCCCAAATGGTAATTAAACCATTTCTAAAGATTCAAGTAAATTGCATTTTTAATACTAGAGATGTAATAAAAGAAAATGACCACTGAAAGTAAATAACTTGAGATACTAAAATTGTTATGATTTCTTTCATTTAAAACACTCAGATTTTCCTAAAGTGGAAAATAAAATAGTTTAAAGCTAACATAACGTGTCTTCCCTCATGCTTTCCTATGTACCTCACACAGGATTTCTCTTTTCTTTTTTAAAGATTTTACTTATTTATTTTTGTGTAGAAGAGCTGGGGTGTAGACCAGAGGTCCAGGGTGTGAGAGGATTCACCAGAGACAGAGCAGGGAGCAGAACAGGCAGATTTACGAAAATACACTGTTAAGGAGCAACGGGTGAGACAGGAGTTCTGCTGCACCATATGTGGGTCAGCTCCCCGGCTGGGGATTGAACTCAGGCCATAGTAGCAGTGATAATGCTGGGACTTAAGCCCTAGGCCACCAGGGAGGCCCAAACACAGGATTTCTTCTCAGGAAATGCAAAGAGCAGAACAGTCAAATGCTAGAGTACAGCATAAGCACTTTATGAAAAAGATTTCGTATTTCAAAACACCTCTTTGATTAACAAGGAAGCCTTATACTAGCAAAAGCATAATGATGGCAAACTAATTTATTTTCAATTCTCAGAATACAAGTTAAGAATAAAAACTACTTGAGCTCAGAATAATCTTATCAGCAAGGTAAAGCATTCCCAAAGCTTTTGGTAAAGGCATCTTTTTAAAACAATGTCAGAGAACAACCACAGAAAAAAAGCTACATTCACAAACTTGAAGAATCCAACAAATCATAATAAAAATACCACAACAAACAGATGTCTCTTTTTTCCACAAATTACATATATAATTTCTAAACTGCTAAAATATGCTAAAGTAGATATCAACATCTATGACTGTAGCACAGATTAAAACTTCATATAATAAATTTAATCTTCTGTTCATTTAAAAAGATTAGTAGAATACATAATAATAATAGTTTCAATCCCCTAAATTTAAACACATACAAGGTGCTACACTTAGATGTACAAGAAAAATTTATAAATATCCAAGTTTAATGGTATTAAAATATTATCTTTAAAAATCAAGTATATGCACAGATAATTTTACCAAGCTGTATCAGCGATATTTAAAAAATACTCCTGACTATTATACTGCAAAATAGGGTGATATTTTAAGACTAGAACTTGGTTTTTGGAAATTACCCCTAGCGGAGGAGCAGGAGAAATATATATGAAGGATCAAAGAGGTCTTAAATTATTTTCCTTGAATAAATAATTGTCTGCCTGCCTTTTCTTCTCCCAGAATATTCAATTTTCTCCCTCTGATTGGGTAAGATCAAAGTAAGAAAGCCTATAATCTTTAAAACTAGTAGTTTCAGTAGGTAAAGGTTTTAAAGTTGGTTTAAGCTATGAGTGGACTTAGGAGAAGGAAGGAGGAGGTGGAGGTTCATAATTGTTTATACTTGTAAAGGACTAATTATTCGTTTTACCACTAAGCCAGGTAAATGAACAAAAGGAGGTGGTGACATTGAGAAGGCCATAACGGTGGTTACTTTTGCAAACCATGCCAACTTAGTGGATGGATGTTTCACTATTTAAAGATTCCAAACTCCATCTCTATAATTCTTTAATAAGAAACCCACTGTAGGTTGATTTCACCTGAGCAGGGTTTAGTTTTGTTTTTCTAAAGTTTCAAGATGATATTGTCACTCTAAATCCCACAACTCTGTTCTAGAAATGCCTAGACCCTGCCAACAAAAACTGTCACACAAATTCCCAATTTGGTTATTCAAGAATGCTGTAAAAGCTGGCTAAATGTGGTGGGAAAAATTACCTGAAGGTATGGATACTCCTGTGCATATTATCTTTCCCATATTGGGGTAGCTTTTGCAGGCTGCTTCGAAAGGAGCCTACCTCTTCAAGCAAATAAAGGAAATTGCCACAACAGTGAAATAAAACTAAAAACCAGCAATTAATAAGGAATGGACCACTCATTGAAAAAAACTCCGAATTGATACCACAAGATTCTTTTTTTTAATTTTCAAGGGTCTGCATTTTACCAATAGTAAGCTTCACTGGCACCATTAAGATGTCTAACTTACTAAAATGTTAACTCACTTTGAAAGCACAAACACATAAAGATCCACACATAATCATTCAAATCTAGTATTAAAAAGTTGAACCTCTTCATTGAAAAGTTTATCATTGACTTTTAACCACTATCTTTTGAGTTCACTTCCAATCCACTCAAGTGAGTTAGCGGTATCTTGAAAACAGCATAACCACTAATTACAGACTGTCAGTCTATTTTCAATTACCAAACTGTGTATTTTCTCCCGAGAACTGAGGCTCACTTTGGACCTTCTGGAAGCTCTTCCATCTGTGACTTCTAAAATTTAGCACTCCTCTACCCTTTCCCTACTTTGCTTATTCTTCCCAAATGTTTTAAATAATGCTCCCTCTAGCCAATGTCTAATTAAGAGAAATTCCTACAGATCAGTCCTCAGCTCTTTTTTTCTTTCTTTGGATTTCTTATTTGTCTCAAAGTTTGAGGTGACCTCTCTCAGAATGACCCTCAGATCTCTAACTCATGCCTTTCAAACTGAAGGCTCTCACTTTCAGCTTTCTGTCACACAGATTCATTTAGAGGAACTGAGCAGGGCAGATTCGCTGCTCTCTGATTTCACTTTTACCAATTATCACACCACACTTGGCAAAATCTGTTTTTAAGACACTTTTAAAACTGTCCATTTTTAACATCCTTGTTATTGTCATTTAAGAACTTCCAAGTCATTCCTACATTTATTTAACAATCTTTATAGTTTTTATTGATTTCGAGGAAGTATTTTTGATTAAAAGTATACTCCTAACAAAACTATGCAGACAATGAAGATGATTACTGATTAAGGGGGGGAGAAGGGATGAATAGGCTGAACACAGAGGGTTTCTGTGAAAATACTTTATATGTTACTATAAAGAGGATATGTTTTATCACACATTTGTCCAAACCAACAGAATGCACAGCACCAAGAGTCCTATTAGGGACTATGGAGTTCAGGTGATTATGAGAAGCTCCATGTACGTTCATCTGTTGTGACAAATGTACCACTCTGGTGAGGGGGTGTTGAAAATGGGAGAGGCTACTCACCTGTGGAGGCAAGGGTTAGATGGGAAATCTCTGTGCTTCCTTTTTAATTTTGGTGTGAAACTACAATTGCACCATCCCAAAAAACTCTTTTTGGTTTTTTTTTTTAAAGACTTTAAAACAAGACCAAGATTTGAATCTACCCAAATCAATGTAGATTCAAATTATTACACTGAACTAATGAACGGACTGAGCTGGTTTACTGACTACCATCAGTAAACTCTCTGCACTTGGTTCTTTTTTTTTTTTTAAAATAATACATTTTATTTTTATATTCCCCATACAATTGCAACCCCCCCATTCTGACCCCAATCCCTCCCCTCCTGCCCCCCACCCCCCAAAAAGTGTCTCTGGTTCATAGTTTTTTGTTGATTTTGATTTTCACTTTCTTATAGTTATTCATTTTCCTGGTCCCTTATTTAAGTTTTCTAGATTCCTGCTATGAGTGAGACCATCCGGTATTTTTCTTTTTCTTTCTGGCTTATTTCGCTGAGCATGATCCCTTCCAGCGCCATCCATGTTGCTGCAAATTGCATGTGTTTATCTTTTTTGAATGCTGAGTAATATCCAAATGCCCAAAAATAGATGACTGGATCAAGAAGATGTGGTACATATATACCATGGAATATTACTCTGCACTTGGTTCTTATGGAAATTTTGATTAGGGTCATAATGAAAGAAAATGTGGAAGAAAGGAATTTTAATAAAGATTTTACAGAAAGAGAGGTAAAAGAACACCTTCTGAAGTTCCACTAAAGAAAAATTCAGGTACTACAATAATAAGGGACAATAAAACAATTTTTTAAAGATTTATTTATTTATACAAAAACTGGGGTACAGGCCAGAGGTGCAGGAGGGTGAGAAAATTCACCAGAGACAGAGCGGGGAATTGAAGAGGCAGATGACAGGAAACACTGCTGAGGGCAACAGCAGGCAAGACAGAAGAGGTCTGCCACACTATGTGGGTATCTCCCTGGCTGGCCAGGAATGGAATCCATGCTGCAAAGGCTGTGGACAGCTTCACAGCACTGTGCTCAACCTGCTGTGCCACCAGGGAGGCCCAATAAGACAATTTCATCCATAACAACTCAGGACAGGAAGGAGTAAGGCAGATGGAAGAAAGCAATTTTTGATTAATATAAGTAAAGGAGCTGAAATAGGTAAAAGAAAACCAGTTCATTCATCTGTGGGTTATTCATTGAACTGTGTCTCTGCCAGGCAAAAGGTACACAAATGGTCCTGCCTCAGGAAGCTTACATTTTAAAGCAAGGAGACAAACACTAAACAGGAAAGAATACTTGGGGCTACATATGGATGAATGCTGTGGGGTTACATGTGGGTGAGTGCTATGAAGGAATCAAAAAGAGGCAGAAAACAGAGATATGTGGGCAGGTGCAGAGTTTAGAACTGGTTTGGCACCCCTGGGCAAGGTCAGGTTAACAAAATGACCTTGGTCATCATGGTGAAGAATTTGGATTTTATTAGTTATTATCTTCAACAGAACAAATTCACCTGTCACCCAAATCTAAATTCACTTCTATGTGAGAAACAATCCTAAAGATCATAACAGGACAGCATCGTTTTATATCAACTTCAGTTAACTATTTTTAATTATTACCAATTTCTTCTCCAAAAAGTCATGTACTGCCTTCTAGTTTGAAATCTCTATGATATGGTAACATAAAGAAGAGAACATTTGAGACAAAAACAAAATCATAAGTGGCAAAAATGGCGTAGGCAGGATTTTCTGAATGTCTGCAATTTTTTTTAAAGTTGGTTACTAAATATTTTATACATTATGATAGAAAGAAAGCTTTGAAACAGATATTATATAAAAAGGCAAAGATACATTAAGTAATTATCTGAACACTATAAAAGCAGTAAGTAAAAAGTCATATAAAATTGAAGCTAGAAACTCTGGCAATAGGTAACAAAATGCCATTTTACAAAAGATCTAATAGAAAAAATGTTCTTTCATCATGAGCAACATTCCAATCTCTTACAAGCTTGTGAAAATAAGTAGTCATAGTGAGATTAATTTTTAACGTTAAATCTTGCTACATCTTGATATACAGTTGTGTTCAGCTTGAAATAAAGTAACTTCATTAAATTGATTATTAAAAGTTACAAACTCAAAGTGAATAATCACAAACAGGTAAGCAGACATTTTTGGTTTTTTAATGAACTTACAGGTAATGTGTCAATTATTTATTAATATCCTATCTTCAAAAGATCTCTAATTTAAGGAGTAATTTCTGTATATGACCTAACATAATAGCTCAAAGAGAAAATGTCATACTTCCTATGCTGTTGTCTATTTGAAAAATATAAACAGTTAAAAGTTTTAATCATATAGAAAATATGCCTAAGATTTTGACTTTATGTATGCAAAATAGTTCCTTTTTTCTGTCCTCCCCCACTTTCTTTGACCACCCATGAAAATAAATCGAAGCAGTTTTCTTTCTAACATTCCTATTATTTGACAACTTTTGCTAATTGCTTCCAGGATTCTCAATCATCTAACTCAGTGATACACTGTTTTTTACAAATCTTAAAATTCAGATTTGAAAAATTAAATATGTATTTGTTTACTTAGGGAATCTATAAAAGAATTTAAGAACACACACACACACACACACACACACACACATGACTTTTACATGGGGAAACCACTGATTAAGTCCAGTGTCTGATTGCTTACAAAATGAGTCATTCAGTCACCACAAATTCCCTTGTGGGAAGAATGTGTAAAAGGCTTCAAATACATGGAGACCCCCAGGAAAGACATATATTAAAATAAACAAACATATTAGAAAGGTGATGATTCTTCAAGTAAATATGACAACCCCATTAAAATGTAACACACTTTTTTTTTCCCTGAAAAAAGGAAATCTAAGAAGATGAAATAGATGCTTTATATAAAATATTTACATATACAATGCACAAAACCCACTATGGTTAGTAACCTTTATGGCTTTGAAGAACTACATATTTACATATCTTTCTTTCTGCATGTGCGTGTGCGTATGTGTGTTTTGTATATATTTTTAACAGTTGACAGCTGTTTTAGAGCATACAGAGATGCCAAGCTGAATGAGGGTCTTGATTACTTCAAGATTAGCTATCTAAAGTTTCTATTCATTTTAAGTGTTGTTAGTTGGAAGAGTCATTAGTCACTTCCTTGTCTCATAGAACATCAGCATACATTTACATTGTTAATGAACATTTGGGGTAAATGAATTAATGGCACTTTTAAACATCAATTCAGTCCTAATAACTTTGTATGTCATAGAAATGTTAGGCTAGGATATAAACGAAAAGCTTTTTCAGTAAAGGTAACTACTCATTCCTCCAAACAATAAAGGATAAAATTAATTAAAAATTTTTTTTTAACTGGGCTTAAAAAAAAAAAATCTTCAAAATTTAATGAAATAGACCTGAGAAAAATGTGTACTTAAAAAACAAAAACCCTCTGCTCAAAAATAATCATATAAACCCAGAAATATCATGAAAAATTTTGGTGAAATTAATTTATATTATATACTTATAACACAAAAACATTCACTTTTTAAAATACCTATTATAGAGAAGTGCTTGCAAAATATATTTAATTATAGGTGTTTCTTTTGGCATCACATTTAAGAAAAAAAACATCACTAGGAAAGATTTCTATCCAATGAAATCTTAAAATACTGAAATGGGACAATAATCATCTTTTCATATTATCAAAACCTTAAACAACAGCTTTTTGGAGAACATCTAGTTAAAAGCAAATATAAAAAAAATAAAATCTCAAAAATAAGTTCAAGGGCAAGTACTATTTTCATTAAAACTAACTAATGGCATTTTATGATGAAGAAGGTATTTAAGATGCACAACATAAACACATAAACATACTCCATAAAGCAACTGAAAAAATATAAATAGCCACTTTAAGAATCAATTATTTTTTTTAAATCCCAAAACATGAGTTAATGGCAAACCTGTATAATGATATAGGGGGAAAAAAGTTATTTGAAGCACGCAAAACACATGTGAATTATTTTATGTATTTTATGAGTGAAAAATCACAAGTAGTTAGAATCAATGAACTAACTTTTTGAAATATTTAACAAATTATTTAAAATATGGGTAATATTTCAAAAATTCTCACAGACGATTTCCTTCCAAGATATATTATTATTAATACTGTGAAAATAATACAGAGTTGTAATACATACCCATTTGACAAATTTATTTCTAGGGTAGATCCTTAATATAGTTTTTCTTTTATAATCTCTTTTAATAATTTCAATGCCCAGACTTAGTATAACACAAATTTAATTATCAAAAAAATAACAAAGAATCAGGCAAGTCTTTTTCTTGAAAGCCACCTCAACTTGGGGGTGGAGGGTGTGGAGAAAATCCCTGCAAAATCAACTCTAAAAGCTCACACTTCACTAAAAGATGCTTGACAAAGGCTGTTTTGCAATATCTTTATCGTGAAGTAACTATTTAAGCTTACAGTTTTTGTGTTTTTTTTTTTTAATAAAGAATGACAGTACATTAAACATTTGCCCACTGCTTCTGTCTGTAATTGAAAGTTGATGTTTTGTGGTATTCATTAGTGTAGGGTAGCTCTACGTCCATGCAGGAAAATGTTTTTAAAACAGGCTCTGCTCCGCTTTAGTAAGAAAATCACACACATGGGGGGAGCGAAGATAACGGGGTACCTTCGGCGTGGTTACCAGCAACTGCAGAATGCATCTGTGTGTAAAACTCACCTCCAGACTTGTTTGAGTAACTGGACAAGGGGTCGACGCCCACTTCTTGTTCTTCTGATTGAAGAGGATGTCTAGCTTCAGACAAGGAATGATACATTGTTGGAACAGGACAGTTTCATCAAAAGTGACCACCTGGGAAGGAAAAAATATAAAGAAAAATGACTTTTTTTCTTTCTGCTATGACTGGGAATACATACAAGACTAAAATAACTGACCATTACATACATTATCCACAGGCTCCAGGACTGTGAATACACTTGGTAGGCATACCCAATGAAGCCAGAGTAGCAAAAAGTTTCCATTTTTAATAATTTCCCCCAAAATCTTAACTTTATAGGTATACTTTACCTCAATGTTCAAGCGCATTTATTTCAATAAATTTTTGCACATGATAAACTGTAAGTTGTCACGCATAAAATCCTTTTGTTTTATCAAAATAATACTTTTGACAGTATAAACATACAAATTTAGAAAACAAAAAACTAAAACCATACATTATATTTATACATTGTAGTTCATATATCTTTTATCTTTTTTCTGAATATTTAAAATATGTTTTTAAAGTGATCCATCATGCTAAATATACTGATTATAAAGATTGCCATTATAAAGATTGCCATATTATCAATATTATCATGTCTAATGGATGCCTAAAATTCTATTATATAGCTACTTCAAGTTACATAACTAATTCCTTATTAGAAAACAGATGCTTTCAGTTGTTCAATACTATAAATAGCCTCATAATGCATATCTTTCATTATCATGGTATCATATCCACGATTATTTACTTAGGGTAAGTTTTATAATTACTGAGCCAAAACATGTATTAAAAATAAGATCTGGGGATAAATTTTGGCAAATTAGAAAGAACTGTACATAGTAGAACAATTCATTTCCCCTGGAACTGCATTAGCAATGGGAATAATTAATTTGATTTTTTCTTTTGAAACACAGTAATGGTAAATTTTATACTGCCTTTGCTTGATAACAAGTGAGATTACAAGGTAAGAAGACTTCATGTTTTCTCTGATATTTGCTTATTGTCTTTTGTGGAAGGAGTTTATTATTATGATTATTTTCATAATTTGTAAGTATACTTTAATATTAAAGGTATAAAACCTGTGTCATAATATACATGTATTTTTCTTAAAGTGCATCTGTCTTCAAATTATATGGCATTTTTGTGACAACAGTTTTATTTTTCCACATCCAAATATATCTCGCTTTCTAGCTCTGGTGTTATGCTTACAAAGGGGAGACTATATAAACACAAATATCACACACAGACATACATATTTTTCTTTTTAAAGGCCTTCCTGTTAAATTCTCATTTCTATAAATAATTCCAATTTCAAGAAATACTTTAAAATACAATATATTGATGTTTATATAGTCATTCAAGATGTTCAAAAACATTTAATGTCTTTGATTCCTGAAGGAAAATTAGGTTCAAGAAGTCATTCAGTGATTTTAACTTTAACAATTCTTTAGAAACTGACAAGTCTAAGGTAATACATAATGAATAGAATAGAAAATTAACCAACTACACCAGTCTGCCACAATTCTATACAATCAGGCATCCTCTATAACTTATCATATTTATCAATTCAAACTGAAACACAAACATGCTTTTATAATTAAATAAAGCAAACCTGCTTAATAGGAGCAATGAGTTGTTTTCGTGAAATCTGTTGAAAAAGTTTGCATGATGTTCTTTTAATTTAATGAATTTCAATAATAATCTAGTTCAAAAGTAACTTACTAAGCAGGTGCCACTTTTTTTGTTTGTTTGTTTGTTGTTTTGGTTTAAATACAAAGGGCTATTTTAGCTTTGAGGAATAAAAAAACTCTTAAGTGTGTTGGCTACTATTACTGTGATTACCTTATATTACCTTATAAAATCATAGTATGATGTTGCTTTTAAATGTGAAGTAATTTTCTTAAAAATTTTTCAATTTCTGGTCCATGAATATATGAGGAGAAAATGTTTGACTACTGTAAAGCAGAATATCCATGGACTTTAAACAACTCTATTTTAATCACTATTATGAATAAATATTTTACCCATAGGAGTATATTTAGTAAAAATTCATACAGAATTAAGGAAATTTTTTTTGGTTTACAAATTTTAAGATAATCACTGTGAAATTCAGAACAGCATGAACATTTTATAACCCCTATTGAGCCATAACACCTTATATTTGTATTACAAATTCAGACATCTATACTTGTATGCCTTAATCTTCTATACACAAGGCCTATATATTTACAGTGACCAAAAATATATACCTTAGTGAAAATGACTACACAATGCCATAATTGATGGATTTCAAGATTTTTAAATAATGCCAAGCTATCTCTAAAATTTCTTTGATTGACAAAAATGCTACTCAGATTTTTAAGAAATAAAGGTAATCCTGTCTTTCTATTCAAAAAGCACAACAATGTAACTCCCAAGACCTGAGAAAGGTGACACTCCTTCTCTGCTACACTTATTTTAAATAACAGTTAAATTTTCCTACTTCATATGAACTCAAAATTCACAAACTCAAAACTAGTTTTGTAATATAGTTTTACTGCCATCCAGGTCACAGGAATTGATACATTAGGCAGAAACTGCCATTTAAAATCAAAAACTGAACTTAAGGACAAGTTGTATTGGTTTCACAAACTGATTCTTTTGGCATTAAATCTTCAGACAAAAATGATCTATCTAAAAGAAGGAATGTCTCATGAAAATAGTTAATATTTTACCAAAGGGCAAGAGTCTAGCAAGAAAGCTTAGAAGACAGTTTTAAAGATTAAATGAAATTTCAAAACAATACTTCCATGTAAACTGAAGTGATATGAGCAGTTTTAAAGTGAACTTCAAATAATTAGCATTGCACAAATAAAATAACTGAATGAAAGGATCTCAAAATGGCATCACATAGACAAACCTCCAGAAAAATAATTTATTCCCTCTGAATCTGAAGTTCTGTGTATTTCAGCTTGTATTCATTCTTTCACTGTTTCTAATACATAGGCATAGAATTAGCATTCTGAATTGTGTGTTCTAAAGACATCCATATTCAGAAAAGCTCATATAAGCATACTTCATTCATTTAAATTCTTGACTGATGGTAAACTTAAAAGTCAAACACTGAAATGACAGAGTAGTATTACTTTACATAAAGATATCTCCTATAAGAAAAGCATATCAAAGAGCTTAAATAAACTATTTCCAAAGAATGATTATAAAAGGAGAGGACCTAGTATGAATAAATATCTGTTATAGATAGCATGCATTTAGCATGTTAAGTATACAACCTAAAATATGACATCTTGGTTATAAAGCAAGAAAATTTGATAAAAGCTGTATTTTCATAATTGAAAGAGTAATTAAACATTATAAGATTTGGCAAAGCCTTTTTTATTTAGAAATGTTGGAAACTAATGGTTTGAGTTGATTAATGATTGGGAGTAATGATGTTCTAAAGTCTTAACTACAAGGGACAGAAAGGTAAGAAGAGAGGAAGAAAGGAAAAACAGTGAAAGAAAACAAAGAGAAAGCATCAAGTTTCCATTTTTAAGTTCTGCCAATCTTTAATGCAAGAGGGTTACATTGGACTTTAACTAAGTTAATTAAGTATTAAAATCAATCATCTGAAAGTCTTAATATTTAATATTGGTTAGATTGTATATCAAAGTAGTTTTATTATTTATTTACTCCAAACCTTTCCAGAATACTTCATCTGACAACAGGGGGTCTGTTTCTCACAAGACAAATGCATTTACAATGCCAAATAAATTATATATAAAAGCATTTGTCTTAATACATGTCATTCAATATTAAATATCACCCATTGGTAAAATCCTGAAACCCTAATTCATTCTTACCAACTACACAACTGTACTATTAAAGTGTTGTCTATTAAGAGGGATAGGACTACAATAATGGTCAAAATGCTAAGAACAAAGATGAAAAGAAAAACTGAGATTTAAAGTGTGTAATTTTCAAGCTATCAAAATAAGTTGTTTAGAGTACACAATCTATCACAAAAAGACAGATTCATTAAGCATATATATAATCAAATTGTACAATATATAAAAGGTACACAGATGGGTTTAAATGTTGCAGATTGCAAAATAAGAATATATTTGGCTTTCAATATTCAAATGCTCTAAGTTCATAGAAAGTGACAATTGTGACCATCTAAACCATGAGAAATTTGAGCATTATAAACTTTGACCAAACCAAAAGTTCTCCAACATGTACTTTCTATGGTTTCCAAGTTCTCTGCACAGATTGGGGAAGTAGCTTAGTTAGTGACCAAACCTTTTAGTATTATACAGTCACACAAAAGTATTTCCAATTGTTACTGCCCTATTTCATATAGATACCACCTCTAGCCATTAGACTTCAGTCAGGTTTTCATAAAATCAAAGTAAATGTTACAATGTTACAATTCTTCTTGAATTCCTAATTGGCCAATTATATTAAATTAATGACACTAAGAATAAGAAAAAGAAAAAAATAGCCACTCTTCACATAAGCATCAAAACAAATCATACATTTTGTCATAAAACAAACAAACAAACAAACAAAAACCTCCCTTTGGTGGAAGCCACCCACTAAGAAGCATCACCTGTTCCTCTTTAACCAAAGCAGCTTACATAAAAACATTTATAACTCTCCTCCTCCACTTTTATCCACATGTCTTTTCTTCCTAATGAGGGCTTCACTATTCGCTTTTCTAAATCATAGGATTTAGAACTTCTCCTTTGTGGACCAGCACCAGAAGCAAGTTCTCGCTGCTCTTCTGTGGGATAGTTCCCTCACTGTGATGTAATAACATAGGAGCCTGCATAGCAATATTAAGCAATAAATGCTAAAAGTTTGAATGTGAAGAAGAAAGTTTATTCTGCCTTTCTAACAAAAGCACTAGCATAGATTCTTCTTTTAAGGAAAAGGAATGTGATGGAAGATACCAGTAGGAAGTTAATACTTTTTATTCTACTTTTTACCTCCCCTTTGGTTTATGACCATTTCTAACACCCTAATCCTAGCTTTCATCTCTTGCCTGAACTCTGGAAATACACTTCTAATTGGTCTCCTAGCTTTCCTTCTTCCTCCCTGTTGTAAACACTGTTCACCTTTTTAACAAAATCCTGTTTGTTTAGACAATGTGCCTCTGCAGAGCTGCTCTGGATCAGAAATCCTTTAAGTCAATCATGAGGGTCCGGAATGGAGTCACCTAGGGACTTCTACAGGTTTTTCTTCTCAATTACAAAGATATATGCACTTAATTGCAGTGGATTAACCAAACCTAGATTTACCCTACTTCTAGGCTTGTTGCTATCTATAACAGAATCCTTACTACAGAACCCAACTGAGATTTTTTTTGTTATTGCCTGCTGAAGTCAACCTAATATAGCTATCTAACACACAATATCCAATGCAATTTTTCCCACTGTAAATCTTGTCCCAACATACTTTAAAGTAAAATACAAACTCTTTTAAGAGTTAAATCCAGATCCATGCTTCACCTTCTGATCCCACAATCCCTCTCCCTCTGTGATCAGTATGCTCTGATCACACAAAACTTGATTGTATTCTTTAAACAAAATCATACTTCACTGCCAAAGGTCTTTGCACGTCCCCATTTCTTCTGCTGGGAATACTCTGTACCTCTTAAAATTATTCAACTATCTGCTCAAATTTTCCTAGAGTATATCTACTTCACTCAAAAATATTGTTGGCTCTACCTTCTGTATAAAAGCAAGACTCAGGCCATTTTGTCCTGATCCCAACCACTGCCAACACCACTATTAGACATCTAACCTTTCCAACCTTGACATCTACAGACCCTCTATTCATAGCTGCCTGAGTTATCCATTTAAATTAACTCAGCTTATGCCATTCCTCTGCTCAAAACTTTCCAATGGATTCTCATCTCACTCAAAATAAAATTTAAAAAAATATTAAAACCCTACGTGATTGTGTTTCCCACCTACTGCTTTTATCTTTTATCCTATAACTTTCCCCATTGCCAATCTAAGCCCAGGCTCAAAGGTCGTGATCTGAGAGGTTGCCCATGGCTATACTACCACATTTGGTATCACCCTCTCCTACGCTTCATCTCGTTACTCAGCTTTACTTTTCTGATAACATTTACCATTACCTAACATATTAGCAACTTATTTGTGATGTTTACTATGTATTAGCTCCTATTATACGTTTCATGACTACAAAGGCTTTTTCTTTTTTATTCTCCTGTATCTACAACGTATCCTTACTTTTCATTAGGATATCCTTGATAAAAGTTTATTCATCTTTAGGGTTCTAGCATATAAGAACTTACAAAAATCACTTATTCAATATATCAATAAAACCCAAAGGCACATTTTAGTATAAATACCAGATATAAAAATGAATTGAATTATACTTCTTCCTACACACAAGCATATTCAGTGAAATGATTTAAAATGAAACTTGGAGTATGCCATAGACATGAATATCACTTTAGATTACAATGTTTGAATGAGTTATCCCCCATATTGCCAAACATGACCCAAAGCACTCAATTAGCAAGTACATATTGAACTCCTATCAAGTATAAAAACACTAATTCTGATATCAAATACAAATTCAATAAGCAAATTAATTGTATATACTGCTTGGTGAAAATTACCACCATTAATACTGCATGTTACACCAGCATTGACAAGTAGTACTCACTTTCAACATAATTTTTAAAAAGATTTATTTTATTTATTTATGCATGCAAGAGCTGGGGAGGTAGGCCAGAGGTGGGGGACGGGGTGAGAGGACTCACCAGAGACAGATTGGGGAGCAGAACAGGGAGTTCTACTGATATACACTGCTGAGGGGAGCAGCGCCTGAGTCAGGAGAGATTTGCTGTGCCACGTGGGTCAGCTCCCTGGCTGGTAATCGAACTCCTGCCGCAGTGGCTATAGACAGCTTCATAGCACTGTGACTTAAGTCCTTGCATCACCAGGGAGGCCCTCAACATAATTTTGTATACTTTCACAAAAGACAACAAACTAGATAACTCAGAATGTTTTCTTTTCCACAAAATCAAAAACCTTTTTGAAATGTCAGTCTTGAACATCTTAAAATTATACAGAATGATGAGGAACTATACTTATACAGCATATAAATATGAGAGCATATTAGGCTGCATTTAATTACCAGTTCAAACAACAACCTGATCTAACCTTTGACAAGTAAAATAAATGTTCTGAATAATTTAACTAAAGCAAACATTTGCTGTTAATGCTAACTAATTATAGTAAGAGCCAGAAGAGAAGAGGAAGAGAGATGACGAAAAGAAGGAAAGAGAAGGGGAAATTAAAAAAAAAAAATTTCAATTAAGGTTGAGATATACAACTATTCATTAAAACATGATTTTTTTTCAATGAATTTAATTCACACAAAAGGGCAAACTCAGTAGAGCAAAGATGCTTTATAGATACTCAAAGAAACATCCCTAGTTAAAGAGCTTATCCTCTCAACGCGTAAAACGGGCCAAGCTACCACGGGGACAGGAAAACCAGATACAGATGAATTAGGATACAACTGAATTCCTTCACTCAAGGAGCTCAAAACATAGTAAAGAATGATCCCAGGAGATGGGTTGCCAGATTTAATTTCAATTAACATAAATATTTAATTAAAATAAAAATGTGGATGCCTAGCTAAACTTGAATTCCATAAAAACAGTAAAATATTATTTGGGATATGTTTATTCTAGAAAGTACTCATTATTTTTCTGAAATTCAAATTTAATTGTGTATCATCTATTTTATAAAACAACCCCATCAGTAGATAAATGAACATGAACATCTTTGGGGAAATACGTTGTGTGTCCACTGTACAAGTTTCAGGACTAACTGACATCAAAACTCTCCAAGGGGGTTCTCCCTGGTGGCACAGGGGTTAAAGTTAGCACTATCAAGCTATCGCCAGCCACTGTGGCAAGAATTCAATCCCCAGCCGGGAGCTAACCCCATGGCACAGCAGACCTCTCCTGTCTCACCCACTGCTCCCCTCAGCAGCGTATTTCAGTATATCTGCCTGTTCTGTTCCCCACTCTGTCTCTCACCCACCACCAGTTCATTCCAACAAGTTCATTACAGTTTCAAAGCCTTTACACAGGTTTTTCTTTCCTCAGGCTCTAACAGTTCAGTCCTCCTTTGCTTGAGGAACAAAAAATTTCACTACCCCTCTCCCAAATTAGCTTAGTTCTTTCTGTTACATCCTTGTAAAAGCCCCTATCTTTCATCATTGTAACTAACAGCAAATCTTGTAATATAAAAAGGATGGAGGGAAAGAAATTGAGAATGGAGGTGTGTTTATATATATGCGTGTGCACAGATAAGATTTATTCCCCTGAATTCATGAGGGAAAGGAATATGCCTAGCACCGTGCCTGGCATACAGAAGGCATTCCATTAAAATTTATGGAAAGAAAGTGAGAGAGAACTGGATTATTCAGTAGTCAGTATGCAATAGTGACATCTAAATGAAGCTGATTCCTAAGAATGGCTAATTGTGTATTTTTAACAAATCTGGTTTGCTTTAAAAATGAGAAAAAAAATTGATCCACCCCCTGCCCAAAAGCATACAATTCAATAGGAATAATAGACACAATACCAATCACCTAGAGGTTGTAGCAGGGAGGAGGAATTGATGTTTACAACTAAATTTAAATGAAAAGACAGGAAATATAATAACTTATATTTATGAGAATTAACCTTTCCTCTCACCACCACTTTACTGGGTACAAGAATACTCGAGAGAGGCACTCTTGTATATTTCAAAATTAGGCATAAAATAACATCCACCAGTCAATACTCTTATCTGAAATATTTTTATATTCTTGAAAACTAAATATAAAAAGTTTCTCCCATTATTGATCTCAGCTTTAAAACATTCTGAAAATTTTTATAAAGAAATTCCTTCCTACATTCCAGTAATTCCTAAATCTGATTTTCATTACAATTAAAAGATAAAATATCTAAGATAGAGTGCTAGCTTATTTGACCTATTAATGCCAAAATATAAGAAAGCAAAAATATCCAAACTTAAAACCAAATTAGAAAAGATCAATTTCATTAATTAAATTCAATACATTAAGTTGTTTCCTAAGTAAATGACAACTTTTGAAGGTCAGGAGCTTCTAGCAGAGTATCTGGCATATCAAATCCTAATAAATAAAAGAAGAAGATGAATATGTGAAAGAGTTGAGGGAAGAAAACCTTGGCACCAACTCACTTTTTTTTTTTTTTTTTTGCTCAAAGACAAAGCAAAATATGTCTCTTCTTTCATTGATTAAAAATAATACCTACCTAAAAACTATTTTTGTTATCAGTCATGAATATGAATTACAAAAGACAGAGTTTAGCCAGTTCTACCAATTTTTCTGGATTTTGGTTTCTTGTAGTATTAAGCTCATATTATTGTAATCTGGAATAATTTTTAAAGCAGATAAATCCATAAACCTAGGAAGTGAGTCAGTCTCTGTCTCTCTCTCTCTCTCTCTCTCTCTCTCACACACACACACACAGTCCCCTTTATTTCACTTCATAGTGAAATGCCCTCATAAAATGGCACTTCTAAAATATAAAGTGACTCTTTTACCTATACAACCAAGATCAACACCATCTCCTGAAGCCTGTGGTAAGATTTTCTATAGAAATGGCAAAGGGAAGGAAGTATATGGGAAAGTTAGTACACCTACTTTCATCTCTCTAGAAAAAAATCAAGAAAGCAAAAGATAAAAATGAGGACCCCGGCCAATCTAGAATCAGGACAACTGCACATAATTATACAGCAAATATTAGGAAATTTTCCCATTTTAGAATACAAAAAACATTATTTCTACCACAGTAGAGGAAGAAATTTAATCACAGATACAAGAACCTTAAAATACTCCAAAAATACCCATATTTTTTTCATTAATGGAAAACCAGCCTGATACTTAAAAGATACTTGGTAAGGATGGCAATCATGTCTCAGATCTAATTCCACTTTTTAAATAACATGGCATATTCTTTTTTTCTCCTTTGACCATCTTTTCCCATTTCTCATATCCCCCATCTAAATCTTATTAAATGTATATGGATTTAGGTCAATGGATAAGGAAATTTTAAACTTGAACAGAAAATTTGATTCAGATTCAAATTAACATCTTCTTTTTACCTATTCCTTCTGGCAGTACTTGCAAAATCTGTAGCAACAAACTATCACTTCATTATCTTCCCACAAGATACTGGTTTTCTCTAACACTTCACAATGCTTCTGAGATAACATCTCTGATATAACACCTCTACTTCTCTCCAGCATTTAACAAGATAAAGAAAAGGCAGAAAGAGAGTAGACAATGTTGGTGTTACAAGTGTGAGAATCCAACCCTTCATGAACATTCAAATTAACTCTGTATCAAACCATTTCAACTATTTTTCTTTCCATAAAGGCATCCAGCATGTTCTACTTCTATGTTTCCCTTCAAGTAGTGAATATACTTAGGACTATTCACACTATGGCAATGCATGGTGACTAGTGACATTTAAACTAAAATACAATGAAAAATATAGTAATTTAAGGAACCAGGACACTTCTTTTCATTAACTTTAAGCAAATACAGCTGAGTATAAATGTGATCTCTCAAGGAGGTAGTAACTTCTACATTTTTTTAACCTACAGAGGATCTAAGAGAGAGAAAAATGACAAACTTTCAACTCCCCTAACAACTCAATCTCAAACCTACTTGTGTAATAATATCAAGTTTAAACTTTCTTCAGTGATGTTAATATTAAGATGTAACTGATTTGTTTTGCCTGCTTTGTAACACCCAGAACTCATGTGTAATAACCCACATGCAAAAACATGCAGGATTTTCTAGATTTAATTGTATCGCAAGTTAAGTCTAGAGAGAAGTTCACAAATCTCTCTCCAAATCCATTTACAAGCCCATCTCTCAATGATGTTTCTCAGAAGACAGTAACCAGGCTCACACAAAGTGCTCTTATGGCCCCTAACATAGCTGCATTTACACATGACACTTTATTAAACGGTAGCTGAAAGATGTCTGACAATACAATTGCTGAAAAACTCAATGTTCACCCCGCATGTGAAATCTTGTGCTTTGTACCTTATGATTTCAGCAGTGCCATGTGTGCTGTGATAGTTAAGGGCCTGTCAATGTTTCCATTATAAACTCTGGTTTTCAGAGGTTTGTATCTTGGCCTATAAAAATAGATTCCGGTCTGTAACTTGGCATAGAAAGTACTGGTATCAGCCCAAGAGAACATTTTTTGTTCCAAAGATTAAAATAAAAATCTGTTTAGTAGTTTTAAGTTAAGAGAGTGTTAAAAAAAAAAAAAGGAGGGGGGGAAGCATAGAATGTTTTTAAAAAACACACACAAAACCCAATGCTCAATGTCTCACTACTGCTTCATTTTAGATTTTAAAATGATTACCACAATACAAACCAATGATACCGTGTAATGAAAAACCTAAAAAGAGTTTTAATTAAAAACAGTATGGCGGTTACCAAAAAAAAAAAAAAATCATAAATTTTTAAACAACTACATATGTAGTATCTCAAATAATCCCCACATTCGAAGAGTGTCCAAGTACTCAACTGACAGTAAACCAAAACTATTTCAAAGATAGGTTTTTCAAGATATGTAAAAATTACTTTTTAATGAATCACTAAATGTAGATTTACTTCAGATTAGTGAAGAAAATCTTCAATCCTAGCCACAATTTATGCCTCAAGAAGTTTCTTAACTTAAATGTAAAAAACTCTGAAGTCATTTTTATATGCTAGTTGTTAAAAGATACTAGTTAACATAGATCTCTTTCTTTCAAACACATAGTGTTATAGCACGGCTGCATTTTCAAAAAACATATTTTGAAACAATAACCAATAACTGTTAAGAAGAATTTTAAATTAGTATAAATTCCATGAAAGGGTATTTGGAAATTGGTATCAAAATTATGAGGAAATACACACACACACACACACACACACACAAATATTTCTCACAGATTTTAAAAAATAACAAAATGTTGAAAACAACCCAAATGTTCATCCATTGGGGACTTGCTAGCTAAAAACTGTACATGGAAATAGTGGTGTTACTATAAAGTTATTAAAAAGTAAAAAAAGGAAATAAGACAAAGAAGATATTAGAGAAACATCTCTAAGTTATAAGTGAAAATAGGAAGGTCCTATAGTACTATATGTGGAGGGGGAAATGAGGAGGGGGGAAGCATAGATGGATGGATCTGATAGATCTCTATCTAGTTGTATTTGCTTTTATAAGCATAAAAAAATACTTCTATAAAGACACACAATAAACCACAACAGAGACTAATAGTTTCCCATAAAAATAATGTAATAGTCTGCAGGAGACATTCCTAATGAAAGTCTCAATATCTGATACTGAGAATGTTAGGAATGAAAAAATATAACTCTAAACTTCTATACCTATAATACAACAAAACTAGGTATTATACTAATATTTGGTCAGGGTTTCTCAAATTTTGATGTACCCCAGAAAATCCTGAAGTTCTCATTAAAACACAGATTCCTGAGGTCCAGAATAGAAAATAAGAACTTGCTTCTCTTAACAGTGAGTAACCAGGTAAGGGTGAGCTGCTGACCCATGGGACACTTTGAGAAAACTGCCTAAACAAATGAATACCTGTTCAAAATGGCACAGAAGTACCCATCTGCAACATTTAAAACACAGTTATTACCAGTAATGTTTAGATAATAATGTTTGTCTTCTTAAAACTTAAGAGACCTAGGTGGTAAGGATGAATGATGATTTAGACTATTCTAAACATATGAAATAAGGGAATAGAGCAGATAAGCCATTTAGTTCTACTGTACTTTCCAAACATAGCCTCCCATCTATTTCTCCCTCTAAAGGAAATCATTACCAATATTAGTCATCAAATTGCAGGTATAAACTAAAGAACAGCCAAATTAACTAAGGTAAAAATTATGTCACATGGTATTAATTACAAAATACATGTAGATGTGGGTTCCTATATTGACATTAACTGTAGAATGACCATATTTTTCACCATTAATGATATGTGTCATTAGCCCTTGGCCCATAAACCATATGGACTCCAAACAAAGTTGTTATGGGTTGAATAATAAGCTTCCAACATTCCTATGTTGAAGTTCTCACTACCGGTACTTCTGAGTGTGACCTTATTTGGAGAATGAGCATTTCAAAAGAAATCAAGTTAAAATGACGTCTAGGTGGAACCTAATACAATACAACTGGCATTATTATAAGGAGGGGAAATTTGAACACATACAGAGGAAATATGATATGAAGACACAGGAGAAGACAGACATTGACGAGCCAAGAAATAAGGCCTGGAACAGTCCTTCTCCATGGTACCCAGAAGGAACCTGCCTGCCAACACTTTAATCTCAGACTTCAAGCCTCCAAAACTGTAAGACAATCCAATTGTCTTTTCATCACTCAGTCTGAGCTACTTTGTTACAGAAATCCAGGCAATCCAACATAGGAACGTTCTGTAATATAGTCCTCACCAACATGTCCAAAATGGACCTTCCCAAGACCTGCCATATAGGCTTATGAAATAGTCTGAGCTAAGGTCAATCAAGGTCCTACAGGCTCAAAGAAAACATTTTCCCACTCCCTTAAGTACCTAGAAGAATAAAAAGTGGGGATTAAGCAGGTCTGGATTATCTCCAGAAATAAGCTTTCTATCAGAGAAACTCCTCTATAGGGTAGGGTCATCACAATTACAGGCCTCTGATCCTTTCATCATGGGAGCCCTCTTCAGACTCTTTCCTAGAAGTCCCATTCCTTAGCTCAGGATAAAAACCTTTGTTTTGACACCATTTACTTTAGAATCTACATGCATGCAGATTCTCAATATGTTAGCAATTAAATTTGTTCTTTTCTCCTACAAATCTGTCCGATAATGATTTGATTACTCCCAGTCCAAGAAGGACCCAAAGGCTAGGAGGAAATTTCCTCTCTGCCCCTATTTGGTTATTTTTATGTTTCTTTTTTTTTTTCACTTTTATGCTGAATGACTAAATAAGCAACATATTATATCAAGGTCTGAGACCACAAAAATGAGTAATATATTCCTCAAGGAGCTTACAGTTAAGTGATTTATTACTTATGGAAGCTTGAATATTCGTTAGCATTAAGGTCCCAGTTTCCAAAGTTTATCGATGTACCAAAACCAAGCACTATTTCATTTCTAATCCCACAACCCATTATTTGCTAAGTAGTCCTTAGTACAAACATTCTAAATAGTCTCTTTCTCTTTCTCCATCCCATCATGTACATTGCTGGCAGCACCTAACTTAACAGCAGGTATTTTCCTTCATCAAAATATTTTAATAAATATCTTCAAAGGTCATTAATTTTCTCCCAATTCAAGTTATTGTCAATTATCCTTACCAAAAGATGTAAATAACTTTGAGCAAAGTACTAAAAACCATTTTAGTTTACATATAGAAAGCTGAATTATCTTTAAGTCATTATTAATAACTAACAGAAAGAGGAGCAGTGGTAACAAAGTTTCATTTGCTTTACTTGTGTACAACCATATCCCTTCAAATAACCTCTCATTAAGTCCAGCACAAGACTAATGAGCTTGAATTTTGAAGTAGTGAAGGTATACATCAAAAGTGGTCCTAGATCTGAGAAGAACTCATAAATTGAGCCTGCTTCTCATGGAAATGCTATCTCTAGATTCTAAAATTAAAGTTCTCATGGAAACCTGCTATATTATACAACTTCATGTTTAAAAATGTTTTCACGGAAGTACTACTATTGGTTTACATCACTGTTAGTATTTTGGAAATATAGGATCTCCCCGTTCAAGTGCAATCAATTTTATTTTACATTGTGCATTGGCCTTACAAACATGACAGCAATTACAAATGAATATTTAACTCTGAATTTCTTGTCATTTTTTATCAAATGTATTAACTACTGAATTAAAACTTATAAATATAGTTATTCATTTGTTTTATCTTTATAAAAACAGCATTTGATTCCCAGAGAAAAATACTGCTGGTACTAAATTTTCTCAAGTTTTGCATTCCTTTTCCTTTCCATGTAACAAATTTCAGTTACATGGTTTAGGAATCCATTTCTGTTGCTGTTATTCTTTTACAGTGATACAAGTAAATGAATTATCCTCCAAAAATTATTAAAGTGAGAAGAGCGTTTCTTGCCTCTTTATACATAATATTCTGGTGTCACATTTTCTTTCAGGTCCCAGAGAGAACATCTCTTATTAGTCCTACAATTAAATGATTCAGCAACCAGCCACACTATCTTTGCCTTTTAACAGTTCCAATCAGTAGCAGATCTAGGTGTAATCAACAGCAGCAGGGGGCTTTAGGAAGCAAAACAAAACAAAAACAGTAGGAATCTTTACTAGAATACAGTAATTGATACAAGGGAACATTATAGGCTATTTTAATCCAAGTTAATCTAAGATATTAGAGTCTGATTTTATAATCAGAAGTGAAATAAGTAGGACAACTTTTGAATACCCAAAAACAGGACACATTTCAATAGTTTAACATGGCTAAAAACAAAGGGAGCTGTATTCAGAATGAAACTTCTCCTTGTAAGAAGGGTCATTATTTCAGTTTTGGTTATTTAGCACCCACTTGGCTGATAAATTAAAGCCC